>NC_053025.1:378766116-379112313 GCF_003073215.2 Triticum urartu | reverse complement strand
TTATCACGAATGACTTTGCACATTTCTTCTGCTTCTGTGATTAAGTCATTACCCAGCAGCTGACGTTCACCAGTTTTAGACCAGTTGAGAGGGGTACGGCACTTCCTGCCATACAGAATTTCAAATGGGGTCTTGCCCGAACTTGCTTGAAAACTGTTGTTGTATGAGAATTCAGCATAAGGAAGACAATCCTCCCACTTCATGCCGAAAGAGATCACACAAGCCCTGAGCATATCTTCAAGAATCTGGTTGACATGCTCGACTTGACCGCTTGTTTGAGGATGGAAAGCTGTGCTGAAGCGGATGTTAGTGCCCATGGCCTTCTGGAAAGAATCCCAAAACTTGGAGGTAAAGATGTTGCCACGGTCTGAAGATATCACTTGAGGAATACCATGCAGAGAGACAATTCGAGATGTATAGAGTTCCGCCAATTGAGCTGCAGTGATCGACTATTTGATAGGAAGAAAGTGAGCCACTTTGGTGAGTTTGTCGATGACAACAAATATAGCATCATTGCCACGCTTGGACTTTGGAAACCCAGTCACGAAGTCCATTTCAATGTGGTCAAACTTCCATTCTAAAATGGCAAGAGGTTGGAGGAGACCTACTGGCCTTTGGTGTTCTGCCTTCACTCTTCTGCAGACATCACATTCATTCACGAATTGAGCGATCTCGCGCTTCATTCGAGTCCACCAATAAGCTTGCTTGAGGTCCTGATACATCTTCGTGCTCCCAGGGTGAATGGAGAGGAGAGAATTGTGAGCCTCGTTCATGATCACTTTACGGAGGTCACCTTTGGGTACAACAATTCGATCCTCGAAGAAGAGAGTGTCCTTGTCATCAAGGCGGTAGCACTTGTACTTGGACTGGCTCTTGGCAATCCCAATCTTCACCTTTTTCACCATAGCATCAAGAAGCTGGGCTTGGCGAATCTGGTCTTCTAAGGTAGGAGAGACTTGTAGGTTGGCGAGGAAACCTTGAGGAACAACTTGCAGATTAAGCTTACGGAAAGCTTCACAAAGCTCGGGTTGATAAGGCTTGAGAATCAGACTGTTGCAGTAGGCCTTTCTGCTCAAAGCGTCAGCAATCACATTGGCCTTGCCTGGAGTATACTCAATACTCGGATTATACTCTTGAATCATTTCGACCCATCGAGTTTGCCTTAGGTTGAGATTAGGCTGAGTGAAGATGTACTTGAGACTCTTGTGATCAGTGAAAATGTCCACTTTTCTTCCCAATAGAAGATGTCTCCAAGTCAAAAGAGCATGCACAACTGCCGCCAACTCTAGATCGTGAGTGGGGTAGTTCTTCTCATTAGGCTTCAACTGGCGAGAGGTATAAGCAACAACTTTCTTCTCTTGCATCAATACTGCGCCAAGACCTTGGAGAGAGGCATCACAAAAGACCTCGTACGGCTTGGATTCATCAGGCGGAGTCAGAACTGGAGTAGTGATCAATTTCTCTTTGAAAGTGTTGAAAGCAATATCACACTCTGGAGACCAAATGTACTTGACGTGCTTCTGAAGAAGATTTGAGAGAGGCTTCGCAATCTTGGAGAAGTTTTCAACGAATCTTCGGTAATAGCTTGCAAGACCGAGAAAACAGCGGAGTTGCTTCACGTTCTGGGGAGGTTCCCAATTCACAATTGCGGACACCTTCTCAGGATTCACGGCAATGCCCTTGGCAGAGATGATATGACCAAGATAAAGAACCTCATCGAGCCAAAATTCGCACTTGGAGAACTTGGCGTAGAACTGATGTTCCCTGAGCTTATCATGAACCAAACGCAAGTGCTTGGCATGATCTTCCTTGTTCTTCGAGAAAACCAGAATGTCGTCGAGATAGACCAAAACGAAGTCATTGGTGTAGGCATTGAAGATGAAGTTCATCATGCGAGAGAACGTCGGAGGAGCGTTGGCGAGGCCAAAAGACATGACAGTGTATTCATATGAACCAAAGCTTGTTCTGAATGCTGTCTTGGGAATATCTTCTTCACGAATGCGAATCTGATGATAACCCATACGGAGATCAAGCTTGGAGAATACTTGGGCACCTTTGAGTTGTTCGAACAACTCATTGATGTTGGGAAGTGGGTATTTGTTCTTGATGGTCTTCTTGTTCACTGGACGGTAATCAACACAAAGTCGGTCCGTTCCATCCTTCTTCTTCACAAAAAGAACACCACAACCCCACGGAGAAGAACTAGGCCGGATAAGACCCATTCTTTCTTGCTCATCGAGTTGCTTCCTCAGCTCCTTCAACTCTTCAGGTCCGAGCTTGTAAGGACGTTTGCACACAGGTTCCGTGCCAGGCTCAAGTTCAATAACGAATTCCACTGGCCGGTGCGGAGGCATTCCTGGAAGCTCTTTTGGAAAGATGTCTTGATATTCGCAAACGACTGGAATTTGAGAGATGGCATCCAATTCACCCTTCTCATTGAGAGAAAACAGACGAATGGTATTATCCCGAGCGGCAAAGACAATTACATCCTCAGACGAATGAGTCAATTGAATCTGCCTGGCTGCACAATCAAGCTGAGCCTTGTGCTTAGAAAGCCAATCCATTCCGAGAATAAGATCGATATCCGAGTCACCAAGAACATTTGGAGAGGACAAGAACTTATAGTCACCCAAAGTGATAGTAACATCCGGAACGCATACTCGAGATGTCATTTGACGGGCCGGAGAGACGATAGCCAACGGCTTCGGCAACACTTGAGTAACAAAATCATGCTTAGATGCAAAAGGTCTCGACATGAAACAATGCGATGCACCAGTGTCAAAAAGAACTTTTGCAGGAATATCATTAACAAGAAGGTTACCCATGATCACATCTGACGAGTCCTCTGCCTGAGCTGCATTCATCATATTGACCTTGGCATGCTTGGGGTTATGCTTGACCACAGCTGTACTTGCCGATCTGACAGGAGGAGGAGGAGGAAGACGCCTCTGGTTGAAACACTTGTTGGCATAGTGACCCTTCTGTTGGCACTTGTTGCACGTGACCTCTGAAAGCGGACGGTGGTACGGAGTACTCGATCTTCGAGCTTGAGACGAAGTCTTGTTCTAAAAGCCAGGGTTGGGTGGGTGGGAAGAACCACTGCCACCTTTGCTCTTCTGCTGATACGGCTGACGGAACGGAGGAGGAGGAAGCCAAAACTTCTGCTGCTTGGCCACTTGAGTAGAGGAAGAAGGAGTAACATCTCTGACTCGCTTCCTAGAAGCATCACATCTCAACTGAGCAGCCTCTTACTTCAGTGCCATGTTGTAGAACTCATCGTACCTCAAGGGCTCAAAGAGAACAAGAGCGAGCTGAATTTCTTCTCTGAGACCACCCCTGAACTAATATATCATGCTCTTCTCATCAGGCACGTCCTGCTTGGCAAAGCGGGCAAGCTTCTAGAACAACTTGTTGTAGTCATAGACAGACAAAGAGCCTTGCTTCAGATTGCGGAATTCCTCACGCTTGCTTTCAACCACGCTCTGCGGAATATGATGAGCTCGGAAATCTCGACGGAAATCATCCCAAGTGATAACACGTCCACCTCTGGAATCCTTGTACTGCTGGGACCATTCTGCAGCTTGATCTTTGAGTTGGAAGGAAGTGAACTTGACAAAGTCCTCAGGCCTGACGTTACTGCACTCGAAATGCTTACACAGATCCACAAGCCAATCGTCAGCATCGGTTGCCTCAACACAATTGCTGAAAGTCTTCCGCCCGTTAGAAAGGAACTGGTTGAGTGTAGCAAAGTGATTCTGATTGCTGCCTTGATTCCCTTGACTGCCTTGATTGCGCTCTTGAAGAATTTGCATGATCAGCTGAGTGTTTGCATTGGTTGCGGCCATCACAGCTTGCCATGCCTCTGGAGGAGGTGGAGGCGGTGGCGGATCAGGATTCGGAGTCGTGCGCGTTGGAGGAGCCATCCTGAAGAGGTTGACCACCATTAGCACATTGACAGATAAATATTGAAGCTGAATCCAATGGAATGAAAATTGCAACATATAGTCTTCACATCCGAACAAAATGAACGAATGCATTCCTCTTGAAATGGTCACATATCCATAAATTGAGAAGCCACGTAGAATTAATGTAGAGAAATAAATCAACAAGGTACGGATCAAGAACGAATAATCGGTAAGAAATCCCAATCTCAAACCAATATCCGTGGAAGAAGAACTAGAGCTACTAGAATTCCCACCTATGAAACTCTCGAACCTTTCCGGTTATGCAATCAGGTGTTGGGGATACAGGGGAAGCATAATATCTCACCCAAACTAGCAAATCCTACATCCAGCTGTATCCATCCTTCAACACATAACCAAGAAAACTTCGGAAACCATCTACCTCAACCTTCGAAAAGCATCCGTTATACAAGTTATGGCGATACTCCCGAACTCCCGCCCCAGTACTGGGTGACGTCGAGGTTATCTCACCAACGAACTGCATAAAAGAGATTTTCGATGTCGGCGAACATATCTCAAGTATTCCAGAATTGCAACGATAAAATTATGATGACAACACCTCAGAGCTCAACTCCTCGGGACACTTCCACTAAACCCCTGACAGGAGGCACCAAGACAGTATTCTCATCATAAGCCATCGGAACGATTCCAAGATACTCGCGTAATCCTAAAAAAAATTTAGTGAAATTTGAGAAGAGAAGAGTCAAAACTCTACGTCAGGATGCCTTACCAGAGCGGTGAGGAGACTGGGAAGTAAAAAGAATTCCTAAGCTCTCCGATATATAATTCCTAAATGAATCAAAACATTTTTCTAGACACAACTCGGCTGCTAAAAACGATCAAGCAATGGGGCTCCTAAGGTCGGGGAAGGCTCTGATTACCAACTTGTAACACCCTCGATGCGACTATAGCTCCCACGTGTCGAGGCACGACCTAGAGACATAATCGCATTGAAGGCATATGTCGCAAGTTAGGCAATCTTCTCAACATCCCATGTAATATGAGTAATAAAGGGGAGAACATAGTTGGCTTACACTCGCCACGTCAATCAAGAACATAAATAACATTACATCATCCAAACACTCATGGCCCGACTACGGCGCCAAAATAAAAGAGAACCCAACATGCGACAACGGTCCCAATCACTCCCAACTGGGCACCACTACTGATCATCGGGAAAATACACGTAGTAACGCTGAGAGTCTTCGTCGAACTCCCACTTGAGCTCATACTCGTCACCTGGAGCGGAATCACCTGGACCTGCATCTGGAGTTATAGTAATCTGTGAGCCACATGGACTCAGCAATCTCGCACCCTCGCGATCAAGACTATTTAAGCTTATAGGAAGGGTAAGGCAAATACATGTGGAGTTGCAGCAAGCGACTAGCATATATGGTGGCTATCTTATTCGCAAAAGAGAGCGAGAAGAGGAGGCAAAGCACGAGCGAGAAACTAGAGAACAACCTGCGCAAACATTACTCCAACACCGTGTCCACTTCCCGGACTCCGCCGAGAATAGGCCATCACGGTAACACACTCAGTTGATTCATTTTAATTAATTTAGGTTCAAGTTATCTACAACCGGACATTAACAAATTCCCATCTGCCCATAACCGCGGGCACGGCTTTCGAAAGTTCAAACCCTGCAGGGGAGTCCCAACTTAGCCCATGACAAGCTCTCACGGTCAACGAAGGAATAGACCTACTCCCAAGACGTTCCGATCAGACTCGGTATCTCGGTAACTCAAGACACTTCGACAGGTTAAAACAAGACCAGCAACACCGCCCGAATGTGCCGACAAATCCCGATAGGAGATGCACATATCTCTTTCTTAGGGCACACTCAGATAAGCAATCCGTACAACTAAAACCAGCCCTCGAGTTTCCCCGAGGTGGCGCTGCAAGGGGCTCTAGTTTGGACCAACACTCAGAGGAGCACTGGCCCGGGGGTAAAATAAGATGACCCTTGAGTCTGCAGAACCCAAGGGAAAGAAAAGGCTAGGTGGCAAATGGTAAAACCAATGTTGGGCATTGCTGGACAAGCTTTAATCTAGGCGAAATATCAAGGGGTTCCCATTATAACCCAACCGCGTAAGGAACGCAAAATCCGGGAACATAACACCGATATGACGGAAATTAGGGCGGCAAGAGTGGAACAAAACACTAGGCGAGAGGCCGAGCCTTCCACCCTTCACCAAGTATATAGATGCATTAAGATAACATAGCAATATAACGATATCCCAACAAGTAAGTAAATGTTCCAACAAGGAACGGCCTCCAATCTTCACCTGCAACTAGCAACGCTATAAGAGGGGCTGAGCAAAGCGGTAACATAGCCAATCAACGGTTTGCTAGGACCATGGTGGGTTAGAGGTTCAACATGGCAATTGGGAGGTTGACAAGCAAAAGGTAGGCATCGTAGCATTGGCATAGAAAAAGAGCGAGCAAACTAGCATAGCAAAGATAGTAGTGATTTCAAGGGTATGATCATCTTGCCTGCACAGTTGTCAGAGTTGACTGGATCCTCACAAGTAAACTCAACGGGCTCCTCGGTAGCGAACTCGTCTCCCGGATCTACCCAAACAAGACAAACAAGCAACAAGGATACAATCAACCATGTGCAAGACCAAGCAATATGATGAAATGAAGATATGCTATGCGGGATGCGATGCGAGATGCACAATGCAAGATATGACAGGAAATGCATGCACCTGGCCTCAACATGGAATTCCAAGGGTGCCACTGGAAATATAAGATGAAATCGCTTGAAAACGATATAAAGATCGTCAGAATCGGAGTTACGGTTTGGAAATGGCAAGCGTTTCAAAAATGACACCGGTCTACGATTTACAGCAAGTAGGCATCTAAATGCAACGAAATGAACATGCTACAGCACCCAAACATGACAAAAAAATAAATGGCAGGGATTTACACAAGATGATTAACAAAAGACTAGCACTGAGCCACGGCCAATTCGTCCATTATGAGGTTCAAACAAGCATGGCAAAAACGCAAATGCAAAACAGATTCCAGACTTAGTGGAATTAACACTTGTCTGGAATTTCAGATCACGAAGCCCTCTTCGGAGCAGCAAAACAACATGATACATGACCTGTTTAAGACAAGTAAGAACAAGGAATGGAGCTACTCAACAAGCTTAACAAAAGACCCAAAGTGACCTGGGGCCAAAAGGGTTCACAAAATATACTACCGGGCACACGAACATAGCTAAAACACAATCAGTTTTCAGACTTGGTGAAAACTGAGACATGCTGAAATATAACTCACGAAGGCATGTAAATGAGCTCGATGCACTCACCACGGTGCAAGTCATGGCAAGGAAGGCATACATCCATTAATAAGGCACAAAATGCTAGCTAGAAATGACAAGAACAATGGCATAGCATGCACGGACCAACTACACTAACATCGGCAAAATCGCAAATGAGTTGATGATCTGCCTAGATTCACAACGAAGCAAAAGTAGAGCTCGATTGACTCAATCTAGGTTGCTCCATAATTGCAAAAAAAGACATGGATGGATAGATAATAACATGATTAACAAAAATCCTTTACTGATCATCCTCAAAAGAGGCACGGATCACTAGGAAATAAGCTGAACATATGGCATCATGAACTAACTAATCCCAGACTTAGTGAAAACAACCAAGTCTCTGAAAACAGATTTACCGGGTGCCTCACTTTGCAAGCTTGCACAATTCACCACACACATCCTAAAAATGTATGGGTTGCACCTCTGGATAGTTGAAAAAATTCTTAACAAAACATATGAAGGACTCACAGGCATATCATGCACACATTAATCATGGCAAAAATGACAAAAGTCTAAGATGAACTAGCAGATCTGACAATTAACTCACAAAGCCTCCTTCTAACAGAATTTTGGGAATCAAGATGAGCTCAAATGAAAATGATGCAATGGAATGAAATGATGTACTCATCGAGGCGAACATTTTGATATACTATATGCATGAATCGGAGCTACGGATGCAATGTTACGGACCCGCGAACACGGGCATATGAGCTAAAAATCCTGGGACTTTGCAAAAAAATTAACCTCGCGGATTAGGGTTTCTGTAGCTGGATCTGGGTCCAGATCGGGTGCACGGAACCCGAGGTTGGCCGGCGCGAGCTGGAGCTCGCCGGAGTGGACGCCGGTGGCCGGAGCCGGCGAGGAAGCGGCGAGGGCGAGGCGGGGCCGGCGGAGGCGGCGGCGTGCGCGGCGGCGGCGGCGATCCGCGGGGGCGGCACCGGCGGAGATCCGCGGGGCGCGGCGCGAGCTGCTGGCCAGCGTCGATGGCGGCGGCGGCGGTGGCGGCCTCGGGTGGCGGCGCGGCTGAGGAGGCGGCGGGATCCGGCGATCCAGGCGGCGGGGCGACGCGCGGGGAGGCGCGGGCGACGATGGGACGGGCGGGCCCGCTGTGGGCTCGCCGGGCCGCGGCGGCGGCTGGCGGCGGAGGGACACGTGGCGCTCTGCCACTGGTGCGGGCGGACGGCGGACGATGTCCGGCCGGGGGCGGACGCGTCCAGCGCGGCGCGGGGGCGATTTAGGGTTTCGGAGAGGGAGAGAGATCCGAATTTCGGGGGGTCTATATATAGGCATAGAGGGAGCTAGGAGAGTCCAAATGAGGTGCGGTTTTCGGCCACACGATCGTGATCGAACGCTCTAGGACATGGAGCAGAGTTTGGTGGGTTTTGGGCCAAATTGGAGGGGTGTTGGGCTGCAACACACACGAGGCCTTTTCGGTTCCTCGGTTAACCGTTGGAGTATCAAACGAAGTCCAAATTATACGAAACTTGACAGGCGTTCTACCGGTAGTAAACCAAGGCCGCTTGGCAAGTCTCGGTCCAATCCGGAAATGTTTAATCCCCACACACGAAAGAAAGCTAGAAATGACCACCGGAGGAGAACGAAGCGCCGGAATGCAAAACGGACAACGGGGAAAATGCTCGAATGCATGAGACGAACACGTATGCAAATGCAATGCACATGATGACATGATATGAGATGCATGACAACGACAACAACACACGGAGGAAAAGACCCGAACCCAAGGAAATAAATATAACTTAATGCCGGAAACGGCAAGAGTTGGAGTACAAATTGGGAAAGTTACATCCGGGGTGTTACAACCTCCTTGCATTTAGTATCAGCATAACTCTTCTGCCTGGACTCAACTTCCTTCAGTCTATCATGAATCAACTTAACCTTCTCTTCAGACTCTTTCATTAAATCTGGTCCGAACAACTGACGGTCTCTGACTTCGTTCCACATCAATGGTGTCCTGCACCTCCTTCTATACAAGGCTTCAAAAGGGGCCATCTTCAAACTAGGCTCATAACTATTGTTATATGAGAACTCTGCGTAAGGCAAATTATCATCCCAACTAGATCCATAATCTAGCGCACATTCTTCTAGAATCTGACTGAATCTCTAAGTCTGTCCATCTGTCTGTGGATGAAAGGTTGTACTGAACTCTAGCCCGGTACCCAAAGTCTGGTGTAACTGATTCCAAAACTTCAAGGTAAACTGTGTTCCTCTATCTGATTCAATGGTCCTCGGAACTCCATGCAGACATACGATCCTGGTCATATATAGCTTGGCCAACTTCGCGCTCGTATGAGTGGTTTTCACGGGGATAAAGTGAGCCACTTTGGTCAAGCGATCTACTACTACCCAGATGGAGTCATATCCTGATCGGGTCCTAGGTAATCCGATGATAAAATCCATGCCAAGTTTATCCCAATTCCATTCGGGTATCGACATAGGCTGTAGTAACCCTGCTGGCTTCTGGAGTTTTTCCTTAAATCTCTGACATACATCACATACCGCTACATACTCGGCAATATCCTTCTTCATACCTGTCCACCAGAAACGTTCCACCAAATTCAAATACATCTTGCTGTTTCCTGGGTGAATCGAGTATTGCGAGTCATGAGCTTCCTGAAGTATTAGCTTCCTGATCTCTGGGTCATTAGGCACATAAATACGATCCTCAAACCATAAAGTTTCGTGTTCGTCCTCACGAAAACCCTTGGCTTTTCCTTTACTCATCTTCTCCTTTATCTCAACAATCTCCTTATCAATCTTCCGGGCTTCTCGATTCTTTCCCAATAACATGGACTTGTAACACCCTCGATGCGACTATATCTCCCACGTGTCGAGGCACGACTTAGAGGCATAATCGCATTGAAGGCATATGTCGCAAGTTAGGCAATCTTCACAACATCCCATGTAATATAAATAATAAAGGGGAGATAACATAGTTGGCTTACACTCGCCACGTCAATCAAGTACATAAATAACATTACATCATCCAAACACTCATGGCCCGACTACGGCGCCAAAATAAAAGATAACCCAACATGCGACACGGTCCCAATCACCCCCAACTAGGCACCACTACTGATCATCGAGAAAGGAAACATAGTAATGTTGAGAGTCTTCGTTGAACTCCCACTTGAGCTCATACGCGTCTGTTAGAGCGGAATCATCAGGCCCTGCATCTGGGGTAATAGTAATCTGTGAGCCACAGGGACTCAGCAATCTCGCACCCTCGTGATCAAGACTATTTAAGCTTATAGGTATGGCAAGGTAAAATATGAGTGGAGCTGCAGCAAGCGACTAGCAAATATGGTGGCTAACTTATTCGCAAAAGAGAGCGAGAAGAGGAGGCAAAGCGCGAGCGAGAAACTAGAGAACCACCTGCGCAAACATTACTCCAACACCGTGTCCACCTCCCGGACTCCGCCGAGAAGAGGCCGTCATGGTAACACACTCAGTTGATTCATTTTAATTAACTTAAGGTTGAAGTTATCTACAACCGGACATTAACAAATTCCCATCTGCCCATAACCGCGGGCACGGCTTTCGAAAGTTCAAATCCCTGCAGGGGAGTCCCTACTTAGCCAATGACAAGCTCTCATGGTCAACGAAGGAATAGACCACCTCCCAAGACGTTCCGATCAGACTTGGTATCTCGGTTACTTAAGACACTTCGACAGGTTAAAACCGGACCAGCAACACCGCCCGAATGTGCCGACAAATCCCGATAGGAGCTGCACATATATCTTTCTCAGTGCACACTTAGATTGTCCTAGGTACGGGTAGGCCAGCCCAGAGTTGCCCCTGGTAGCCACCGGTAGCTGACAGGTGGACCAACACTCAGAGGAGCACTGGCCCGGGGGGGGGGGGGTTAAAATAAAGATGACCCTTGAGTTTGCGGAACCCAAGGGAAAGAAAAGGCTAGGTGGAAAATGGTAAAACCAAGGTTGGGCATTGCTGGAAAATCTTTAATCAAGTCGAACTATCAAGGGGTTCCCATTATAACCCAACCGCGTAAGGAACGCAAAATCCGGGAACATAACACCAATATGACGGAAACTAGGGCGGCAAGAGTGGAACAAAACACTAGGCGAGAGGCCGAGCCTTCCACCATTTACCAAGTATATAGATGCATTAAGATAACATAGCAATATAATGATATCCCAAAAAGTAAATAAAAGATGTCCCAACAGGGAACGGCCTCCAATCTTCACCTGTAACTAGCAACGCTATAAGAGGGGCTGAGCAAAGCGGTAACATAGCCAATCAACGGTTTACTAGGACATGGTGGGTTAGAGGTTTGACATGGAAATTTGGGAGGCTTGCAAGCAAGTGGTAGGCATCGTAGCATTGGCATAGCAAAAGAGCGAGCAAACTAGCATAGCAAAGATAGTAGTGATTTCGAGGGTATGATCATCTTGCCTGCACAGTTGTCAGAGTTGACTGGATCCTCGAAAGCAAACTCAACGGGCTCCTCGTTAGCAAACTCGTCTCCCGGGTCTACCCAAACAAGAAAAACAAGAAACAAGGATACAATCAACCACGTGCAAACTCAAATAACACGATGCAAAGATGATATGCTATGCGGAATGCGATGCGGGATGCAAAATGCAAGATATGACAGGAAATGCAAGAACCTGGCCTCAACTTGGAAATCCAAGCGTGCCACTTGAAATATGGGATGAAATCGCTTGAAAAAAATATAAAGAACGCCAGAATCGGAGTTATGGTTTGGAAATGGCAAGCGATTCAAAAATGACACCGGTCTGTGATTTACAGCAAGTAGGCATCTAACTGCAATGAGATGAACATGCTACAGCACCCAAACAAGACAACAAAATACATGGCAGGGATGCACACAAGATGCTTAACAAAAGTCTAGCACTGAGCTACGGCCAATTCATCAATTAACAGGTTCAAACAAGCATGGAAAAAATGCATATGGGAAACAGATCTCAGACTTGGTGAAATCAACACTTGTCTGGAATTTCAGATCAGGCAGCCCACTTCGGAGCAACAAAACTACATGCTACAGGACCTGATCAAGGCAAAGTAAAGCATGGCATGGAGCTACTCAAAGAGCTTAACAAACGTCCCTTAGCGACCTTGAGCCAAAACGGATCAGAAAATACAATTGCAAGCATGTGAACATAGCAAAAACATAATCAGTTTTCAGACTTGTGAAAACTGGCACATGCTGAAATATAACTCAAGTAGGCATGTTTACGGGCTCGATACACTCACTACGGTGCAAGTCGTGGCAAGACAAGCATACAACCATCAAGAAGGCACAAAATGTAAGCTAGAAATGGCAAGAACAATAGCATAGTATGCACGGATCAACTACAACATCACCGGCAAAATTGCAAACAAGTTGACAATCTGCCAGATTCATAAAGTAGCAAAAGTAGAGCTCGATTGACACAAGCTAGGGTGCTCCATAATTGCAAACAAAGACATGGATGTATAGAGCACTACAATATTAACAAAACGTCCTTACTGATCATCCTCAAAAGAGGCACGGATCACTAGGAAACAACCTGAACATATGGCAATATGAGATAAACAGCTCCAGGACTTAGTGAAATTACCAAGTCCCTGAAAACAGAATTAGCAAGTGCCCCACTTTGCAAGCTTTCACAAGACACCACACACATCACAAAAATACATGGGTTGCACCTCTGGAAAGATGAAAAAACCCTTAACAAAACACATGTAGAGCATGAGGGCATATCATGCACACATTAATCATGGCAAAAATGACAAAAAACCTAAACGGATTAGCAGATCTGACAATTATCTCAAGTAGCCCTCTTCTAACATCATTTCGGGCATCAAGATGAACTCAAATGAAAATGATACAATGGAATGAAATGATGTACTCTCTGAGATGAACATTTTGATATGCTATATGCATGAATCGGAGCTACGGATGCAAAGTTACGTGGTCATGAACATGAGCACATGGATCTGCAAAAATCGGGACTTAGAGAAAAAAAGACCACCTAGGGTTTCACTGTTCACGGATCTGGATCGGATCTCGCGAAGGCACTGTAGCACGGCGGTGCGGAAGCCGAGGGACAACGGCGCCGGAGTTGGAGGTCGCCGGCGAGGTGGAAGCGGCGCGGGGCGGCGGTCGGAGGGCGCGGTGGAGGCGGCGCGGGGCGGCGGTCGGAGGCGGTCGGGGCGGTGCGGCCGTGGCGGCGAGGTGGCGATCGGGGCGGCCGCCGACGACGAAGAACGGCGGCGGCGGCGAGCTCCCGTGGCCGAGGCGGCGGAGCGCGTCCAGCTCGAGAGGAGAAGGGCGCCGGGCGCGCGGCTCCTCTGGCCCGTGCGCGGGCGCGGGCGGGCCGGCCACGGGCCGCGGCGGGCTCCGGCGGCGGCGGTGGAGAGAGAGGGAGGCGGCGAATGGGAGGCTGCCATGTGGTGGCGGACACGGCGGCGGACACGTCCGTCGCCAGGTAAAGTGTCCGGCGGCGCGCGAGGTGGATTTTAGGGTTTCGGACGAGGGGGGATCCGGATTTCGGGAAGGGGTCTTTAAATAGGCATAGAGGGAGCTAGGAGAGTCCAAATGAGGTGCGGTTTTCGGCCACGCGATCGTGATTGAACGCTCTAGATGATGGAGTAGAGTTAGGTGGGTTTTGGGCCAAAATGGAGGGGTGTTGGGCTGCAACACACACGAGGCCTTTTCGGTCCCTCGGTTAACCGTTGGAGTATCAAACGAAGTCCAAATGATACGAAACTTGACAGGCGGTCTACCGGTAGTAAACCAAGGCCGCTTGGCAAGTCTCGGTCCAATCCGGAAATGTTTAGTCCCCACACACGAAAGAAAGGTAAAAATGACCACCGGAGGAGAACGAAGCGCCGGAATGCAAAATGGACAACGGGGAAAATGCTCGAATGCATGAGACGAGCACGTATGCAAATGCAATGCACATGATGACATGATATGAGATGCGTGACAACGACAACAACACACGGAGACAAAACCCGAACCCGAGGAAATAAATATAACTTAACGCCGGAGACGGCAAGAGTTGGAGTACGAATTGGGAAAGTTACATCCGGGGTGTTACAGGACTGAACTTCCAAAGTTGCAACAAAACATCTTGGAACTATCTCCAAACGAAGTTCCTTGAGATTGTTGGCCAACTCCTACGGTAATCCTCCGGTTACGTGAGTATTGACATAACTCTTGCGGCTTAAAGCGCCTGCTACAACATTGGCCTTTCCTGGATGATAGTGTAACTTCATTTCATAATCCTTTATGAGCTCCAACCATCTCCTTTGCCTGAGATTTAACTCCTTCTATGTGAAAATAGACTTCAAGCTCTTATGATCTGTGTAAACATCACAACAGTTTCCAATAAGAAAATGTCTCCAAGTCTTGAGCGCATGTACTACAGCTGCTAACTCCAAATCATGTGTGGCATAATTCAACTCATGAGGTCGAAGCTGTCATGAGGCATATGAAACAACTCTTCCGTCTTGCATAAGTACACCTCCAAATCCCAGACGATAAGCATCGCAATAAACTTGGAAATCCTTGCGTATATCCGGAAGAATTAGCACAGGGGTTGTAACCAAATGTTTCTTCAACTCCTGAAAACTGGCCTGACATTCCTCGGTCCATTTGAACATGGTGTCCTTCTTCAATAACTCTGTCATGGGCTTCGCAATCTTGGCAAAATTCTCAATGAATCTACTATAATATCCTGCGAGTCCACGGAAACTGCGTACCTCTCCAACTAAGGTGGGTGCCAACCACTCAGTGACAGACTGAACCTTGGTAGGGTCTACTGCTGTACCTTCTCCGGATATAACATTTCCAAGAAATCCAACTTCTTTCAACCAAACCTCACATTTGCTGAACTTGGCGCATAGCTGATGTTCCCTCAGCTTGTTGAGAACTAAGCGCAAATGTTCCTTGTGTTCCTCTTCATTCTTCGAGTACACCAATATGTCATCAATGAACACCACAACGAAATTATCCAATAACTCCATGAACACCTTATTCATCATACTCATAAAATAGGCAGGGCCGTTAGTGTAACACCCTCGATGCGGCTATATCCCCCACGTGTCGAAGCACGACTTAGAGGCATAACCGCATTGAAAGCAATGTCGCAAGTGAGGTAATCTTCACACAACCCATGTAATACAAAAGGGAAAAAGATACATAGTTGGCTTACAATCGCCACTTCACACGGATACATGAATAAAGCATTACATCAACCAGATACAATCAAGGTCCGACTATAGAACCAAAATAAAAGAAGACTACCCCAAAAGCTACACAGATCCCCTATCGACCCCAACTGGGCTCCACTGCTGATCGACAAGAACGAAACAACATAAAGGACAAGATCTTCATCGAACTCCTCCTTGAGCTTGGTTGCGTCACCTGCTCGGCAACATCGGCACCAGCAAACTAGTTTTGGAAGTAATCTGTGAGCCACGGGGACTCAGCAATCTCGCACCCTCGCGATCAAGACTATTTAAGCTTATAGGAAAGGCAGGGTAATATATGGAGCTGCAGCAAGCGACTAGCATATATGGTGGCTAACCTGTTCGCAAAAGAGGGCGAGAAGAGAAGGCAAAGCACGAACGAAGAACTAGAGAACAACCTACGGCAAACATTACTCCAACACCGTGTTCACTTCCCGGACTCCGCCGAGAAGAGACCATCACAGTTACACGCGAAGTTGATTCATTTTAATTAAGTTAAGGTTCAAGTTATCTGCAACCGGACATTAACAAATTCCCATCTACCCATAACCGTGGGCACAGCTTTCAAAGTTCAAATCCTTGCAGGGGAGTCCCAACTTAGCCCAGGACAAGCTCTCACGGTCAACGAAGGATATACCTTCTCCCAAGACATTCCGATCAGACTCGGTATCCCGGTTCTACAAGACAACTTCGACAAGTTAAAACAAATCCAGCAACAACGCCCGAATGTGCCGACAAATCCCGATAGGGGCTGCAGATATCTCGTTCTTAGGGCACACTCAGATTGTCTAAACTTCCGGTAGGCCAGCCCAGAGTTGCCCCTCGTGGCCACCGGCGGCTAACGAGGTGGACCAACACTCAGAGGAGCACTGGCCCGGGGGGCTTTAAATAAGATGACCCTTGGGCTCCGGAAATCCAAGGGAAAAAGAGGCTAGGTGGCAAATGGTAAAACCAAGGTTGGGAATTGCTGGAGGAGTTTTAATCAAGGTGAACTGTCAAGGGGTTCCCATTATCACCCAACCGCGTAAGAAACGCAAAATCCGGGAACATAACACCGATATGACGGAAACTAGGGTGGCACGAGTGGAACAAAACACTAGGCAAAAGGCTGAGCCTTCCACCCTTTACCAAGTATATAGATGCATTAAGATAACAAGATAATATAATGATATCCCAACAATAAACAATGTTCCAACAAGGAACGATCTCCAATCTTCCCCTGCAACTAGCAACGCTATAAGAGGGGCTGAGCAAAGCGGTAACATAGCCAATCAACGGTTTGCTAGGACATGGTGGGTTAGAGGTTTGACATGGCAATTTGGTAGGCATGATAAGCAAGTGGTAGGCATCGTAGCATAGGCATAGCAAAAGAGCGAGCAACTAAGCAAGCAAAGATAGAAGTGATTTCGAGGGTATGGTCATCTTGCCTGAAATCCCACAAGGAAGAAGAATGAGTCCATGAAGAAGACAAACGGACATAGTCGAACGGATCCTCACAAACGCGACATTACCGGATTACCGAGAAGAAGAACACCAGAAAGAAGCAAACAACATAGTAAACAACCACCACATAATCATGGCATGATGCACACTTAAATATGATGCATGTCCGGTTTAAAGAGGCATGGCATGGCGAAATGCACAAGCAATCCTACAAATTAAGTGGAGCTCAATATGCAAAGAGTTGCATATTGATGAAACACCACGACAAGTTATTTAGTTCGATCTCGTTTATTTACCCAACAATTTTAAATGTTGTTAAACCTGTCAAGAGGGTGAAGCAAAGTAAAACTACCTATCTAGTCAAGGTTAAATGAGGCCGGAACAACAAAACAACAAGTCCGGAAACTCCTCATGTGCATATTTTGGTTATGGTACTGTTCTGCCCTAAACATGATTTTAGAGTTATTAAACATGCAAAGTAAGGTCACCAAGTTAAACTAGGCATTTTTCCACCCTATTTACATATAAAGTTTATTAAATTCCGAGATACGGTTATTTAGTTATGAATTAAATCATTTTAGCAAGTTATTTAAGCAAATTTAAACAAACATCATTTTAAACATTTTAAACATAGATGGAAGTTGCATATTATTAAACTAGATGAAAATCTAAGCAAGTTTCATATATAAAGTTTTTACATATGATGCATGGTTGGAGAGTTATTATATGCATGAAGTTTAGGGGCTAAACCGCAAAACTGTTGTCTCAGGATATATAGGAAAAACGCAGATCTGGAAAAAAACTACACTAGCCGAAACTGGATGGGCTGGGGTTCTCACAATGTTACTTGGGCCGGCTCAGAGCAGTGACTGGGCCCGGCAACGCAGCTGCCTGGCGGCTGGGAGGCCCACGCGGGCGAAAGGAGCTGGGCCTGCGCTCGCTCGGCTTGGTCAACGCGTACGAGCGGGCGAGCGCTGCTACCCTCGTCTCTGAAAACAGAAACAGCAGCGGGGCGCAAGGTTCAGAGCAGCAGCAGGTGAGGTCAGCGACGCTGGAGGAAGGCGACGGCAACAGCAGGCACCGGTGATGGACTTGGCGGTCTCCGGTGGGGCGGCGCGGCGACCTGGAGCCAGGGACGAGGCCGGGGTGCAGGCGCTTGCCGGATCTAGCAGAGACGGCGACGAACGGAGCAGGAGAGGTTCGAGCGTCCCTCTGACGGAGAGGATGGCGGCGCTACGAGCGGGCTTCATCTCGCCGGGAAGCAGAGTGGCCGCGCGAGTGCGGAACTGGCCGGCGGTGAGGACGTGGTGGCGGGGTCGAGGTTGGACTGGAGGCGCACGACGACGGACGGGCGAGGGGACGGCCATGGCAGCGCTGGTCGCCGGCATCAGGCCGCGTGGCCCGCGGGCAAGCAGCGAGGGCGAGGAAGGCAGTCACGGGCGGTCGTCTCGCGCGCGGGGTGGCCTTCCTGAGGAGCTTGGCGGCGGCGGAGGCATGGGACGCGCGGCGAGGAGTTCGTCCATGGCGACAGGAACCTGCGGGGGTTCTCTGTTACAACGAGACAGAGAGAGAGAGGTTGAAACACGGGAGAGAGATGGGGAAGAAAGGGAAGGAGAGCAGGAGAGAGGGTGAGGGAGTCTGGCCTGGCGCTGCTGCTTGGGTGGGCGGCGACCACCGGCGAGGCAGAGGCGCGGGGACGAGGAGGCACAGCCTCGTGCGTTTCCTCGGGCACGCGGGCGTGGGGAAGGAGCTCGAGCTCCTGGTTGCTGCTCGACGAGGAGGGCCGTGGGGATGGATCGATGGAGTTGGTCCGGTGGGGAAAACCAGGTGGAGCTCGAGCTGGCTACGAGGTGGATCTGGGAAGATCCCGAGGGGAATGGTGAGTGGGTGGTGGCGGCGCGATGGGACAAGGGGAGGATTTTTAGGGTTAGGCTAGAGTTGATCTATATATAGCAAAAGGCTAAGTTTAGGGGCATCTGGACCCTCCGATCTTAATCGGACGGTCTCGGATAAACAGGCTAGGGAGATCAAATAAGAAAATAGAGACGTTTTGTAGACGTTTGGGGATGATCCGAATCCAACGATGACGACTGCCCGGGTCGGGTCCGGGACAGTTTTGGACGTGCACGTGAGGGGTTCGATGCACTGTGCAGAGAGGGTTTCAGGGCCTGACGGTTGTCAGCGGACTGTGCAGAAGGGCTCAAGCTAAGAGAAGAGAAGAGAGAGAGACCTCACGACTGTTTTCGGAGACCGAAAACGTCCGATGTTTTGACCGGCTACTATTGCCGCTATATTTATCCGTTGGGGCGTCAAACGGACTCCGAATGCGATGAAACTTGGCAGGCGGTCTACCTACACTATAACAAGACTGCACGCCAACTCTCATCCCATTCCGAGAACATTTTCTGGCCACTTATAAAATACTATTTCGGACGTGCCGCGGGCGCGTGCAAGTGTGTGTGGGCTCAGAACGGACAACGGACGGAACTCGGAGAACCCGGACGAATGCAAGTTTTAAAACATGATGACACAATGCACATGATGACATGATATGCAATGCATGACACGCAAGCAAAGACAAGGAAAACAACAACGAATAACTGGAAGACACCTGGCACATCGGTCTCGGGGCATCACAGTTAGTCAATCCAAAAGACATGACCGTGTACTCATATAGACCATACCTTGTGGTAAAAGCTGTCTTAGGTATATCCCGTTCTCGGATCTTCAGCTGGTGGTATTCTGATCGAAGATCGATATTGGAGAATACTTTGGCTCCATGTAGCTGGTCAAACAAGTCATTGATCATTGGTCGTGGGTACTTGTTCTTGATCGTCACTTCATTCAATGCATGATAATCAACAACCATTCTCAAAGATCCATCCTTCTTCTCAACTAAGAGCACTTATTTTGCACGATATTGTTCTGGTGATGAACTTGGTCGGATGTAACCCTTCTCCAATAACTCCTTATTTTGCTTCTTAATTTCCTCCAGATCATTCGCGAGCATTCGGTACAGTCTCTTCGATATTGGTCTGGTGCCTGGCAACAGCTCTATCAAAAATTATATATCTCAATCTGGTGGCATGCCTGGTAGTTCCTTCGGGAATATGTCGGGATAATCCTTCACAACTGGCACTTCCTCCTGAACAACTCCCGAAAATGAATTCACTTGAGTCCTCCTTGGAGCATGCCTAGATACATACTTGATCCTTTTTCCCTCAAGGTGGTGAGTCATATCGACTTACTAGCACAGTCGATGTTTCCTCCATACTTCGATAACCAATCCATACCTAGTATTATATCCAATCCTTATGACTCCAAAATTATTAGGTATGAGGGAAAAACATGCCTTCCAATGGTTAATGGTAACCGATCACACCATCGGCTGGCCATATACTCCGCTCCTGGCGAGCTTACTAACATGGGTGACCTAAGGGCTAAGGTTGGCAATTTCAGGGGCTACTGAGGGAGTCCTGGATTAGGGGGTGTCCGGATGGCCGGACTATACCTTCAGCCGGACTCCTGGACTATGAAGATACAAGATTGAAGACTTCGTCCCGTGTCCGGAATGGACTTTCCTTGGCGTGGAAGGCAATCTTGGCGATACGGATATGTGGATCTCCTACCATTGTAACCGACTTTGTGTAACCCTAACCCTCTCCGGTGTCTATATAAACTGGAGGGTTTTAGTCTGTAGGACAACATAGAGAACAACAATCATACCATAGGCTAGCTTCTAGGGTTTAGCCTCTCCGATCTCGTGGTAGATCTACTATTGTACTACCCATATCATCAATATTAATCAAGCAGGACGTAGGGTTATACCTCCATCAAGAGGGCCCGAACCTGGGTAAAACTTCGTGTCCCTTGCCTCCTGTTACCATCCGGCCTAGACGCACAGTTCGGGACCCCCTACCCGAGATCCGCCGGTTTTGACACCGACAGTGGTCTCTGGACAGCCGGACTATATTCTTTGGCCGGACTGTTGGACTATGAACATACAAGATTGAAGACTTCGTCTCGTGTCTGGATAGGGCTCTACTTGCCGTGGAAGGCAAGCTAGGCAATACAGATATGTATATCTCCTCCTTTGTGACCGACCTTGTGTAACCCTAACACCTCCCGGTGTCTATATAAACCGGAGGGTTTTAGTCCGTAGGACAACGTACAGTCATACCATAGGCTAGCTTCTAGGGTTTAGCCTCTCCGATCTCGTGGTAGATCAACTCTTGTAATACTCATGTCATCAAGAATAAATCAAGCAGGACATAGGGCTTTACCTCCATCAAGAGGGCCCAAACCTGGGTAAAACATCATGTCCCCAGCCTCCTGTTACCATCTGCCTTAGACGCACAGTTCGGGACCCCCTACCCGAGATTCGCCGGTTTTGACACCGACATTGGTGCTTTCATTCAGAGTTCCTCTGTGTCGTCGCCATTATGCTTGATGGCTCCTACTATCATCGATAGTGATGCAGTCCAGGGTGAGACTTTTCTCCCCAGACAGATCTTTGTGTTCGGCGGCTTCGCACTGCGGGCCAACTCGCTTGGCCATCTGAAGCAGATTGAAAGTTACGCCCCTGCCACCAGGTCAGGTTTGGAAGCTTTAATTACCCATCCGATATCCGCGGAGACTTGATCTGCGATGGATTCGAGCCCCTGCCTTGGGTACCACCCGGTCATGATGAGTACGATTTAGCTCTACCATCGGACCGTATTCAGGAGATCGCACCAGCAGCAGCTCTGAGCCACAATTTGGAGCCAGTTGCGCCATCCAAGGATGGCTGGATAGACCCCGTCACGGAGGCCGTATCCTCAGTGGCGATCGAGCCGAATATCGATCTTACCCTTCACGACAGACGTGTTGCCAAACTGCCGGATCCTTCCCCGGCCACGGACTCCGAACCACCTGCACCCGTTCCTGTCGAATCCGATTGGGCGCCGATCATGGAGTTTACCTCCGCGGTTATTTTTCAGCACTCACCCTTTGGCGACATACTAAACTCATTAAGGTCTCTCTCCTTGATAGGAGAGTCCTGGCTGAACTACGTCCGGCAGGATTGGGATGCGGATGACGAAGAAATTCGCCGCCCACCCACCACCCACTTAGTAGCCAGTATCGAAGACTTAACTGACATGCTCGAATTCGACTCCGAAGACATCGACGGTATGGACGACGATGCGGGAGACGAAGAGGAACCACTGCCCACAGGGCACTGGACAGCCACCTCATCCTATTATATATACATGGTGGACACACCCAAAGAAGGCAATGGCGACGAGACAACGGAGGATGACCCCTCCAAAAAGCAACCCAAGCACTGGCGTCTGCGGCGCCGCTCTAAGTCCTGCCAAGGGAAAAGTGGTGATATCGGCACCGGAGATAATAGCACTCCGGACAGTGCCGAAGACAACAACAATCCCCTCCAGCAAGATTTAGAGCAGGAGGATGGAGGAGCCAAGCCTCCTGAGAGAGCGGCAGATGGAGAGGCGGAGGATGATAATTACATGCCTCCCTCCGAAGGCGAGGCAAGCCTCGATGATGACGAATTCATCGTGCCTGAGGATACCGTCGAACAAGAGCGCTTCAAGCGCCGGCTTATAGCCATGGCAAATAGCCTTAAGAAAAAGCAGCAGCAGCTTTAAGCTGATCAAGATTTGCTAGCTGACAGATGGACTGAAGTCCTGGCGGCCGAGGAATATAAACTCGAACGCCCCTCCAAAAGTTACCCAAAGTGCAGGTTGCTACCCCGACTGGAGGAGGAAGCACCGAAACCTACATCCCCGGCGTATGACGTGGCTGATCGGCCACCTCATGGCCGCGACAGAGAGGCATTCCAGCCAAAAGCTCAGCCCGCACCCCGATGCCATTCAAATAAAAAGGCATGGGGAAATACACCAGACCTGCGAGACGTATTAGAGGACAAAGCAAAACATGCAAGGTCGATCTATGGATCACGAGGGCGCACCACTATGTGAGACAATAATCGTCACGCCGGATACAGTAAAAGTAAGTCCGACCGGGCCGAACACAGCGGGCAAGACTCATTCGAGCTGCGTCGTGACATAGGCACCGCACACCCCCTATGCTTCACAGACGAAGTAATGGATCATGAAATCCAACAGGGTTTCAAACCCGTAAATATAGAATCATACGACGGCACAACAGATCCTACGGTATGGATCGAGGATTTCCTCCTGCATATCCACATGTCCCGCGGTGATGATCTACACGCCATTAAATACCTCCCACTCAAGCTCAAAGGACCAGCTTGGCATTGGCTCAATAGCTGGCCAACAGAGTCCATTGGTTGTTGGGAGGATCTGGAAGCCGCATTCCTCGACAACTTCCAGGGCACTTACGTGCGACCCCCAGATGCCAATGACTTGAGCCACATAATTCAGCAGCCAGAGGAATCGGCCAGGCAATTCTGGACACGGTTCCTAACAAAGAAAAATCAAATCATCGACTGTCCGGATGCAGAGGCCCTAGCAGCTTTTAAGCACAACATCTGCGACGAGTGGCTCGCCCTGCACCTTGGCCAGGAAAAGCCGAAATCTATGGCAGCCCTCACGACATTCATGACCCACTTTTGTGCGAGAGAAGACAGTTGGCTAGCTCGCAGCAATAACATATCAAAGAACCATGGTACTTCGGATACCAAGGATGGCAATGGCAGGTCACGTCGTAACAAACTTAAGCGCTGCATTAACAGCGACAATACCGAGGATACGGTAGTCAATGCCGGATTCAAAGGCTCTAAACCCGATCAACGGAAAAAGGCGTTCAAAAGAAGCACTCCAGGCCTGTCCAGTTTGGACCGTATACTCGATCGCTCGTGCCAAATACACGGCACCCCCGACAAGCCAGCCAATCACACCAACAGGGATTGTTGGGTGTCTGAGCAGGCCGGTAAGTTAAATGTTGAAAACAAAGATAAGGGGTCACATAGCGATGACGAGGAGGAGCCCCGACAGCCGAACACCGGAGGACAGAAGAGGTCCCCCCCACAAGTGCGGACGGTGAACATGATATACGCAACCCACATCCCCAAGAGGGAGCGGAAGCATGCGCTCAGGGACGTATATGTGTTGGAGCCAGTCGCCCCAAAGTTCAACCCATGGTCCTCCTGTCCGATCACCTTCGATCGCAGGGACCACCCCACTAGTATCCGTCATGGCGGATTCGCCGCACTAGTCCTAGACCCAATCATTGACGGATTTCACTTCACTCGAGTCCTAATGGACGGCGGCAGCAGCCTCAACTTGCTTTATCAGGACACAGTGCGCAAAATGGGTATTGACCCCTCAAGGATCAAACCCACAAAAACGACCTTTAAAGGTGTCTTACCAGGTGTAGAGGCCCATTGCACAGGCTCAGTCACACTGGAAGTGGTCTTCGGATCCTCGGATAACTTCTGAAGCGAAGAGTTAATCTTTGACATCGTCCCGTTCCGCAGTGGCTACCATGCACTGCTCAGGTGGACCACATTTGCGAGATTCAATGCGGCACCGCATTATGCATATCTCACGCTCAAGATGCCAGGACCTCGGGGGGTCATAACAGTCAATGGAAACACAGAGCGCTCTCTACGCACGGAGGAGCACACTGCGGCCCTCCCAGCAGAAGCGCAAAGCAGCCTCTCAAGGCAATCCACTAGTTCGGCGATTAAGGACCCAGACACCTTCAAGCGCGCCCGGAGTAATCGGCAACTAGACCGCCTAGCACGTTTCGAGCTCGCATAGCAATACGGCCCCCACCCCGATCCCAGCCAAACGGTGAAATCCGTGCCACGCATACATAATTACGCATTAAAAATACCATGGGCACAGGTGGGGAGGGGGCACGACTACGGCATGCCCCAAGACGCGGCTTCAACCGCACTAGGGGCTTCCTGCTTCGTTATTTTTCTCTTTCAGGACTTTAATCTCTGGAAACCCTGTCCGGCAGCATGATTGCCGAACACATGATGCAGCGACCAAGGAGGCAGAAAGCTACGTCACACCACGGAACTCCCAGGTGGATTACGATAACGAATGAAATATTTGCTTTAATACTATCCGTCCGCTTGCCCTTGGAAGGGACATGTCAAACAGTCCTACTTTTTGCTTATTGCACTACTTGTATCATTCTGCTTTAACACACCTTTTTGAATAAATAATGCATAGCATTAAGACTATTATTGCATTCTTCCTTTCTATATATATATATATATGTTCATTCATGACATCTAGCACCCGTACACTCTGGTACGGCCAATACGCTAGGGGCTTAAGCATACCGCATAATACGACATGAGAAGTCCGAACACTTTCGACAGTGCGGCACCCTGAACTTATAGCATTATATGCATCAGCTCCGAATCATGTCTTGGGTCAATAGTTGGGTTTGCCCGGTTCCCATGTTTTGGTACCTTACGTTCCGCTATATCGGCTAAGGTAGCACTGGGAGAACTACTGCGATTGTGCCCCGGTTCTGCTGGGCTAAGCACCTCAGTAGATAAAGCTAAAACTGACTGTCATGATAAGGCGTGAGACTGGTCGCTGTTCGAGAGGTTTCAAGTCCCTAAAGACTTATGCCGCTTAGAGCGAGGAGTCACCCCTGTCCGGCTTAAGGCATGTATTGCGCCCCGAATACGGCCTTCCGAATACTAGGGGCTTCGCCGAAATTTAAAATTATAGAATTCTATGGCTAAGTGAGAGTGATAACGCATTATAGTCTGATTGCCTTGTTCGTTGTGATGAGCACCTCCCTCCAAGGACCCAAAATGGGAACAAGAGTGCTCAGGTTTATCCCGAACACCCAGCACTCGTGGCATGGGGGCAGAAGCTGACGACTAGCAATCTCTCAGATTTGATAAACAGCTGAATAGAAGGTAATATTTTAAATTCAGACAAGCGTCGCATAGCGCATATGAACAAGTTTTCATAATACAGGATTACACGAGCAAGTTTATTCAAATATTACATCTTTCGCACACTCGTCCGCTACAAGACGGGCACCCTTCAGGACACCCTCATAGTACATCTCGGGGTGGCGATGCTCCTTGCCCTGCGGCGGCCACTCCTTCACCAGCTTCACGGCGTCCATCTTAGCCCAGTGCACCTTTGCACGGGCGAAAGCCCGGCGTGCACCTTCGATGCAGACGGACCGCTTAATGACTTCCAGCCATGGGCAGGCGTCCACAAGCCGCCTCGAAGTAGCTATTGGGAAGGGCGTCACTAGGCCACATCCAGACTATAAAGCCCTTCATGGCCTGTTCGGGCGCCTTGTGCAGCTCGACCAGTTGCTTCAGCTGGTCGCTCAGAGGCATCGGGTGTTCGGTCTCAGTATACTGAGACCAGAACAGCTTCTCCGTTGAGCTTCCCTCCTCGGCCTGGTAAAACTGTGCGGCATCCGACACGATGCAGGGCAAATCTGCGAATGCTCCTGGAGAGCTCCGGATTCGGGTAAGTAACACGTAATTTACTTTCACATGCTTGCTTTGCATATAGAATGCCTTACCCGCCACTATCTTCTTCATCACATCAATCTCCTGGAGAGCCTTTTGGGCTTTAGCCTTGGCATTCTTTGCGCTCTCGAGGGCAGTGGCAAGCTTGGACTCTCACGTCTTCAAGTCAAGCTCCAACGCCTCATGCTTCCTCACGAGAGCGTGGAGCTCTTGCTGCACCTCGCCCACCCGTGCCTCCTACCTTTCCCACTCGGTGCGCTCCTTGGCCGCTTTGTTTTCGGCCTTGGATAGCGCTTGCTTCAGGGTCGCCACCTCGGTCGTGGCCCCTGGCAAATTTACGATGATCCTGTCATTTGGCAATCGCATTCTTTATATATATATATCAATAGACTAGGTACTACTTACCTTTATTCTCCTAGAGCTGTCTCTTGGCAAGGCCGAGCTCTTTCTTGAACCCTTCGAGGTCCTGCTTCAGTGCGGCAACCTGCGCGGTCAGTGCGGCAGAGGCCATCAGCGAAGCTTGCATACGCATATAGACATACTTATATTAAACTCCTGCGATATTGTTTGATCCTCTATTCGGCTTTTCTTTGTGAACACCGAACAGAGCATCAGGGGCTACTATCTATGCGGTAGTATTTTTCCTATATTTGAAATACTTACCTCAAAGCCTGTTAGAAGGCTGGCACAGGCTTCAGTCAGTCCGCTCTTGGCGGATTGAACCTTCTGGATCACCGCACTCATAATAGTGTGGTGCTCTTCGTTGATGGAAGCGCCGCGAAGCGCTCCCAGCAGATTGTCCGGTGCCCCTGGATTGGCAGAGGTCACCGGCACAGGCGTCTTGCCCCTTTTAGAAGGAAGCCGCCTGCCCGAGTCCGGAACCACTGGAGGTTCCGGCGCGGTTTTCGGCTGAGGGCCGAGCTCGGAGCCCTCGGGAGCCTTACTCCCTCTGCTCCTGGAGTCCGGAAGGTCGCCTTGAGGCGCCTCCGGGATTGTCTCCCCTCGACCCGGTGCCTCTTGAGACAATACCTCGGCATTGTCCGTAGGGCAAGGGGAGGTGGCGGTCGGAAGTGGATCGCTATCCATATCCGACGAGTCCAAGGAGCCGCCCGACGAAGATACGTCGATACGGGCTTGGGGCGGTCTGCATAATCATATTCGACGTTAGGATAAGCAGTGCATCAAAGGTATGCTATGAGTTACTCTGGTATCTGAATAGTTACGACTTCGCCAGGGGCTTGGCCCTGAGCAGCCACTCGTCTTCGTCTTCGGCAGCGGTGGTGCAGTAGTCCCGAAGGAGGGTTCTCCCCTTCTTGGACCCTTCGGCCCCCTCGGTCGGGGCGGCCTTCCTTTTCTTGTCTCCCCCGACTAAAGCGGGAGCATCTTCATCTTCCCCTCGTCTTCAGGGGAGGAGTGCGTCACGGAGTTATCGGACGATGAGTCAAACACCTGGCGTCGGGACCTCTTTCGGGTTCCCTTGGCCTTCTTGGTCTTCTCCGGCACCTTGTAAGGAGCCGGAGTCACCATCTCCGTCAGGAGAGCGTCCGCAGTGTCTTCGGGCAGAGGGGCGAGACAGTTAATCTGCCCCGACGTCTCCACCCAGTCCTGCCAAAGGCATGGGGCTTAGACCCCACGCATGGTTAAGCTAGGGGAAATAAATATCCTACCGGATGTATAGAACTCACCGAATGCGCTAGGCGCTTCGCGCTTAGCCCACGGTCCTCGGTGAGAGAGGGAGGGACCTCAGCGCATCGAAGAGCTCGCTCAGAGTCTGGTGCTGGGCCGGGTCGAACTCCCACAAGTGGAAATCCCGTTGTTGACACGGGAGGATCCGGCGGATGAGCATCACCTGGACTATGTTGACAATCTTGAGCTTCTTGCTTGCCATATTCCGGATACATTTCTGGAGTCCGTCCAGCTCCACCGATGAACCCCAAGATAGGCCCTTCTCTTTCCAGGAGGTGAGCTGCGTGGGGATTCCGGATCGAAACTCGGGGGCCACCACCCAGTTGGTGTCGCGTGGCTCAGTGATGTAGAACCATGTCGATTGCCACCCCTTTATGGTCTCCACGAAGGAGCCTTCAAGCCATGTAACATTGGGAATCTTGCCCACCATGGCTTTGCCGCATTCCCCTTGTTGCCCCCACCACCTTTGGCTTGATATTGAAGGTCTTTAACCACAGGCCGAAGTGGGGCCGGATGCGGAGGAAAGCCTCACACACGATGATGAACGCCGAAATGTTGAGGATTAAGTTCGGGGCCAAATCATGGAAGTCCAGCCCGTAGTAGACCATGAGACCGCGGACGAATGGATGGAGGGGAAACCCCAGTCCGTGGAGGAAGTGGTGGAGGAAAACAACCCTCTCGTGAGGTTCCGGGGTAGGAACGATCTACCCCGCAGCGGGCAGCCGATGCGCGATATTTGCTGCTAATTATGCAGGCTCCGCGCAGCTTCTTGATGTGTCCCTCCATAACGGAGGAAGCCATCCATTTGCCTCCCACTCCGGACATGTTTGGAGAAGGTTGAGGGGAAGGATGTGGACTTGGGCATTGGAGCTCGAGTGCGCAAGAACGGATGAGCAAGGAAGAAGAAGGCGTGGGTAGAGAAAGGTTAAACCTTATCCCTTTATAAGGGCGGCCAAAACTATGCGCCCCCACTAGCCTGGTAAAACTCGGTCATCCCCCAAGCGCTATAATTGATGGCGCGGTGGGGTTACCCACACCCGTATTGATGAGTATCCCGTAATAAGGGGGATACGATCTCTGCTTTAACAAGACCTGTCAAGAAACTGCCTCGCGTTATGTGCGGAGCTGGTTAAAGAAAAACGGTTCGAATAATCACCGAGCCATGGCATGATGTCATGTTTCCAAAACGTGTCAGCAGATTAGATTTGTGGAAATATTATTCTCTCTACGGTGGTATGTGGAACTTATTTTGCAGGGTCGGACACTATCCTGTTTTTCAAACTCTTCTGTGGTGTATCCGGAGGAGGAACCCGCCTTGCAATGTCGAAGACAACACTGTGCGCCAGACTCATCGTCATTGAAGCCTGGTTCAGGGTCTACTGAGGGAGTCCTGGATTAGGGGGTCTCCGGACAACCAGACTATATCCTTTGGCCGGACTGTTGGACTATGAAGATACAAGATTGAAGACTTCGTCTTGTGTCCGGATAGGACTCTACTTGGCGTGGAAGGAAAGCTAGGCAATACGGATATGTATATCTCCTCCATTGTAACCGACCTTGTGTAACCCTAACCCCTCCCGGTGTCTATATAAACCGAAGGGTTTTAGTCCTTTGGACAACATACAATCATACCATAGGCCAGCTTCTAGGGTTTAGCCTCTCCAATCTCGTGGTAGATCAACTCTTGTAATACTCATATCATCAAGAATAAATCAAGCAGGACATAGGGTTTTACCTCCATCAAGACGGCCCGAACCAGGGTAAATCATCGTGTCCCCAGCCTCCTGTTACCATCCGCCTTAGACGCACAGTTCGGGACCCCCTACCCGAGATCCGCCGGATTTGACACCGACACTTGGTTTTACATTTGCCTAACAACTTATAACTTTCCCTTGGGTTCTGCAGACCTGAGGGTCATCTTTATTTTAACCTCTGGGCCTGTGCTCCTCTGAGTGTTGGTCCGAAATGGGCAGCCTACGAGGCCACCTTGGGGAAACTTGAGGGCTGGTTTTACTCATTGCTTGTCCCATCCGGTGTGCCCTGAGAACGAGAAACGTGTGACTCCTATCGGGATTTGTCGGCACATCGGGCGGTCTTGCTGGTCTTGTTTTACCATTGTCGAAATGTCTTGTAACCGGGATTCCGAGACTGATCGGGCCTTTCCAGGAGAAGGAATATCCTTCGTTGATCGTGAGAGCTTGTGATGGGCTAAGTTGGGACACCACTTCAGGGTATAAACTTTCGAGAGCCGTACCCGTGGTTATGTGGCAAATGGGAATTTGTTAATATCCGGTTGTAGAGAACTTGACACTTGACTTAATTAAAATGAATGAACTGCGTGTGTAGTCGTGACGGTCTCTTTTCGGCAAAGTCCGAGAAGTGAACACGGTTTGGGTTATGTTTGAACATAAGTAGTTCTAGGATCACTTCTAGCTTCACGTCTGTTGCGTAGCTTCTCATCTTACTCTTAGTTGCGTATGTTAGCCAACATATTTCCTTAGCGCTTGCTATAGCTCCACCTCCTCACCTCGTCTTACCAATAAGCTTAAATAGTCTTGAGGTCGCGGGTGTGAGATTGCTGAGTCCTCGTGACTCACGGATACTTCCAAAACAGTTGTAGGTGCTGATGATACCAGTGCAGGTGATTCTACCGAACTCAAGTGGGAGTTCGACGAGGACCTTGGTCGTTACTATGTGTCGTTTCCTAATGATCAGTAGTAGAGCCCAGTTGGGACGATCGGGGGTCTAGCATTTAGTGTTTATCTTCCTTTTATTCGGTTTTGACCATAGTCGGTCTATTAGTGTATTTTGGATGATGTATGAATTATTTATGTATTGTGTGACGTGGCGAGTGTAAGCCAACTCTATTTATCCCTATCTTGTTCATTACATGGGATGTTTGTGAAGATGACCCTTCTTGCGACAAAACCACGATGCGGTTATGAAAGTGCGTTATATCGACTAGAGGGGGGGTGAATAGGCGATTTTTATGAAAGTCTTCAAAACGTGAGAGTTGTGAAGACAAACAGTGAAGATCATGCCTATTAGTATGCAGCGGAAGTTAGATTACACTAGGCCAGCCATGGTCATGTATTCAATAGAGTGAAAGCGCAATGACAAACAGCTTCAGTGTAATAAGGATCAGGTAGGAAGAAGTTATGAAGCCAAGCAGATCATACATTCATGTTGTGAAGACAAAAGATAAAGCAAGCATGCAATGGCTTCACAATGAATAACTGTAAGCGAGAGGAAGTGAAGATGAAACCAGTGACACGTTGAAGACAATGATTTGTTGGACCAGTTCCAGTTGCTGTGACAACTGTACATCTGGTTGGAGCGGCTAGGTATTTAAACCAAAGGACACACAGTCCCGGACACCCAGTCAAGGACACTTAGTCCAAGACACCCAGTCCTCACCGTTTTCTCCTTGAGCTAAGGTCACACAGACCTCGCCCAATCACTCAGGTAAGTCTTCAAGGTAGACTCCCAAACCTTCACAGACTTCGTTCACTAACAATCCACAATTTCTCTTGGATGCTCAGAACGCGACGCCTAACCGTCTGGAGGATGCACAGTCCTCAAGTGTAATAAGTCTTCAAATCACACAGACACGAAGACTTAAGTGATGCCCAATTTACTCTGGCTCTGGGTGGTTAGGGCTTTTCTCCTCACTAGGAATTTTTCTTTCAAAGGCTTCGAGGTGGGTTGCTCTCAAACGACAAAAGCCGTGCACTGAAATCTGAGCAGCCAACCGTTTATGGTTGTGGGGGGTGGACTATTTATAGCCACTTGGCAACCCGACCTGATCTGTCCGAAATGACCCTGGGTCACTAAGGAACTGACACGTGTACCAACGTCGAATTTTGAACTCACACGGCAACTTTACTTGGGCTACAAGTAAAGCTGACTTGTCTGACTCTAGACAAGATTTTCTCTCAAAGTCTTCGCTCGAAGACATAGGATTTGAATTAGGCATCACTTCAGTCATTCTGACTGGTTCTCTTCGACCCCACTTAACAGTACGGTGGTTCCTATGACACAACATGAATGAAATAAAACTACGAAGGATCTAGGTCTTCGAGTTCCAAAAGCTTCATAGGGAGTCTTCTCATGTCATTGTCTTCAATATGAATATCTTCATAAACCACCATTGTCTTCAATGTCTTCGTACATTTTTAGGGGTCATCTCTGGTAGTAAAACCGAATCAATGAGGGACTTCTACCTGTGTTTTCCTGCAATTCTCACAAACACATTAGTCCCTCAACTAGGTTTGTCGTCAATACTCCAAAACCAACTAGGGGTGGCACTAGATGCACTTACAATCTCCCCATTTTTGGTGATTGATGACAAACTAGTTGAAGTTTTCAACGGGAAACATAATTTGTGAAATTGTAAAAGAATTGTCTTCATAAGTTGCAAGGGCTCCCCCTGAAGATGTGCATATAAGTAATTTGCTTCTTGAATGCAAATGCACATGGCAGGTTGTACTTGTGGAGATCCACTTCAACTTATGACAATCCACTATGCATGTGAAAGTATATGAAGATAATGACATGCATAATGGAAAATGGATGTCTGCGGAATGAGATGAGTGCGGAATTTATCGTCGCACATGAGGAATTTATCTTCGCAAAACGGAGTGACAAACAGGTAGCAGACGACCATCAAGGCTAAGTGTTACAACTCAATGAAGCAAATGTAGCAAAAAAAGGGAGTTGTAAGCACGAAGCAAAATGTAGCAAAATATGAAGGCACCCGCCCATAGTGACCCGCTTGAAGACTATAACCATCATATGCTTCTCCCCCTTTTGTCAGTGATGACCAAAAAGGTTTGAAGACATAGAGGTTTCTACGCGTTCCCAGGCGCAGCAGGGTCGGTGGAGTTGTTTGGCGGCGGTGCAGACGAGCTTGGTGCAGATTCGACGCGCGTTGAAGCAGGTGGAGATGATGTCGCGTCGTCTTCTTCTTCAATAATCTGGGCAGACACGGTGGCAGCAGAAGAAGAGAACTCTGACTCTTCAAGTGATGGTGTGCTGCGCATCACCGCTCTTCTTGGAGGCGTGGAGTCAAATTTGAAGTGCTCTGTGAAGCCATCCTCATGCAGTTCAGCTTCAGGGCACATCATAGTGAGGCCCTTCCAAGTGCGGCGACAGGTCTCGTGTGTGACAAATGCATTCTTGGTTGCCAGATTTCTGATGCGATTGACTTCTTGCATGATGCTTCTCATCTGCCTCTTGAGCCAGTCGTGATGCCTATCTTGCTTTTGGTGAAGAGCCACAAGAAGCTCTCTGTCATTGAGTGTACGAGCGCGCTTCTTGGGTCTCTTTGCAGCTGTGCTTTTGGTGGCTTCAGTTGATGCAGGGGCACGTGTGGTGCCAGCCATTGGATACACTCGGGAGAGAGCTTCAACACCTTCAATATTTTGAGTGAAGCTCTGGTGTTCTGCATTCTGAAGACTTAGTGGTTGCTTGGCCGGCTCTGGATATATTGCTTCAGCAGATGTGTCCATATCTGGCAAAAATATCCTATGATTGCGGGCTGAGGGTTGATAGGAGATTGCAGAGTGAAGCTTGATCAGCCTCATAACCCAAGGAGCATAAACTTTAATCCAAACAGTTCTGAAGCAGACGCTGCAAATTGACGGATGAAGAGATCCTGTGTATTGAAGCATTTGCCGTGAAGAATGCAGAAGATGAGAGTCTTCATTGCACCATCAATCGTTGCATATCGAGAGTGTCCCTTGACTGGCCAGAGAGTCCGCCTTATGATGTGATATATTGTTCTGGGCAGGTACTCTAAGTCTTCAATGAAGAACTTAGTTGGATAGGGTGCATTTGGAGGAAATGGCTTCATCATTGAGAGCATCTAACTCATATCTGGCTCAGGACGCTGAAATATGCTCTCAATTGCTTCAGCATGGAGTTGGCACCCTTCTTCAAAGAATTCGCCAGGAGTGGGAAGGCCGGTAAGCTCAATTAGATCGAAAGCATTGGCTTCATGATGGATATTTCCTGTCATCCACTCCAGGATCCATGTCTTCGGATCTCTGTTATAGCCTTTGATATGCAAGGTGGCATAGAACTGGAGCAGAAGCTCTTCGTTCCAGTGCTCTTCGTCAGTGATAAATGGCAGCAAACCCACTTGCTTGAAGCAATCCAGTGCTTCTTCCAGACCAGGCAGACCTGCAACAGCTTCAACCTCAAGGCGCTTGTGAGGAAAGATGCGGCCTTGGTTGTAGAGGATGCATGAATAATAGCTGCGCTGTTGATGGCTCCAGAACCTATCTGATACAATCCGTTCCCTTGAATAAGGGTTCTTGGAGCGGTCGAAAAACGTGTTATCTGCCCTGAAGCCGTTGATGTTGAAGGAACCAGGAGCTGATGCAGGACCTGGGAACCTTGGTAGTCGTGGGATCGGCTTCTGGACCTGGGGCCTGTGCGCAATATGATAGTTGAATTGTGGTCCGGCAGCAGACTCAGGCACAGAATGTTCAGGAGCAGTAGCTTCGGTGTCTTCGGAAGCTGTTGTTGGGGAGGGCTCCACACTTGCTTCGGCGTTGTTTGTGGCAGCCTCAACATTTTCAGCTTCAGGCACGTTCTCCTTGAGAACTGCTTCTTGTTGGTGCGGGGGAGTTGGAGCTTGTGGTATTTCTGCTTGCTCTTCGGCTGATGCAGCCGGAATGTCTTCAGCAGCCTGAGCCCTTGGCCCTTTGTGAAGCCTATGGAGTGTAGGCGCTGGTGGAGTTGCAGTGGGTTGGGGCTCATCTTCCTCCCGTGGGCGATCTGCCCACGATGCATTTTGTGTGATTGGCGTCAATGGACGACCAATACTGATCTGTTCACTTGTCTCAAGCTGAGGAAGGGCTGCATCACCTTGCACATTGTCTTGGGGACCAATGTCTTCAGCAGCATTGGGGTTGGTTGCTGGAATGTCTTCAGCGTGCGGAGCCTCTATGTAAGCAGGCTCATGCACTGTCAACTGACGATCTGCGTCAGGATAGCGGACGCAGAGTGGTTCAACTATTAGGGGCTCTGTGGGAGCAGCCCGAGACTTCTTGGTCTTGCGCTTCTTGATGATGGGTTCAGAAGGAGAGGCTTCAGAATGTTTTCTCTTCTTAGCTTTAGCCTCTGCAGTCCGTGTCTTCTTGTGCTGTGAGGCGGTTGATCGACTCTTTGGCTTCGAGCCAGTCGTTGCAGCTGGGAAGACAATCGGAGCATCAGGTTCTGACCTTGGCGCTTCAGGTTCGGGCACAGCCGCCTTCTTTTTCTTCTTCGCGGCCATCCTGGGGTCAATGCCGGGACGCCCAAGTGCCTTGCGCTTTTCTGCCTCATTGTAGGCTTGCACGCAGCGATCAGCCAAAGTCTTCATGCGTTCTCGCGAGCCTTGAGCTTCGGCACGCGTCTTCAGAAAGTTCTCTTTCAGCTCGTGCAACATGATCTTGAAGTTTTTCACTTCTTGCACACTGAGCTTGGCCACGTGCTTCTTGAACTGAGCCTTTTCATGATCAATTTTCTGCTTCAGTTCTACAATTCGCTGGGCTATTGCAAGTTCTGAAGCAATTGCACCTTGAAAGGCAACGCTGAGGCCTATGGGTAGCTGCAGATCATTGAAGCTTATGTCTGGTGTGTCAAACCATTCATCGATGAAGTTGTGAATGATGGCGACATCAAACAGAGGCAGATTGTTGAAGATTTCGGCCTCCTCCTTGCTCTTGATGAGCTGCTCAAGAGCATCATCTCCAAGATCTTCATCGCTTGAGAGATCAATGGCTTCGCAGCGCAGAATGTCAGCAGCTGTGAGCTCTTTGCCTGTGTGTGGCTGAGGCTTCTTGGCTTCTTGGGGCTTGGACACTCGTGATAAGCCTTCTGACTGCACACTGGCTTCAGGAGGTGCAATTGCTAAAGGCTTCACTCTTGCGATCTTGGGAGGAGCTGCTGGCTTTGAAGCTTTTGGTGCTTTTGGCTTCTTCTGCTTTGGCTTCGGAGCAGCAGGGGCGTCATCTGACTCAGTATCTGCTGGAGGGTCATTCACAGCAGTCCCTTGGACTAGGATGCGAGTGATGAGGCCTGCAAGATTGGCATACGGCCCGATGATATTGGGATCGGCGTTGCGTGTGCCATCTGCCCTTGGTGAGGAGGGACCAGGGTTGAAGTCAAGCCCAAATTTCTTCTTGTTTATCTTTGCTGACTGTTGTGCAAACTGAAAGTTGCGCTTGAAGAGATTATCATCGCGACACCAGAGAAGTGATGACGGATGTGCCTCAGCTGGCTGTGGTCCTCTCACCATGCATGGATAGAAGCCTTGAGCAATGGCTTCGTCTCTGGACCTAGGTACGAGATTTTTGTATAATACATCTCCCCCCGGTCTCTTGATGGCGCACTTCTCCGCATATTCCTGAGTGACGAAGCGGTAGTGAAACCATTGCTCTGCCCAATATCTTCGAATCCATTGGATTCGTGTCTTGCGCTGACCATAGCTTTCTTCAGGATCAGTTTTGTACATCTCTGCCAATTCATCAGGCAGATCTTTGGACGTTTCACCACGTCGCTGTCTGCCTCCCTTCCTTGCTGCTGTTTCTGAAGCCATGAATAACTTGGAAGGCTTCAAGATGTTCAAAGGCTTCAAAGGCTTCCTTTTGCAAGAACTGGCTTCAGGCGAGTTGATGTGATGCTGCAAGTACTCTGCAAATGAATGCAGACTATGAGAACCAAAGGATTCTCCCACGGACATGTACCTATGACAGCATTAAGGTGCGAGGGAAGGGGAAGAGGTCATATGCATTCTGAGAAGATTTTGAAGATAAATCTGTTTAGAAGACATTGACCTCATTATGCGAAGACATTCACTTATAGATAAGAAGTTGGTTCCAGATTTGTACGAACCCATAGATCCGTACAAGTGAGGAATCTAACTACTTTATGAAGCACAAGTGAATATACTAGGCATGTTATGAGATGCAGCGAGAGATTTAACTGGTGTGAAGAGAAACTTCTTATGGCAGAAAGTGACTGAACTGTAGGATCAAAAGAAGCTGTAAAAGGAGGTTTTATTTACCACACTTGGAACTGCTAGACGAAGTGAGAGTTGAGGCCGAGCAGTTCGATCCTCCGTGCCCTAACTTGGCGACGGAAGACACCTACGGCGACGGCGGAGAGAGCGATGTCCGCTGTCGGCGTGAAAACGGCGTCGGAGAGGTTGCGGCAGTGAAGCGCTTCGTCGCCGGCGTCGTTGAGTGCTAGCGGTGGCGCTAGGGTTCGTGCGAGGGTGGAAGAAGGAGATAATGACCGCAGTGAATCATGTATTTATAGGGATAGAGGCGGCACTGCGCTATTACGCAGGTACACCTGGCGGTTCGCATTTGAGCCACGCGTGGCCAGTTAGAGGAAGATTGGGATTTGTTCCATGTCCCACGCACGCCTAAATTGTCGGACGGTCGTTCCTGCTTCTCCGGATCTTATGTGGAGGAATGAGCATTAAAAATGGACTTTTATGGTTGTCACTATGTCTTCAGCTGACAAGGACACAGTGAAGACATTTGACAGTTTCAACAGAATGCATATGACTTGGAGAGATAGAGTTTGAGATAGAAAGCGTAGAGAGGTTAGGGTCCGATCACATTCACTTAGTTCAAAAGATTCAACCAAGAAGACATAGCTATAAGTGAATGCTGTAGAGGACAGAACATCAGTACATATATATCCATATAATCAACGCAGTGAAGATAATCATGAAGACATATTGAGAATGAAACCAAACCAATTGTGAAGACATTGAGAGGTAACGCCATGAGAGAAACACTTCAAAATGGAATGTTTGGTGGTGGCGTTACCCACCGTATAGGAAGTATTAGACCCAGACACGGCGCACAATTATCGTGGCGCTCCGAAGTCAAATTCCACATTAATGTATTCACACTTAGAATGTATGTCTTCATTGTTTGAAGATATACGCTACTTCGTGTGTTGCACATCTAAGTCATCAATACGCTTAAGTGTTAGGATGTGTGCCTGATCACAGGACATTTGAGGATTCCAAGATATTTATCTCACACCGTAACTTGCAAAATCTCTTCTCATCCAAGGGATTTGTGAAGATATCTGCCAATTGCTCTTCAGTGTTGACGTGTATGATATCAATGTCTTCCTTCACAACATGATCTCTGAGAAAGTGATGACGAATTTCAATGTGCTTTGTCTTCGAGTGCTGAACTGGGTTGTTGGCAATCTTGATGGCGCTTTCGTTGTCGTAGTAAAGTGGCACTTGCTTCAGATGAATGCCATAATCCTTGAGTGTTTGCTTCATCCACAGAAGCTGAGCGCAGCAAGATCCAGCAGCAATGTATTCAGATTCAGCAGTGGAGAGTGATACACAGTTCTGCTTCTTTGAAGACCAACATACAAGTGATCGTCCTAGAAAGTGACATGTGCCTGATGTAGACTTGCGATCAACTTTGTCACCAGCATAATCAGCATCTGAAAATCCAACTAAATCAAACTCTGAGCCCTTTGGATACCATAATCCTAGAGTTGGGGTGTGAGCCAAATATCGAAGAATTCGCTTCACAGCTAAGTGATGCGACTCCTTTGGTGTCGCTTGAAATCGAGCACACATGCAAACACTAAGCATGATATCTGGCCTAGATGCACATAAATAAAGCAAAGACCCAATCATGGAGCGGTATACCTTTTGATCGAACTCTTTACCATTGTCGTCGGGACCCAGATGATGCTTGGCTGGCATTGGTGTGGTGAAGCCTTTGCAGTCTTGCATACCGAACTTCTTCAGGCACTCTTTAAGATATTTCTCTTGAGATATGAAGATGCCGTTGCGTTGTTGCCTTATTTGAAGACCGAGAAAGAACTTCAGCTCCCCCATCATGGACATCTGATATTGCTCTTGCATCATGTATCCAAACTCTTCACTATACTTCTGATTGGTACAGCCGAAGATAATGCCATCCACATATATTTGGCACACAAACAGTTCACCATCATATGTCTTCGTGAAAAGAGTGGGATCTAGGGAACCAGGTATGAAGCCTTTGCTTTTCAGAAAGTACTTGAGCGTATCATACCAGGCCCTAGGGGCTTGTTTGAGGCCATACAGTGCCTTGTTGAGCTTGTATACCATATCAGGATATTTTGGATTTTCAAAGCCAGGTGGTTGTGCAACATACACTTCTTCTTCAATCTTGCCATTGAGAAAGGCACTTTTCACATCCATCTGATAGAGAAGTATGTTATGATGATTTGCATAGGCCAGCAGTATGCGTATGGCTTCAAGCCTAGCCACAGGAGCAAATGTTTCATCGAAGTCAATGCCCTCCACTTGAGTATATCCTTGAGCAACTAGACGAGCTTTGTTTCTGACAACTTGACCATGCTCATCTTGCTTGTTGCGGTATATCCATTTGGTGCCTATTATGTTGTGCTTCCGTGGATCAGGACGCTTAACCAGTTCCCATACATTATTCAGCTCAAACTGTTGAAGCTCTTCTTGCATAGCTTGAATCCATTCAGGTTCCATGAAGGCTTCTTCAACTTTCTTGGGTTCTGATATTGAGACGAATGCGAAATGCCCATAGAAGTTTGTTAGCTGAGTTGCCCTTGAACGAGTGAGTGGACCAGGTGCATTGATGCTGTCCAGTATTTTGTCAATTTGTACTTCATTTGCAACACGAGGGTGTGTGGGGCGAAGACTTTGCTCTTGCTGATCTATGTGGTCATTTGAAGGTATATCTTCAGGCTGAGCATTGTCTTCATGTGGATCAGGTGCTGAGATGATAAGTTCTTCTTCAGGTTGAGCTTCAGAAGGTACAATTTCTCCAGTTCCCATAAGCTTGATTGATTCATTTGCTGGAACTTCATCTAGCACATTTGGCAATTGCTCTCTTTGTGATCCATTGGTTTCATCAAACCGCACATCCACTGTTTCAACCACTTTGTAGTGGTAGAGGTTGAAGACTCTGTAGGAGTGCGAATCCTTTCCATATCCAAGCATGAAGCCCTCATGTGCTTTTGGTGCAAACTTTGAGGTGTGGTGTGGGTCCTTGATCCAGCATTTTGCGCCAAATACTCTGAAGTAACTGACATTTGGCTTCTTGCCAGTTAGGAGTTCATAGGATGTCTTGTTCAGAAGCTTGTGAAGATAAACATGATTGATTGTATGGCATGCAGTATCAATGGCTTCAGTCCAGAATTTTCTTGGAGTCTTGTATTCATCTAGCATTGTTCTGGCCATCTCAATGAGTGTTCTGTTCTTGCGTTCGACGACGCCATTCTGCTGTGGCGTGTATGGAGCTGAGAATTCATGTGTGATGCCCAAGGTGTCCAGATATGTATCAAGGCCAGTGTTCTTGAATTCAGTGCCATTGTCACTTCTGATGTGCTTTATCTTGGCGCCAAAATTGTTCATAGCTCGATTTGCGAAGCGTCTGAAGACATCCTGCACTTCAGTCTTGTAAAGGATTATGTGCACCCAAGTATATCTAGAATAATCATCAACAATTACGAAGCCATAGAGGCATGCAGAAGTAGTAAAAGTTAAGTAGTGAGTGGGACCGAAAAGATCCATGTGAAGCAGTTTGAAGGGTTGAGTAGTGGTCATGATTGTCTTCGAAGGATGTTTTGCCCTTGTCATCTTCCCTGCTTCACAGGCACCGCATAAGTGATCTTTCTTGAACTTGATGCCTTCGATGCCTATGATGTGATTTTTCTTCGCAAGGGTGTGGAGGTTCCTCATGCCAGCATGCCCAAGCCTTCGATGCCACAGCATTCTGAAGCTTTTGCAAGAAGACATACTGCAAGTTGTGGTCCTCCTGAGAAATCTACCACATACAAATCACCTTTCCTATACCCTTCAAACACTAGAGATTTGTCAGATTCCATTAGCACCAGGCAGCGATATTTGCCAAACATTACAATCATATTCAAATCGCAAAGCATTGAGACAGACATTAAGTTGAAGCCAAGGGATTCAACAAGCATGACCCTATCCATGTGTTGATCCTTTGAGATTGCAACTCTACCTAGACCCAATACCTTACTTTTACCAGTGTCAGCGAATGTAATGTGGCTCTTGTCGGATGGACGTAAAGTTGAGTCCATAAGAAGGCTTCTTCTGCCAGTCATGTGATTTGTACACCCACTGTCAATAATCCATTCTGACGACTTTGAAGTCGCTGGTATTGTACCCTACAGTGCAGTTAGGGGGATAGGCTTCACGAAGAGTGTTGTGAAGCATAAACATTTGACGAACTAGTGGGTTATGAAAACTTAGATCCAGATTAGGACTAATGGGGAGAGTAGCATGCGATTCAGGAACGAAGTACATAATGATGCCATTTGGGCAGTTTATCTTGCGCCCCACAAGATTTTTATGGTCCCCAGCAATAGCATCAGAAGATTTTGTTTTTGTGCTGGAGACCTTTCCCTGCAAAGGAGAGTTAAGCTTTCTTAACCACCCACATCTTCAAGGGTGGCTTAGAAGCTATAAGTCTAAGTGCAGCATCTGAGAATTTTGGCTTTAAAACCTTAGCAAACAGTCTAGCAGGTGGACAATAATACTCATAGGAATAAGCAGAATAATTTTTGGTCATATGAACATGACGGTTCGATGAACCACTCTCATATTCATATGCCTGAGTATGGTTCCCCTGCAAAACATTTGCGTTAGTGCGACTCAGGTGAGTCCCCAGTTTGTATGAAGCATTTGGACCATATGAAGCCTTTGGTCTGAGGTTTGTCTTCTTCAAGTGAGGTGTCATGAAGACATTCACAGGAAGATTTTCCAGACATGTTTTCGGAACCCAGATCTTCTTCATAGGCGGTCCATTCCTGCAGTTAGTACCAATGTACCTGGCAAACACTTCACCATTCTGATTCTTAAACAGTTTATAGTTTGCATCAAAGGATTCATCAATGATAATTGAGTTAGCACAAGTGAAGGCAGATAAATTGGATGGATCTGCTGAAAGTTCCTTTGCAGCAACCCATGTAGTTTTGGGGTACTGCTCAGGTTTCTAGTAAGACCCATCTGCATTAATTTTCCTCACGAACCCAACACCCTCTTTCCTAGGGTTTCGGTTCAGAATCTGCTTCTTAAGGACATCACATAATGTCTGATGCCCTTTCAGACTTTTGTACATCCCTGTTTCAAGCAATGTCTTCAACCTAGCATTCTCATCAGCAATAGCAGTGGTATCCTCAGCAGAGGGGTTAGTTACCACATCAACAGTTGAAGATATTGAAACAGTAGTAGTAGTGGAACATTCAGCAACAGAAGCAGCATTATCACGCTCAATGCATTTAAGACATGGTGGTTCAAATCCTTCCTAAGCGGGACTGATCTGTTCAGCGCGAAGTGACTCGTTTTCCTTTTGAAGATCTTCATGAGCCACCCTCAATTTCTCAAGTTCTTGCTTCCTTTGAAGATAATCATAGGAAAGCTTTTCATGAGTTGTTGAGAGAGTATCATGACGATCTTCAAGTTCCTGATACTTAACGTGAAGGTTTTTTATGTCTTCAATTAAGGATTCAGATCGAGTCATTTCAGCACCCAACAGATCATCGCTTCTGTCTAACAATTTTTGAATATGTTCCATAGCTTTCTGTTGTTCAGTTGCAATTTTAGCAAGTGTTTTGTAGCTACGTTTTGAATCACATTTAGAGTCATCGTCACTAGATGTTTCATAGCGAGTTGTGCGTGTGTTTACCTTGGCACCGCGTGCCATGAAGCAGTAGGTAGGAGTGGAGTTGTTCTTGTCATTTGCGTCGGTGTCGGTGATGCAGTCATTGTCTTCAGTATTGAAGATGGACTTGGCGACGTATGTTGTAGCCAGACTCGCAATGCCAGAATCAGACTCCTCCTCAGACTCCACCTCTGCCTCCTCAGATGCGGACTCCTCCTCTGAATCCATCTCCTTTCCAACAAACGCACGTGCCTTGCCAGATGAGCTCTTCTTGTGTGATGAAGACCTTGATGAAGTTTTGGAAGAAGACTTTGAGTATTTCTTCTTCTTCTTGTCGTCAGAATCATATTCCTTGCTCTTCTTCTTCCTTCTGTTCTCATTGTCCCACTGTGGACACTCAGAGATGAAGTGTCCAGTTTTCTTGCACTTGTGACATGTTTTCTTCTTGTAGTCATGAGCAGAAGCTTCATCATTCCTTGAGCTTGATCGTGAAGATTTCCTGAAGCCTTTCTTCTTAGTGAATTTTTGGAACTTCTTCACTAGCATTGCAAGTTCTCTTCCAATGTCTTCAGGATCATCAGAACTGCAGTCAGATTCTTCTTCAGATGAGGAGACAGCTTTTGCCTTCAAGGCACGAGTTCGCCCATAGTTTGGACCGTAGATATCTCTTTTCTCAGAAAGCTGAAACTCATGTGTGTTGAGCCTCTCAAGTATGTCAGACGGATCGAGTGTCTTGAAATCAGGACGTTCTTGAATCATCAGGGCCAGGATGTCAAACGAACTATCAAGTGATCTCAGCAGCATCTTGACGATTTCATGTTTGGTGATCTCAATAGCGCCGAGGGCTTGAAGCTCATTTGTGATGTCAGTGAGCCGATCAAAGGTGTGCTGGACATTCTCATTGTCATTTCGTTTGAAGCGGTTGAAGAGATTGCGAAGGACACTGATTCTTTGATCTCTCTGGGTTGATATGCCTTCATTAACTTTGGAGAGCCAATCCCAGACCTGTTTGGATGTCTTCAAGGCACTCACACGGCCATACTGTCCTTTGGTCAGATGACCACAGATGATATTCTTGGCAGTAGAGTCCAGTTGAATGAACTTCTTGACATCAGCAGCAGTGACACCTTCTCCAGCCTTGGGAACGCCGTTTTCGACGACATACCATAGGTCGACGTCAATGGCTTCAAGATGCATGCGCATCTTATTCTTCCAGTAGGGATATTCAGTTCCATCGAAGACGGGACAAGCAGCGGAGACTTTGATTATCCCTGCAGTCGACATAGCTAAAACTCCAGGTGGTTAAACCGAATCACACAGAACAAGGGAGCACCTTGCTCTGATACCAATTGAAAGTGCGTTATATCGACTAGAGGGGGGGTGAATAGGCGATTTTTATGAAAGTCTTCAAAACGTGAGAGTTTTGAAGACAAACAGTGAAGATCATGCCTATTACTATGCAGCGGAAGTTAGATTACACTAGGCCAGCCATGGTCATGTATTCAATAGAGTGAAAGCGCAATGACAAACAGCTTTAGTGTAATAAGGATCAGGTAGGAAGAAGTTATGAAGCCAAATAGATCATACATTCATGTTGTGAAGACAAAAGATAAAGCAAGCATGCAATGGCTTCACAATGAATAACTGTAAGCGAGAGGAAGTGAAGATGAAACCAGTGACATGTTGAAGACAATGATTTGTTGGACCAGTTCCAGTTGCTGTGACAACTGTACGTCTGGTTGGAGCGGCTAGGTATTTAAACCAAAGGACACACAGTCCCGGACACCCAGTCAAGGACACTTAGTCCAAGACACCCAGTCCTCACCGTTTTCTCCTTGAGCTAAGGTCACACAGACCTCGCCCAATCACTCAGGTAAGTCTTCAAGGTAGACTCCCAAACCTTCACAGACTTCGTTCACTAACAATCCACAATTTCTCTTGGATGCTCAGAACGCGACGCCTAACCGTCTGGAGGATGCACAGTCCTCAAGTGTAATAAGTCTTCAAATCACACAGACACGAAGACTTAAGTGATGCCCAATTTACTCTGGCTCTGGGTGGTTAGGGCTTTTCTCCTCACTAGGAATTTTTCTTTCAAAGGCTTCGAGGTGGGTTGCTCTCAAACGACAAAAGCCGTGCACTGAAATCTGAGCAGCCAACCGTTTATGGTTGTGGGGGGTGGATTATTTATAGCCACTTGGCAACCCGACCTGATCTGTCCGAAATGACCCTGGGTCACTAAGGAACTGACACGTGTACCAACGGTCGAATTTTGAACTCACACGGCAACTTTACTTGGGCTACAAGTAAAGCTGACTTGTCTGACTCTAGACAAGATTTTCTCTCAAAGTCTTCGCTCGAAGACATAGGATTTGAATTAGGCATCACTTCAGTCATTCTGACTGGTTCTCTTCGACCCCACTTAACAGTACGGTGGTTCCTATGACACAACATGAATGAAATAAAACTACGAAGGATCTAGGTCTTCGAGTTCCAAAAGCTTCATAGGGAGTCTTCTCATGTCATTGTCTTCAATATGAATATCTTCATAAACCACCATTGTCTTCAATGTCTTCGTACATTTTTAGGGGTCATCTCTGGTAGTAAAACCGAATCAATGAGGGACTTCTACCTGTGTTTTCCTGCAATTCTCACAAACACATTAGTCCCTCAACTAGGTTTGTCGTCAATACTCCAAAACCAACTAGGGGTGGCACTAGATGCACTTACAGGTTATGACTCTAAGTCGTGCCTCGACACGTGGGAGCTATAGCCGCATCGTGGGTGTTTCAAGTTGGTAACCAGAGCCATCCCCGACTTAGGAGATCCATGCCTGATCGAATCGATGACGTTGTTGTGTCTAGAACAGAAGAGTTTTGAGTCTTAGGATTATATATCGGAGAGTAGGATTCTTTTACTCCTCAGTCCCTTCGTCACTCTGGTGAGGCCTCCTGACGTAGATGTTTTGTCTTTCCTCTCCTCAAATTTCACGAAATGTTTTTTAGAATCACGCGGGTATCTTGGAATCATTCCGATATTCTTCTGACGAGAACATTGTTCTTAGTGCCTCCTGATATTTAGGGGTTGTGGCAGTGTCCCGGGGAGTTGAGCTCCGAGGTGTTATCATCACAATTTTATTGTTGCAGTTCTGGAATACCTGAGTTCACCGACATCGAAAATCACTTTTATGTAGTTGTTGGTGAGATAACCTTGATGCCACCCAGTACTGGGGCGGGAGTTCGGGAGTATTGCCATAACTCGTATAACGGATGGTTTTCGAAGGCTGAGGTACACGATTTCCGGAAGTTTCTTGGTTATGTGTTGATGGATGGATATAGTTGGAGCGTAGGGCTTGTTAGTTGTGCGATATATATTGTGCCTCCATATATCCCCAACACCAGATTACATAACCAGAAAGTTCGGGAGTTTATAGGTGGGAATTCAAGTATCCCGTAGGATATCTTTCCAATAGACACATGATACGATATGGGGTCTATCATATGTTTGCTTCTGGTTTATTCTGCAAGCCAATTCTTTGTTTTGTTGGGAGTTGTGGTATTCGAGTTGCTTCAATGTCAAGTGTTGATTCCATACCTTTTCCTAAGTAGTGTTCTCATATTTCTATGTCAATTCTAATCCTTCTTGGTCTTCGAGGTTGTCATGTTAATTCTTTTCCAACCAGAGTGATTCTCTTCAAGTGGATCCGATCACTTCAACATTCGCAAGATCACCTCTCAGTTTTCCCAACGGTGTTTGTTTCATACATCCCAAGTTGTCTTTGTTTTTCCCGCCCTCCCACCCATTTCTTCAAGGACTCGGATTTCTTAATCAAGTATCCTTTTTATTGATGGAAAGTCTCTCCGTTCTTTTCCGTCATGTTCTTATCCGATGATTCTCAAGAAGATACTAAGGAAGCTTCAAGTTCATCAATCTTCATTCTTTTTCATCTCCGGTGGACTAAATTCGAGCTTTCAGTGTTCATCACATTCCTTTCCTTGTTTCAAATGTTTTCTCATGCCGGTGCACCTCTTAATCATCCACTCCTCACCATTCATTTGTGTCACACCCTATCTAGTTCATGCATTAGAGTGATAGCATCATATTTAAATTTCCCAGAAAAATGAAATGGGGATGATAGAACCCCCAGCACCCCCTTAAACCAACTAGGGTTTACTAAAATCTTTTTCAATGAACCTGAAATGCCCTTCTAAAAAGTCCACCTTTTTTGTTTTGGGTTAAAACCTTTGACAAAAATGTTGAACATTTTTCTAGGACATCTTAAGGTCATTGGATTAACTCATATAGTATTTGCATTTGGCCATTTAAATGATACAAAATATTTTAAATGCTCAAATAATTCTGGAAATTAGTGTGGGCTGTTGGAAATAATCTAAAAAGAGCCTGTGATTATTTTCAGGATTTTTGTAAGTGCCTCACTATTTTTAATAAAGCCACAAACTTACAGAAAAATAGAAAAAGAAAAACAAACCAAGCAGAGGCTTACCTGGTGCCCACCTAGCAGGCCCACCTGCTGGCCTAGCCCAGTCACCGCTCCAGCGAGCTGCTTGGCTTGGCCAGGCAGGCAGGCAAGCATGTGCTCGACGCTGGCGCCTACGCGCGCCACGCAGCTGCCCGCCGCCCTGCTTCCTCCCCTCGCAGTGCTGCCGCCCTGGATCGGTCAGCCACTCCTCCCCCGAGCTCGCAGACACGCCTCTCTCTCCGCAGCTCCTCTCCCTCGCTCTCCCGCACCATGGCCGATGCTGCCGCACCCGCGCCACCGTGCTAACCGCGTCCGCCGTCGTCCCCGTGCCGCATCACCGTGTCCACTAGCTCCGCCGTCGTCGACTACGTCGAGCAGGCTGATCCCCGAGCACGCACCCGCTCTGGAGTCGCCGCTGACCCCGTCTCCCCCAACTCCGGCCACCGAGATCGCCATCGTCGCCCCGCTCAGCTCTGGCCTTCCCCGAGCCCGCTTCGACGCTTGCTGCAATCACCGTGAGCCCAGCTCCGTCCTCCCCCTCTCCACTAACTCCCTCTTGCACCGTGTGCACCGCACCACGCTCACCCGAGCACCCGCCGCCGTCGAGCTCGTCGCCGACGTGACTCCGGCCACCCACCGGCCACACCATTACGACCAACGCACTCACCGCACTCGCAGGAGCCCATACCACCACTCCACGCGCCTCGTCGTGCCCCATAGTCTCGGTTTCGACCTCGCCCGAACTCCGGCGACCGCCAAGGTCGTCGCCGGCGACGTTTCCGGCCACCCCAGCTCCACCCACTGCCACCACTCGATGCGGCTTGCTCCCAGCTACGTGTAGATGCTCTCCGCCGCCCATTTGGTCGCCGGAACGGGTAGATGCACTTCCACCTCCGTGTCTGGCCTCGCCGGCGGCTAAACGCCGGCGGGTTTGAACCGTTGACTTTGACTGGGTGGGCCGAGGTTGACTCCCCTAAGTCTATGACAAGTGGACCCCCTCTGCTAATTAACCTAGGGTTAGCACTAACTAATTTTAGTTAGTTTAGGTCACTGACATGCGGGCCCAGGCCCCACTGACAGTTTAGTTAGTATTAACTTAACCCTGTTAATTAGCTGTTTCACTGACGTGTGGGTCCCAGCCATCAGGTTTGACCTGGGCTGGCGCCTTTGACTCGCTGACATCACAGTGACGCAGTGCTGACGCAGTTATTTATTTTCTGGATTTATTTTTATATAGGAAATTCCAGAAAATAGCCAAAACTTCTAAAAATCATAGAAATCAACCATAGCTCCAAATCAAACAATTGATATATGAAAAATGATCAAAAAAATTCAATCTTTCCATATGTGATGGTTTCATGCATGACAAAACAATTTAACCTTGCTGTTTAGGTGAAACAAGATAATACACTTATAATGCATAAGAACTTAAGCTACCATTTGAATCTCTGATTCAAATGGACCCATTTGAACTTGTTTCACATTGCATTAGGTAGGACACCTCATTTTGCCATGTCATAGCATGCATCATATTGTTGCATATTGCCATGTGTTGATTATATTCTGTGGTGTCTTTCGTGGTAGGTTCTGCCTCCGAGGATATCTCCGAGTATCCAACTGAAGGGCAGTTCCCTACTACCACTCCATCAGGCAAGCAGCCCCATTGATCATATCGATACAATCCCATGTTCTCGCCTCTGCTCTCGTTTACTGCATTAAGACAACAACGATTCAAACTGCTGTGTGATACGGTAGTTGAACCCTTATCCTCTGCATGACCTGTCATTGCCACAGTAACTAGATGAAGCCCACTAGCATGTGTAGGAGTTGATTGAGCCATGTATGTGTTTCCTACCTTGCTATGCCTGCTATGCTCATAGTTGGGTCAGGTCTGGTTCATCAGGGTGATGGGCTAGAGTGAAATGATTATGTCGGTAATGAGAGGTATGTGTTGAACAATTTCTGGTAAAGGTATCGATGAGAGGCCATGTAGGAGTACATGGTGGGTTGTTTCATTGAGGCCGTCCATAAGAACTGAGATCTGTATGCGTGATTTAAGATTCAGCTACTACCACACATTGGGCCCTGAAATATGACCCCGCTCGACTTTCTGACCCCTCTCGTCCTCTGTCCACGAGTTGCAACTAGTTTCTAGTGTTTGTAGGTTATGTGTTGGCGGCCGTGCGTAGCGCTGACCCTAGGGGTGGGCTATGATGCGGTAGATAGACTGTGGCCGGGTATGCCGGGCGCCCGTTTGGCGTCTCGGGACCCTGTACACATCGTTTGGGGCCGTTGAGGACACCCCGGTCGGATTTCCTTGCGGATGGAACCCGAATAGGCGATAAACCTGGACTAGAGACTTGTGTGGTTAGTCAGGTCGTGGTCTACACCCACGTCGGCTTTCGCTTGAAGTCTGCCGAGCACATGTCGTGTGCAGACGCTAAGTGGTGGAAACATGTGTGACGAAGTACACCCCTGCAGGGTATAAAACTATTCGAATAGCCACGTCCGCGGTAAAGGACTACTTGGTTGCCTATACAGTTCATAGACAAGTTAATGGTTACTACTAAAAGACTCAAGATAAGTGTGAGTACCGAGGATGGCCCTCTCGTAGGATGACAAGGGAGGATCCCCGGTGGAGTATTGTGTTGGTGATTGGTGGACTCGTGTGCGAGAACTATTTTACTAGTGGTATCTCGTAGGATAGCTTAGCCAAGAGTCAAAGCTGGCTTGCTGCAATAACTCCACCACCTTCTTGAGAATGAGCATGTATAGTAGGTTCTGATGTAAGACTTGCTGAGTACCTTTGTACTCATGTTTGCTTTAATTACTATTTTCAGACGACAACACCGCCCCTCCGATGGGTTTTATGTAGAGCTCGACGTCGATCAGTAACTTGTCACCCAGGTGGTGATCCTGGCCATGGAGGGCCTTATGTAGATAGACAGGCTTCGAGAAGCCTTCTTTCTTTCTAGTGTCTATACTCAGACTATTTGCTTCCGCATGAGCATGTATGCTTGTATGACTTGAGTGTCGGGTCATCTGACCCCTACCTGTATGAACATGTTATGTATGGCTCTCTGGAGCCTTTAAATAAAGTACTTGAGTTGTAGAGTTTTGTTGTGATGCCATGTTGTATTTGCACATATCGAGAATATTGTGTGTATGATTGAAATGCTTGGTATGTGTGGGATCCGACAATCTAGTTGTTTATCCTTGGCAGCCTCTCTTATGGGGAAATGTAGTCTAGTGCTCCTCGAGCCATAGTATTCCACTACAGCCTAGTTCACCGGAGTCCTGCTAGCCCAGCACTACTGCTCAGGACAATTGACTGGCAGGCATGTGTTTCACTTCGTTCCTATGTTTGTCACTTCGGGGAAATGTCACGCGGTGACATCCGGAGTCCTACCTAGCCTTCTATAGCCCGGGTTCCCCGGAGTCCTGTTAGCCCAGTGCTAGAGCCCGGAATCACACGCTGTTGACCGACATGCTCGATGTGATTGATGTATGCATGTCTCCATAGGTCTGTGCCGCTCTGGGTTCACGACTAGCCATGTCGGCCCGGGTTCTCTATCATATGGATGCTAGAAACACTATCATATACGTGAGCCAAAAGGCACAAACGGTCCCGAGCCATGGTAAGGCGACACCCGTGGGGATACCATGCGTGAGGCTGCAATGTGATATGAGATGTTACCAGCTAGATCGATGTGAATTGAAATCGGGGTCCTGACAGCGTTGGCATCAAAGTTGGACTGCATGTAGGTTCGTTGAGCCAAACTGGTCGATGTCGAGTCTAGAAATGCTTTAGTTATATGTAGGGGAATTGATTGTGGGAGGGAACGTAAGGCTCTTTTACTCCTTTACCTTATGCCCTCTGATCTGAGTCATTCTCTTCTCAATCTACGTGGGTTAAGGACTAGGCTCTCTTCTTCTATCAGGTTCATGTGTTACTAATCCGTAGTTGCTTATAGGATTGTTGTTACAAGCCTCAGTACAGTTTCTACTACTTTTAGTATGTTGCCAGTTGAATCAGAACCTTGATATGATGTTGTTGAGTGGTACTGCAAACTGTTCTAGATGTCTCAAATCTTTTTCTAAGCATTTACAGCTGTTATGCTATCCGATTTCCCCTAGAAAATTCTAATGCCTTTGCATTATTCTGTGCTTTCAGATGGCCACCCGTTCCCAGAACCAAGTGGTTCGTCTGACCCGGTGCGTCGATGTGCCCGGCCACACGGCCATGTTGGTTCGAGTGATGGTCGAGTCAGGTTATCGGTGGTATCCGGAATATACCATCGAGGAGCAGCTCAGAGACTTCAACCAGAGCCAGTACCTATGTACCGTTAGGATATATCCCTCTTATCCTAGAGCCACTGAGCCCCTTCACTGTTCCTATGGACTTGGGGTCACTATTGAGATGTCTGTGCAGGATGCAGCCTATTCAATGATGTCTATCATTCGAGCCAGGACTGCCTTGCTTCAGAACACCGATTTCCGTTACATGCCAGCCTCACTTCCTGGAGCACAGGGGTACTATCAGGCTTTGTACTATGACTCTACACATCAGGAGTCACTACTTCGCACCACTACCGAGATGCTCGAGGATAAGGACCACGAAAATTGGGCCTTGCGTATGGAGCTTTTCAACTCTCGTGCTGACCACTGGGCCACTTTGACTCGGTTTGCACCAGCGATATAGGCAGGATACATGGACCTGAGGGACCTGTACCCTGTACGGTCTGGGTTGCCAGATTGTATGGAGTGGCGCGATGTAGGAGGCATCACCCCTCCTCGTGGTCCCCGTCTGCCACCACCTGTGGGACCAAGGCCACATCCGAGCCCCTATGGTCCGCAGGCTCCGCAGGACCGTCTGTTCCCAGATGATCATGTTCCACTTCCAGGCTTTGGTGGCGAATTTTATGAGGATTACTACGGAGCCGTCTGAGCTAGTAGTAGTTTCACCAGTACTGTAATAGTTGTATTCTCCACAGTCCTGCATGACCCGTGGGATATGACTGGGTGTGTATCATGCTCCGGAGGTGTAGAAAAATAATGTATAGGAGCTTGGAATGCCTCCGATGAGATGTAATGTCTTTCACCGTAGTTGTACTCTAGCATGGGCTTGTACTAAGCTATGTACAGTGTGTATGACCAATGGTATATATATGGCAGTTTCTATATTACCATGTCGTGCAATGAACATCTTAGCATTCCATGTTATCCATTACATTCTGCACTTCCTTGCTAAGTTTGTGCCATCCTTGTCTAAACCATTGACTTGTTTTTCCTAGGATGGTTAACACCCGCAGCAACCCTGCTGCCCCGAAGCAGGGGGAAGCCAGTGCAGCTAGGGGTGAAAATCTACCTCACCCGCCTTCTCTGGCCGAAGTTATGCTGGAGGCGGAAAGAAACAAGCGTGAGACTAACCGCTTGCTGGAGCGGATTGAGCAGAACACGGCATGCCATCAGCGAAATGACTTGGTGTCAATCAATGACTTTATCAAGTTGTACCCACCAAAGTTTAATCAAGTTTCTCAAGGTTCAATGGTCACACCATTCCGAAAAGGAAGCCACTTGGGAAACGGAGGATCGTCTTTGTCTCGAGTACCCCACTTTCTTCCCAATAGATCCTAAATCTCGGGACGAGATTCTTTTGAGTGGGGGTGAGTTGTCACACCCTAGCTAGTTCATGCATTAGAGTGATAGCATCATGTTTAAATTTCCCAGAAAAATGAAATGGGGATGATAGAACCCCCAGCACTCCCCTTAAACCAACTAGGGTTTACTAAAAAAATTCAATGAACCTGAAATGCCCTTCTAAAAAGTCCACCCTTTTTGTTTTGGGTTAAAACCTTTGACAAAAATGGTGAACATTTTTCTAGGACATCTTAAGGTCATTGGATTAACTCATATAGTATTTGCATTTGGGCATTTAAATGCTATAAAATATTTTAAATTCTCAAATAATTCTGGAAGTAAGTGTGGAAATGTTCACCACTAGCCCAGCACTACTGCTCAGGACACTTGACTGGCCGGCATGTGTTTCACTTCGTTCCTATGTCTTTCCCTATGGGGAAATGTCACGCGGTGACATCCGGAGTCCTGCCTAGCCTGCTACAGCCCGGGTTCCCCAGAGTCCTGTTAGCCCAGTGCTACAGCCCGGAATCACACGCTGTTGACCGACATGCTCGATGTGATTCATGTATGCCTGTCTCCATAGGTCTGTGCCGCTTTGGGTTCACGACTAGCCATGTCGGCCCGGGTTCTCTGTCATATGGATGCTAGTGACACTATCATATATGTGAGCCGAAAGGCGCAAACGGTCCCGGGCCATGGTAAGGCGACACCCGTGGGGATACCGTGCGTGAGGCTGCAATGTGATATGAGGTGTTACCGGCTAGATCGATGTGATTTGGAATCGGGGTCCTGACAATTTGTTCTGGAGTAATGAAGATATCTTAGGAGATGCGTGTTTTCATTCCTAATCCGTTGAAGCTATTTCGAGATTGTTATCTCATTCATGACATTTAATTCAACATGTGCAATCTCTCTTTTGAAGCAATCTCTTCAATGGTGTATCCTTTGAGTGGGCCCATAACCCATAGGTCTTTTTCCAGGATCTTACCTGACTCTTCTAATTTTCCCGGAGCTATTCCCAAATTCTTTTCGAAGTTTGACGTAAGAATGAATTTTCATCAGTCACATGAATTCTCCAAGTTCGTTTTCAATTGTTTTCATTGTTAGCTCAACCTATTTATTTTTCATTCTCCCAGAGTATGTCAACAATTCATGGTGGTTTTTCTCGTCGTCATTCTCAGAATTTGAAGACCGAAGAAGAGTTCCTCTTAAATCCTTACCCGTTCTTCCAAAGATGCGTAGTTCAAGCTTGATGCCATACTCTCATAATAGTTTTCGATTGTGAGAATTCTTTTCACCCATCCGGAGCAATTCAGGAGTCTTTTTAGTTTGATTCTCCGGAGCCCATCATCTCAGAGTTATTCATTACAGCTTTCAGCTCTCGTTCTCCAAATCATACCGGTGCATCATTCAAGTTTTCTCTAATCAGCTCGGGATCTCTTTGTTCACTTGTATCTAAATTCTCTCAAGAATCTTCGTTCATTTGCTAATTCTCCCCGGTGTTTCCCTATCTTTTCTTTGATCATTTTTTATTCTTACAACGGTTTGTTCAAGATTCCTCTTAATACGTCATCATATCAATTCATCCGTTCTTTCCAACCTACCGACGGATCGTTGAAATCTTTTCTCAAGTTTGCGGTATATCATTCTTAATCCTTCTCAATGAGAATAAGTAGTGTGCCAAATCCGTTGCTTGTCATCAATTTAAGTTGATGAAGGATAAACATACAGTAAATCTTATTCTTGTTTCCTCGAGGTGGTTCAATTCTTTTCTTTCGGATTTTGTTCATGATATCAACTCTCGGTTTCTATTTGTTCAACTTTCTTTTCCAGAGCTCCAAGTTAGTTCAATTATATCATTTTAAAGCTCAATCTAACCATTACAAGGCTTCTCCCGGAGTTCTTTTCAATTTCTCTTTCTTTTTTTCATCCTTTTATTATCGGAGTTCTTTGTGGAGGTTCTACATGGTGGTTCGCCAAGGATTCTTTTCGTTCTTCAATTGTTATTCAAGTTTTCTCTTGGAGTTATGATCCGCTAAGCTATACTCAAAATCAAACATGGTGCTCCACACATGTTTTGTTCTGAGGAGTTCAAGTATTCTTCTTCTTGCATTTCAAAGTGCTATTCTTTCTACCTTATCTTTTGAGATGGTGTTATGTCATTGTTGACAATTCACTTTCATATTTCATGATTTGCAAGTTGTTAAGAATGAGATATTTAAACCCATCTTTTTCTCTTCCTTCAGGAGATCCTTTGCAACCCATCAATCTCTTCATTGGAGTTATCTTGGGTTATATTTCACCTTAAGCCTTCCCTAAGGATTGTTGCTATTTATGGTGCTTATAAATGACCCAAGTTCTTCATTTATCCTCCCGGTGAAATAAGTTTCTCCTCTCCTTGTTGATATCAATCCAATCTATTGTTTCCATAGTGGCAGAATTTTGCCTCAATTTTGAGAAGTTTTCCATAAGCCCACTACAAGTTTATTCATTTCGTTGCTGGTTTTCCAAGAACTCCGTTATAACCTTCTTGGAAGGGTGCTTTCCAAGATCATTTGTGGCAGAAGTTGGCATTTTCTTCTCCATTCTTATTCCGATGATCTATCTTCTATAATTTCTTCCAAAGGCATTGTGATGCTCCTCCTTTCACTCATCATCTCGAATTGTGAGGGTCATGTTCTTTTCGTGCTTATCCATTTAACCGGAGTGTCGTGTCCTCTTTTCAAGTTCTTCCCATTTTTGCCAAGTTTTGATTCTATTTTCTACCGGAGTGATGCCTACATTCTTTCGTTCTCCTTCCTTGCTTATTCCGTTTTCAACCGGAGTGGTTACATGTCATTCCTTGTCGCTGGAGCTCTCCATTCAAGTCTTTGCAAACGCAAGGTTTTTGCAATGTTCCTTGTTCCTCTTTTCTAACGGAGTGTTTTCAACATCGATCATCTCTGTTGTACTTTTCTCAAAATGGTTTAACCTCTCAAGGTTTGTTGGTTTCACTAATTTGTCGAAGAAGCAACTTAGTTTTACCTCTTCTCTTCATCTTCCGTTTATCTCTGGTAACATCCTAGATCTCAGGGCGAGATCCTCTTGTAGTGGTGGGGTGTTGTAACACCCCGGATGTAACTTTCCATATTTGTAACTCTGACTCTTGCCATTTTCGGCTATGTGATATGATATTCCCTTCGTGGTTGGGTTTTGTCTTTCATTTTGCATTTTGTTCATGTCATGCATTTCATATCATGTCATCATGTGCATCTCATTTGCATTCGTGTTTGTCTCATGCATCTAGTCATTTTCCCCATTGCCCATGTCACTTTACGACACTCCCACATGCACCCGTTGCACCCCTCTAATATTGTTTTGTGAGCAGGATAAAAACATTCTCGGAATGGGTCGAGATTTGTCAAGTGGCTTGGTACATCACCGGTAAGCCGCCTATCAAATTTCGTTCCATTTGGAGGTCGTTTGATATCCCAACGGTTAACCGGGTAACCGCAATGCCCCTCTTTTGTTATAGCCCAACACCCCTCCAAAACAGCCCACTAACCCATCTAAACCCCTCTCCATGCTCTTCGTCGTTGAATCACGATCATGTGGGTGAAAACCGCACCTCATTTGGACTCTCCTATATATATATATATATATATATATATATATATATATGCATCCCCCTTCCAAATTCGCAGGTCAAACCCTAGTCTACCACCTCCTCCACGCCACCGGACATGTCAGTCCGTCATTGGACGTGTCCACCGCCACCACCACGTCGCCCGGGCAATCCCCGCGCACCACCTCATCTCTAGCCGGCGCCCCGACCAACCAGGCGGCCCCACGTCATCGCCCCCGAGCCCACTTCACCGTCGGGCCCACAGAGCCCATCGCCGGCCCGCCCCGGGCCGCAGCGGGCCCAATCTGCCCGAGCCGCCCCGTGTCCTGACCCCGCGCGCCACCCGAGCCCTCGCGCCACTATCACCAGACTTTGCTGCCTCGCCGGCGCGCTCTCCGCCCCCGCCGCCTATTGTGCCACGGCGTCCGCCTCCGCCCCGAAGCCTCGCCGCCGTCATGTCGCTTCTTCATCGGAGTAGCCGCCCTTCATCGTCGGCCTCGCCCAATCCGATATCCCCTTTGTCGGATCTGGCTGCCCCGACCCCAGATCTGGCAGCCCCGACCCCGGATCTGCGCCTCCCCCGCCGTGCTTGCGTCGCCAGAGCCGCCACAGTCCCGTGGCTGCCGCTCTCCGCCGTTGACCACCGTTGTCGTAACCTCTGCTCGATGCTGAGCAGAGGAGCGCGTCCCTCTCTACACGTCGCCTGCGTGTGTCGGCCCAGATGTCTCGTGGGCCCGCGTCCCGGTCCAGCAAGCCGGGCGGCCCAGCCAGCCCCGCCCCGCATCCGGTCCAGCAGGCCCAGCTGGCCTCTTCCCTTCCTAGGCCGAGCCCACAATGTGAGCGCCCCCTCTATTCCTCGCCCAGTGTGTGACTTTGTCTTCTCCGCTCGTCTATTGTTTTTTTCCACTAAGTCCCTTATTTCCAGATCCATGTGCCCTTGTTCATCATGCCATATCTCTATGCTCGGTGCTCCGATGTTAGGACCCCGATTCCAAGTCACTTCGATCTAACCGGTAACACCTCATATCACATTGCGGCCTCACGCACGGTATCCCCACGGGTGTCGCCTTACCATGGCCCGGGACCGTTTGCACCTTTTGGCTCACATATATGATAGTGTCACTAGCATCCATATGACAGAGAACCCGGGCCGACATGGCTAATCGTGAACCCAAAGCAGCACAGACCTATGGAGACAGGCATACATGAATCACATCGAGCATGTAGGTCATCAGTGTGTGAATCCGGGCTATAGCACTGGGCTAACAGGACTCCGGAAATCCCGGGCTGTAGCAGGCTAGACAGGACTCCGGAAATCACCGCGTGACATTTCCCCAAAGGGACAGACATAGGAACGAAGTGAAACACATGCCGGCCAGTCAAGTGTCCTGAGCAGTAGTGCTGGGCTAGTAGGACTCCGGTGAACCGGGCTGTAGCGGACTACTATGGCTCGAGGAGCACTAGACTACATTTCCCCATAAGAAAGGCTGCCAAGGGTAAACAACTAGATTGTTGGATCCCACACATACCAAGCATTTCAATCATACACACAATATGCTCGATATGTGCAAATACAACATGGCATCACAACAAAACTCTACAACTCAAGTACTTTATTTAAAGGCTCCATAGAGCCATACATAACATGTTCATACAGGTAGGGGTCACATGACCCGACACTCAAATCATACAAGCATACAAGCACATGCGGAAGAAAATAGTCTGAGTACAGACACTAGAAAGAAAGAAGGCTTCTCGAAGCCTGTCTATCTACATAGGGCCCTCCATGGCTAGGATCTCCACCTGGGTGGCTAGTCACTCGTCGACATCAAGGTCTACGTAGAACCCATCGGAGGGGGTGGTGTTGTCGTCTGAAAACAGTAATTAAGCAAACATGAGTACAAAGGTACTCAGCAAGTCCTACGTCAGAACCTACTATACATGCTCATTCTCAACAAGGTGGTGGAGTTATTGCAGCAAGCCAGCTTTGACTCTTGGCTAAGCTATCCTACGAGACTCCACTAGTAAAATAGTTTTCGCACACGAGTCCACTACTCACCAACACATACTCCACTGGGGATCCTCCCTCGTCATCCTACGAGAGGGCCATCCTCGGTACTCACACTTATCTTGAGTCTTTTAGTAGTATCCATTAACTTGTCTATGAACTGTACAGGCAACCAAGTAGTCCTTTACCGCGGACACGGCTATTCGAGTAGATGATGTTAACCCTGCAGGGGTGTACTTCTTCATACACGCTTTCACCACTTACCGTCGTTTACACGACATGTACTCGGCAACCTTCAAGCGGAAGCCCAATGAGGGTGTTGGCCACGGCCTACCTAAACACTCAAGTCTCTAGTCCAGGTTTATCGCCTATCCAGGTTCCACCTGAAGGGAGTCCAGCCGAGGTTTCCACATACGGCCCCGAACGATGTGAACAGGGTCCCGAGACGCCAAACGGGTGCCCGGCATACCCGGCCATGGTGTATCTACCGCAACATAGCCCACCCCTAGGGTCAGTGCTACGCACGGCCGCCAACACATAACCTACAAACACCAGAAACTATTTGCAACTCCTGGACAGAGTACTAGGGTGATTAAGAAGCCGAGAGGGTCCATTGGTTTCGAGCCCAATGTATGGTAGTAACTGAATCTTAAATCACACATACAGATCTCAGTTCTTAGGGACGGCCTCAATGAAACAACCCACAATGTACTCCTACATGGTCTCTCATCGATACCTTTACCAAAACATGTTCAACACATCCCTCACATTACTGACATAATCATTTCACTCTAGTCCATCACCCAGATGAACCAGACCTGACACAACTCTAAGCATTGCAGGCATAGCAAGGTAGGAATCACATACATGGCTCAATCAACTCCTACACATGCTAGTGGGTTTCATCTAGTTACTGTGGCAATGACAGGTCATGCAGAGGATAAAGGTTCAACTACCGTAGCACACAGCAGTTTGAATCGCGTTGTCGTAATGCAGTAAACAAGAGCAGAAGCGAGAACATGGGTTTGTATCGGAATGATCAATGGGTTGCTTCCCTGATGTAGTGGTAGTAGGGTACTGCCCTTCAGACGGATATTTGGGGTTATCCTCGGAGGCAGAACCTACCACGAAAGACACACCGAACATAATCAATACATGACGATATGCAACAATATGATGCATGCTATGACATGGCAATATGAATGTGTCTTATCCTAATGCAAGCTAAAACAGAAAGGAATGAACCCATTTGAATCAAAGATTCAAATGTTAGTTCATTTAACATAGCCTTATTAGTGCATTATCTTATTTTTCTTAAACAGCAAGGTTATCTTGTTTTGTCTTGCATGAAACCATTACCAATGGATAGACTGAATTTTTCTGATCAAAATTCATATATAATTTGTTTGATTTGGAGCTATGGTTGATTTTCTATGATTTTTAGAAGTTTTGGCTATTTTCTGGAATTTCCTATTAAAGAATAAATCCAGAAAAGGATTTACTGCGTCAGCCTGGTGTCAGTGTGACGTCGGCGGTCAACTGAGACGGTCCAGGTCTACCCTGACCTATGGGTCCCATCTATCAGTGTCAACTAACTAACTAAGTTTAGTTAGTGTTAAACTAATACTAACCTAGTTTAATTAGTGGCCTGGGGCCCACACGTCAGTGAGTCACGGGAAAGTCAAACTGGGGTCAACCCGGGTCAAACTCGCTGGAGTTGACCCGGGGCTCGTCGCCGGCAAGGCCAGGGACGGCGGAGGGGTGCGGCTTCCTTCCTCCAGTGACCAAATGGCCGGTGGAGGGCATCTACGTGACGCGGGCACTCGTCCGCGTCGAGTGGTGTAGGTGGTTGGGCCTGGGGTGGCCGGAGTCGTCGCCGGCGTCGACCTTGGCGGTCGTCGGGGCTCGGGTGAGGTCGGGGTCGTCGTTGTGACGGTCGTGGTGGCTCATGCGGGGCACGTACGTGCTCTACGCGGCGCGGGGAGGAATCTGGGCACGACGGCCGGACCATTAGATGGTCGGAGACTCATCGGCGGCGGTGCATGCGAGCAAACTCGAGGCAGCGCGTACGGTGCACGAGAGCTAGAACGGAGAGGGGGAGAAGGGTCAGTGGCTCACTGCGGTTGCAGGGGAGCGAACGGCGAGCTCGAGGAAGAGCTGGAGCGAGCGGGGCGGCGAGGGGGATCTCCGGCGATGACGGATCGGGACGAGCTCGGTGCAGCGTCTCCGGGGCGAGCGAGCGCTCGGGGATGTGTCGAGGCGAAGCAGTGGACGACGGCGGAACTTTTTGGCACGGCAAGGCAACGAGTGGACGGCGGTGGCTGCGGGTTTCACGACGGCGCCGGCACGGCTGCATCGGCCATGGCGTCGAGGGAGCGAGGGAGAGAGCAGGGGGAAGTGTGAGGTGTCGGGCAGGTTAGGGCGACACCGAGGATGCGTTCGTGGCGTCGAGGCGGTGGCCAGGTGAAGCAGAGGAGCAGGGAGGTGGCGTGGCGAGCTCGGGCGCGCGCGCCGTGTCCCTCCTCTACCTACTGGCTGAGGTAGGCGATGATTGGCACGGGCCAGCACACTGCTGGGCCGGCCAGTGGGCCAGGTGGGCTGCGCCAGGTAAGTTCCTTTCTCTCTCTTTTTCTCTTTTTTATTTATTCTATTATTTCTGTAACTTCCAAAAATCATAAAATTAATCATGGCTACTGCTTAGAATATATCCAACAGCAAACATTTTAGTTTATGATTATTTGAGCATTTAAAATATTTTATAGTATTTAAATGCCCAAATGCAAATACTATAAGAATTAATCCAATGACCTTAAGATGTCCTAGAAAAATGTGAACCATTTTTGTCAAAGGTTTTAACCCAAAACAAAAATGGTGGGCTTTCTAGAAGGGCATTTCAGGTTCATTGAAAAAAAATTTGGTAAACCCTAGTTCATCCAGGGGGTTGCTGGGGGTTCTGTCATCCCCATTTCAGTTTTTTGGGAATTTAAACATGATGCAACACTCTAATGCTTGAACTAGCTAGGGTGTGACATCCGATTCATGCATATGATATATCAAAATATTTGTCTCATGAGGCTCTTCATGTTAGTGGCATTTGCATGCATGTTACTGTCCATATTGATGCCATTATCATCGTTGCAAAAGTGCTATATGATGTTGTCTGCTGGATTTTAGCAGAACTTGATGATTTGTCATGCTCGTTGCATTTTGTGTGTGCATCCTATGAGCTTGATGTCTACAGGTTTTATGAGCTCCATCATGCCATCTTTACAGGGGTGCAAGTCTTGTATTTTTGTGATCTATGTGGTGACTAGCACAAGCATGCAAAGTAGGGTATGTGATGTTGTTGTTTTCAGCCACTTGGTGATTTTGCTATGTCATTTTCCTGTTACATTTTGAAGCCATGTAAACTTGTTGCTACCATGAGATCCATGCACATTTTGGGATAGTTCAGTAAGAGTGTTTTGAATATGTGGTATTGCTCTATTGATTCATGCCTCTAGTTGTAATTATGGAGTAGTGTATCATGTCATTCCCTTGTCTACGTATGCTAAATATTATTCCTGGCAGATTGTTAACATGAGATTCAATATTGCCATGTGTTTTGCTAGTGATGCATGTACCCTATGAACTTTATCTTGCCATTCTTAGCTTCTCGAATATGTCTACTTCATGTTGGGTACCTTGTCATGCCATGAAATGCCTTTTGGTGAGTGAAAATTGAGCTTCCAAAGTTGCTATCATGAATCTGTTCCTGCCATGCTCTGTTCTTCCAAGTTTGAAACTATTCATATGACTTTCCATGTTTGCATGGGTGTCACATCATTTTCCATGCTTCTTTGGGTAAAGTTCAGTAAGGGAGTTTTGTTCTGTGTTTAGTACTAGCATGCCATGCCTTTGTTTGCCATGATATATTCCTGTAGCATGTTGTTTGCTAGCTCTAAACATTGCTTCCTGATGCCGTTTTCACATGTCTAGTATTTTCTCCAAGTCTGTGAAGCTGATATCTTTTGCATTGTTGGCATGCCATTTTGAGCTTGTTCTATTGAGAACTAGCAGGAGCTTACTGTTCATGTTTTGTAGAGATTCATGTGTACTTTATGGTCATATGCTTGTTGCCATGTTGGAGTGTTGTAGCATAGTGTCTTGTTGCATTCTAAGTGCTATCATGCTGTTAATCGCAGATTTCCATCATTATTGTTTTGCTTGTCATTTGCAAACCATGCATCCATTTTTGGTGGTCCTTATATCGATTTCGACCGAAATCACCTCATCTTTCTAGCGACATACTTGTTTTGACATGTTGATGCCTTGATCATTCTTTCCCTTCTGGAGCACGCATATGCATTGCACATCATATCTTGCATTCCATGCCATGTCTAGCATCATGTTGCTTGTGCATTGCACCGTGATTGATTGTTGTTCCATTGCTGGTGTCCTGCTTTCGGTAGAGCTGGGAGACGAGTACGTGAACGAGGAACCTGTTGAGTACACCAACGAGGATCAAGCTTTCGACAACTCAGAGAACTTTGCAGCAAGATGACCACCACCCTCGATATCACTTCTATCTTTGCATTGCTAGTTACTCGTTCTATCGCTATGTCATGCTACCGACCACTTGTTATATCATGCCTCCCATATTGCCATGTCAAGCCTCTAACACACCTTCCTAGCAAACCGTTGTTTGGCTATGTTACCGCTTTTGCTCAGCCCTCTTATAGCGTTGCTAGTTGCAGGTGCCTTGCAGGTTGTTCCATGTTGGAACATGGATACGTTGGGATATCACAATATCTCTTATTTTAATTAATGCATCTATATACTTGGTAAAGGGTGGAAGGCTCGGCCTTATGCCTGGTGTTTCGTTCCACTCTTGCCACCTTAGTTTCCGTCATACCGGTGTTATGTTCCTTGATTTGCGTTCCTTACGCGGTTGGGGTTATGGGACCCGCTTCACAGTTCGCCTTGAATAAAACTCCTCCAGCAAGGTCCAACCTTGGTTTTACATTTGCTTAACAACCTATAACTTTCCCTTGGGTTCTGCACACCCGAGGGTCGTCTTTATTTCCCCCCCCCCCTCCCGGGCCAGTGCTCCTATGAGTGTTGGTCCAAAATGGGCAGCCATTGGGGCCACCTCGGGGAAACTTGAGGGCTGGTTTCACTCGTAGCTTGTCCCATCCGGTGTGCCCTGAGAACGAGATACGTGTGAGTCCTATCGGGATTTGTCGGTACATCGGGCGGTCTTGCTGGTCTTGTTTTACCATTGTCAAAATGTCTTGTAACCGGGATTCCGAGACTGATCGGGTCTATCCGAGAGAAGGAATATCCTTCGTTGATCGTGAGAGCTTGTGATGGGCTAAGTTGGGACACCACTGCAGGGTATAAACTTTTGAGAGCCATGCACGCGGTTATGTGTCAGATGGGAATTTGTTAATATCCAGTTGTAGAGAACTTCACACTTGACTTAATTAAAATGAATCATCCGCATGTGTAGCCATGATGGTCTCTTTTCGGCAGAGTCCGGGAAATGAACACGGTTTGGGTTATGTTTGAACGTAAGTAGTTTCAGGATCACTTCTTGATCACTTCTAGCTTCATGTCTGTTATGTAGCTTCCCATCTTACTCTTAGTTGCGTATGTTAGCCAACATATTTGCTTAGCGCTTGCTGGAGCTCCGCCTCCTTACCTCATCCTACCGATAAGCTTAAATAGTCTTGATCACGCGGGTGTGAGATTGCTGAGTCCTCGTGACTCACAGATACTTCCAAAACAGTTGCAGATGCCGATGATACCAGTGCAAGTGATGCTACCGAACTCAAGTGGGAGTTCGACGAGGACCTTGGTCGTTACTATGTGTCGTTTCCTGATGATCAGCAGTGGAGCCCAGTTGGGACGATCGGGGATCTAGCATTTGGGGTTTATCTTCCTTTTATTCGGTTTTGACCATACTCGGTCTATGAGTGTATGGATTGTGTATGAATTATTTATGTATTGTGTGACGTGGTGAGTGTAAGCCAACTCTATTTATCCCTGTCTTGTTCATTACATGGGATGTTTGTGAAGATGACCCTTCTTGTGAAAAAACCAGTATGCGGTTATGCCTCTAAGTCATGCCTCGACACGTGGGAGCTATACCCGCATCGTGGGCGTTTCACCACATCATTTGGGGCATAGCGAGCTAACTTGCTGGACTCATCCACGTACTATGCCATAGTAAGGTTCCCCTGGCGCAAGTTGCTAAACTCACGCTTCTTCATACTCATGGTTCCAGTTGAGACATGTGCAGTGCGGAATGCTTGCTGAAACTGATCCCAAGAGACATTGGTCACGAGGAAAGTGACTATGTAATTATCCCACCATGAGGCTGCGGGTCCATCCAGTTGATGTGCGGCAAAGCGCATCTTCTCAACATCTATGCAACCTACGGTGGTTAGCTCCCTTCCAATCCTGCGGAGCCAGTCATCAGCAACAATCGGCTCGGTGCTATTAGAGAACACTGGCGGATTCAACCTTAGAAAACGGGCTAGGTTGTCCACTGGAGGTGGTGGCGGTGGGTTGTTGTTGTTGTTGTTGTTGTTATTGCCTTGGTTCTGGACTTGCAACTGCATCAAGGCATTCTGTTGTTGGATTAACTGAGTGAGCTCCGGTGGGAAGATAGATCCGGGGTCACGTCTCGGAGGCATCTGATAGGTTTAGAGGGGTGAGATCAGAATAGAGTGAGGTCTAAAGAGAGATCACTACCCATATGCACATGAGACAAACACCTTCTTTACACACCACTCAATTCAAACAAGATCATGCGATCGATCTAAGCTACCATTGGAAAAGCTCGCGGACTATTAGTATATACATGGGAGAATACTACTGACAATATGGTGGTCGACTAGAAATTTTGATCGGTGGATGACTCCATGATATCTGCTCCTGCTTCGTCTTCATAATCATCATCGATGTCGGGGTTGTAGTCGGTGTCGTCAAGTATGAGGTAGTCTTTAGAATGGATGTCCTTCTTAGGTTTGGGATCTCCCATGAATATTCCTAGCTTCTTCTTCAGGTCTTCATTCTTCTCCAGTAGTACAGCAATTTCTTCTTCATATCCGTCGCGCGTAGACTTGAGTTCCTCTTCTAGCTCCATTTTCCGGGTAATCACCTTCTTCATGTCTATCATACTGGCGCACATTTGGTTCTCCTGATGACGAATGTGCTGATTTAATTCATGTATGTAGGCTGCAATGGATTTGTCCTTCCTGGTGTAGATCATCTCCCATTGCTCATCTCGGCGTCCACATATCTGGTAGATGGTGTCCTTAAGATCCTTGTTGTATACCTCGCTGATGCATCCAATGGCGATGTGGGCAGCCATGCTCTTTCCTAGACTCCAGGTTGGTCCATCGAAGGAAAACTTGATGGGCTCGGTAACTGGCATGAATGTCCTTTCTGGTGTTCGACGAGTTTTTCTGCACTTTTGAATATAATAAATTTTTTAATGAGTTTTGGTGCAGGCTATATATGCAAAGGTAAGTTAGTATAATTAGCATAACACATGCATGCATGGCAGGATGCCCACGTACTAGCACATGGATTTGCATGAAATCGTGGTGCAACTAACAAAAATGCATGCACGTGACAAGGTTTGGCATAGACATAGTATGTATATACATTATGAATACATATTCGGGTACCTCGGCCGACCGGCAAGCATGTGTGTATATTTCTCCGAATACCCGAAATACTAGCTGACCTGACCATGTATGCATGTTATGTATTTTTCCTTTGTATACAGGGACAATGGGCAAATTATAAAATTTGGAAATAGCAGACTTGTAACTGGCACACGCATCGGATGGATGGTTTCCTTCCTTTTATTATACATATGAAGAAAGGAAGTAAGGGAGTTATTTTCTGGTAACTAAATATGTTTAGGGTATATTTGTTTTGCAGCCGTGCACACCAAGGAGAAACCAATGAAAGGAGATACGTACCAACCAGAGATAAAGAAAGTTTAAACAAGAAAGTTATTCAAATGGCAAGTAATTTGCATGAACATCAAGCAGTCGATTGGGATCAACTTGGAGGAGGTGTTGAAGCATGACCCAGCTTCCACCCTTCTGCATATAAATACACGAGCCACGGCCATGGTCAGGGAAGGGGCAGGTATGGGAGACAAGACAAAAAGGAGACGCGTTGAGCCGGAAGCGTCGAGCAAGGGGCATCGCAACCAAACCTCACGCACGTGGCCGGCGGAGACGAGGCGTGCATCAGGACAAACACAGACGCACCCATAGCGGAAGCGTCGAGAAGATGAGGATGAAGGAATGCAATGCAGGGGGCGACGGCGCACCCGTGGCCGCGCGTTCTCCTACTCACGAAGCCCAGGAGGAAGAAGCCAGCCACGGAGACGCCGAGGTGATGAGACTAATTTTATTTTGTTACTATGTTTTCAGCGCTAGCACCCAAGGAGGAGAGTTTAGGCACGGGAGCAAACCTACGTACACGCATCCATCCACCAAGACGATTGAACGCATGAGCTAATACAACTCACGCACAGCTCACGAGGGAGACAGAAGGCATGCATCAAGAAGGGCACCTCACGTAGGCAGCGTCCAGGAGATCGGAGGGCGCGCCCGTGCGGCGGTGCGTGTGCCAAGGGGAAACAGCGACGACACCCTCACATGAAAGCAGAGCAGCGACGAGCAGATGAGCGCGCCCACTGGAGGATTTCCGGCAGCGTAATAATCTGTTCTTTTTTTCTATGTGTTATTATTGTAGGATGACCTGAGGACGTATGCATGCATGGTTCGTGCTATACGTATGCACCAGTACCTTCTTGCGGGGGAGGCAGAACACATCCACGGCATGTAGAAACATCCAGCCATCTCAATTCCAGAACACACGCAGCAAGAAGAAGTAGAAGGAGAGAAGAAGAGCTCGGCCTCGACATCTCGTCACAACAACGCCGGCGATCATCCGTACAAGAAGCAGGCGCCTCGGCAGCAACATGAACACCAAGTCGATCTTCTCGAACGGTAAAGTTATCATCTAATCACTCCTTCATCCTTTATTATTGCATGCATGCACAGCACGTGGTGGCGCGGTGGAGCACGTGGTGGCGCGGTGGAGCTCGCAATAATGCAGCACTTCATTGGCCTTATCATCATATTCATCAAGCTAACCAAGACGACGAGGCTACTCCCGGACTTCACCAAGGTGTGGAAGACGTTGGCATGTCGATGGGGCTGCCGGTGCGCAGCCCGTTGGACTCCTTTGTGGTAGGCGCCCTTGGTGATGAGGCCGATGATGTCTACTTCGTCAAGCTGGAGCCCCAGAGGCGCGGAGCTCGCAGGGATTCCGCAGTTTGCCGCGGAGGATGTTGCCGCTGTGCCGCAGTGGATCGTGGCGCGGAGTTCGCCAAGACGACGCCAGTGTCAACTTCATCGAGCCGGCGCCATGGAGGACGAAGGCGTGGAGGCTCGGGAGGATGTCGCCGCCGTGTCACGGTGGATGGTGCCACGGAGTTTGCTAAGATGACGCCAATATCAACATCATCAACCCGGTGCCGCAAGGATCGTGACGGGGAGCTCGCAAGAAGGACGCCCTCCATCCACTTGTCATGCTGGAGCTAGAGGATGGAGGTGTGGCGCCCATTGGGGATGCCACCAACGTCTACTTCGTCAAGCTGGAGCCTGGAGACGTGGAGCTCGCAGGGATTCCGCCGTGTGCCGCGGAGGAAGGCGAGACGGAGCTCGCTAGGATGACGGCCGACTTCTTCTTCATCAAGACGGTGCCATGGAGGATGGAGACGGAGCTCGCTAGGATGACGCCGTTTGTCTTCTTCATCAAGCCGGCGACATGGAGAACAAAGGCGTGGAGGCTCGCAACGATGCTATCACCGTGCCGCGTTGGAGAGCGGTGCGGAGCTCGCCAAGACGAGCCCATCGCCAACATCGTCAACCCGGCACCACGGAGAATCGTGGCATGGAGCTCGCAAGGAGGACACCACCAACATCAACATCATCAAGATGGACCGAAGGCATGGAGCTCGCGGGACATCACCACCAATGTCTACCTCATCAAGATGGAGCCCGCGACACGGAGCCAAGAAGATAACACACACCCTTGGTGTTGCCCGCAACACGGAGCAGGGAGGCGGTGCTGTCCGTGACCTGGAGGAGAAGATGGTGCCACATGATGCTCTCCACGACCCGGAGCCCAAGAAGATGAGGCGTGATGGCGAGGAGGCGGCGTGACTTCACCAACACTAACTCCCGGTGGCCCCGTGAGGCGGTACCCTTGTCTTGGAGGACAGTCGTAAACACGGCGTCCAACCGAGACGAGGCGCCAACCACATCGGCATTGTCGATACGAGCGAGTGTTGGTTTTACACCGACACCAGTCTCCATAAGAATACTCCCACAAGGCAACCCCTTGCATACCCGACGAAGCCGCTACATCGTCAAGAAGTCCGAGCTGAGCAGGACCCATGCAACTTCAACACCGACTATATCAACGTTGTCAAGACCGACGAGGCACGACGGCAAGGGGGAACATGGCCAGCACAAAGCCATGTTTTAAGCGGCACGTGTACCAATGAGGACACGGGCTTTGCCGCCGCCCACACCACACACACACACCATCATCATCATGCATGGAGAACGCGAAGCGAAGATGACGAAGACGACCACACGGCTTAATCGGAGGTATCTCGAGGAGCAACCCGCGGGAGTAATTAACCGGGAGCTTTTCGAGGCCCCGGGAACCAGGAGACCGCACATCGCCATTGTCAGGCAGGCCGCGCTAGTAGGCCACGGAGCGCAACCATTTTTTATGGGATCTTGTAATTTTGTTTATCCGATGAGATTAATGAAATACTTGTTTCCCGTACCCCTTTTCTTTGTGTACTACGGTACACTGGCACGCCCGCATTTTTCTTTTTCCCCGGCGCATGAGAGAAATCAAACACCTCCTCTTCCCTTCTCCCGGAGTGCTCATAAGATTTTTCTCGTGTCAAACAAATTGGCACTCCCGGTGGGACATGGTTCTCCTCCCATCTTTGATTCATTGTGGTCATCGAAATCACCTTTGCCAATCTCCCAATGTGCATAGAATGCTACAAGGATCTCCGCCGTCAAAGAGGGCGCAAAGGTGGGCGGCAACCAAGACGATGAAGTGCCATGAGCTAATGCTAGAGGCGCACCCTATTGAAGGAGTCATCAAGGGTAGACATCCATGGAGACGTGGAGGCAGCTCAACGCCTCCGCACTAATACCGCCAACGGGAGGGCAAGTGAGGCATCCCTTCACGCCTCTACCCGTCTTGGCTCCCACTCGGAGCCGCTAACACCAACACCATGGCGCACCGAGGTCAAGCTGCATGAAGGCTTGGACGCCATCTCCCACAACACGCGTAGGCTCATGGTGAATACTTGCTTGTCCGAAAGCCCACATCCTCTCCGCAACTATAGGTGCGCAAGTCCTTATAGTCTCCATCAACATCGATGAGGTGCATGGGAGCCATGCCTCAACAACCTGGCGGTCAATGGACGATCATTCCTCAACGACAATAGGTTCTCTATCCTCTCTTGCGAGTCAATAACACCAGGTGGCGAGGATTCAAGGCACGGATCTTCACCAACTCCAGGAAAATGTGAACCATATCCTTAGGCGGCACCATTGTCAAGAAGCACCGAATACTTCATCAATGCAAGTTGCAGATAGGATGAGGCGCCAATCCCCAAGTCATTTTCCTCAACATGAGTGCCTCGATGACAGTCTTCACCAACCCACCACTTGGAGCGGGGGCATCCCAACATGCCCCCACGTTGGAACCGATGGTGAAGACATCAAGATGATGAGAGGAAGCCTCAACCCACTCAACAACGGCGGCCATGGGACCCTCCACGGCAAACACTTCAACCACGATTTAAGTCCCACTCTAGGCAGGGAGCCCGGTCACAACTCTAGGTGACGGCGAATAGGGCTACATCATCCACTCGGCACCATGCGCCACCTGGCCTCTGCAAGCAAAGGGTCGTCAATGTAGGTGCCAACTGGGGCTCGCCCGAGGTGATACGAGGCACGGCCAAGATGGGGTGCCATCCACACCATTGTTGATATGGAGCTCGCCCGAGGTGGGGCTCCATCCACACCACCACCAACGCGGGGCTTGCACAAGGTGGGACTCCATCGACATCGTCGTCACCGACATGGAATGACCCCAAGGTGGGGCACCGTCTACACCTCCATCAACATGGATCTCCATTAGACGTGTTGCCCTTTGCAACTCCCGCGCCAAAGGTGGCGCGACATCTACACTGCCTTCATCGCGGATCTTGCCCAAGGCGGGGCGCCATCTACACCTCCGTCGACATGGTGTACCCCCAAGGCGGGGCGCCGTCTACCTCTGTCAACACGAAGCTCAGCTAGGCTGGGATCCTTTTTCACCTCCGTCGACAGATTTCGGTGAAGATGGGGCACCTTCTACGTTGCTACCAATGCGGAGCTAGCTCGAAGGTGGATCACATTCTACACCACCATTGACATGGATCTCACATAAAGTCGGGTGCCATCTACATGTCCTCGGATCCTACCCGAGGTCGGCGAACTTTTTGCATCGTGGCCGACACGGAGCTCATCCAAGGGCAGGCATTTTCTACTCCACCGCGAAGCTCATCCAAGGCAGGGCTCCGTCAACCATCGACAACATGGAGCTTGCCCAAGACGGGACACCTACACCGCCATTGACACGCAGCCCATCAATGTTGGGGCACCATCTACACCAGCATCGACGTGGAGCTTGCCTGAAGCGGGGCTTGGTCGACACTACCATCCACGCGGAGCTTGGCCCTGGGAGGGCTCAGTCTACACTGCTATCGACACGGAGCACGCCCAAGGACGCCATCTACGCCATTGGAAAATGAGCATTCCTGAGGCAGGAGCAACATTTACCCCGTTGCTGACATAGAGCTCGCCTAAAGGCGGGCGACATCTACACCAACACAGAGCTCGCCCAAGGCGGGCGTACCTTCTACACCGCCATTGAGGCGGAGCTCAATCTTTACACTTTTGCTGACACGAAGCCAGTCCAAGGCCACCTTGCATGGTTTCATGCTAATCATGCGTTGCCGCTTGTTGAGGTGGCAACATCGTCAACATCTACCCCAACATCCACATCGACACACATCATCAACATCCTCCTAGCACCGGCGAGGCGAAGCTGTACACCACCGACATGTCTTTTCCCGATGAAGAAATCCATATCTTGCCAGACACCGACGAGGCGAAGGCAAGTCATCTAGTCCGACACCGACAAGGCGGGCACCACCAGGCCAGGCACCGACGAGGCGAGGTCCGCCCACTTCATCATCAGGCAACGACAAGATGGAGGGATACAGCTAAGCAGAACCGGAGCGATGGACGTACCGCTCTCCCCTTCACTTCATCACTACATCCCCACCATCTACACCAAGCCAACGGCCCAATTAAAGCCTTCAAAAAGACACCCAACAAGATACTCAAGAAGACGGTGACAAGGAACATGAGAGACTGGCATGACCATCTCTTCGAGTCCTTGTGGGCGTACCACGTTACTATCCGTACCCCAACACAGGCAACCTCGTTTTCTCTCATTTACGGGAGTGGGGCGGTCCTTCCACTAGAGGTCCAGCTACCCTCTGCGGGTGGCTATCCAAGATGAGATCACCCAAGACAAACAGGTGCAACTGCGGTTTCAAGAGCTCGACGCCCTTGAAGAGGGGCGACTTCATGCCCTACAGAACCTGGAGCTTTACCGCCAGAATATGGTGAGAGCATACGATAAGCTCGTCAAGCAACGCGTCTTCTGAAAAGGTGAGTTGGTTCTCGTGCTCAGGCGGCACATCGTCATGACGCACAGGACGAATGGCAAGCTCGAGCAAAAGTGGGAAGGACCATATGTCATCGAGCAAGTCTACGACGGGGGAGCATACCAGCTCGTGGATTCCTAGGGAGTCCGACCTATGCCCCCAATCAACAGAAGGTTCCCTAAAAAATATTTTTCTTAAAATTTTCCTCTTTTGTTTCCTTTTGGATTTTCATTGGGGAAACTTTTTCTATGGGCTTTCGGATCCATGATGCATTCTCATTAGCATTTCGTGGATATATCTAGTTTTCCCCAATTTTTACGGACTAAGTCCATCAAAAAATGGCTTTCCCTAATGCACTACGCTATTGATTGAAGTTTCGGCTACCCTAGGAGTTGTTGGAGGGCGGCACAATGTGTCAAGTTGCAGGTGGAGCGGCTCCTACACCCACAATGCACGACACGTACTAGGTGTATGCTTCTGAAGGCAGCAGAGATGATTACTTGGGCACTTCTGAGTATTGAGACCCACACTCTTCATGTTTCCCGGCATGCCTCGTGCTCACAGAGGCTTGCACTCCAGGGAAGACCATATGAAAAGATCATGGAGGGCTGCCTGACCCAACACAAGTTGGTTTGGTGTGTAGTCACATGGCAACCCTAGGGTGCGCCACCAGAAGCCCAAGATAAAATGCTAGAGGGTTTTTCCTAGTCCACAAAGGTGAACAGTTCCCTTCCAAGTTCCCAAGGTGGATCCCCAAGAAATCCCAGAAGAAGAGTCCTCAAGAAGTTCGAGCCGAATGTCAAAACAAATCCATGAAGTCTGCGGCCAATCAATCATCCGCGTGAGAAATCAAGATGAAATTTTGAAAATCCAAGAAGCAAATTCAATAAAGAAAATCCCAACAATCCAAGAAGCAATCAAGCGGTCCCAAGCAGTAAGGAACCCACTGGAAGGAAGGCGGGAGGAAGCTGTTCAGCACCCCTCAAAATGTATGAAGAAAAATCGCCAAGCCATTGACCCAAAACCATTTACCCTGAACTTATCACACCCAAGTCTCTGGGTTCATGAGGCGTGTGGAGGGGGCATGTTGAGCCGTGGGGGCCCTCAATATGATGATGGGCTAGAGTATGAATTTTCGTTGCCTCTCGGAAGCATCCCGAAACACGGCGTCTTCATACACGTACACCAAAGCTATTTAAGTTGTTGAGTTGTAATCGTCAAGGTCTTTCGACGGTTCCCAGTGACAAGTACTTCGGTAGCCTTCTCAGATATCACGCCTATAGCTGGTGTATAATGGGAAAGCAAACATTTTAAAACACACAATAATTTTTTCCCTCTCTTTTTCTACTGTTTTTGTTTGGTGTTCCTAGTTGTGCTCCTCCAACATCTTTGCAGCCATGGAAAGACACTCCCTATCATCGTCGACGGCATTCAGACGACAACCGCTACATCAAACTACGTCTTGGGCGTTTGGGTGGAGCAATACCCATGCGTCTCGGACAACACCGGCAACATCCTGACAACCAATCGTCTACACCGACACGCACGATGGGAGCCAGAAGCCAATACCTGCACTCGCGAAGGTGGAGCTGATTCGTCTCCACAACCCCGTCTCCAACAACAATGAAGCATGGGGGCAACGCCAACCCCTCAATTATTCGTAAGGCCGATGGCGTCCCGGCACACCACCAGAATTGTCACATCATGGATGGTGTGACGGTTCTCTCAACGAAGGGGAGATATCGACGGTCTATCGATGCCTCGCCTACATAACACAAGGAGATCACGGGAGCAATTCAACGCGCCAGTGCGGCCAGCGTGAATCTGTGAAACACTCCGATCAAGTCGGCTGGCACTGTCGCAGCTAGATGGTCGTGACGAGATTGGTAAAAAAAATCTTTTTGTTTTCAGGATAAGGCATGACGTTTCGCCTTGGAATGAAGACGAAATAGGGTTGCTTCGTTGACCGGCATCGTGCCCATTATATGATCCAACGAGCTCCTTAAAAGAATGCAAGTGTGGAATGACATGCCTACACCAATTTACATTGTTACTACACTATCATCTTTGGAACCGCTTGCACGACGTCACAGAGAGGGTCGATCCTTCTTCGGTTCTTCAGGTTGCACACATGTTGGTGCACTGAATCAATCCAGGAGAAATATTCGTTGAGTCAAGCTCGATTTGCTTCACACTCAAGCTCAACTCGACGAGGGGGCATTTGTTCAACGAGTTTTTATGCACTGTTGAATGTAATAAATTTTTAATGAGTTTTGGTGCAGGCTATATATGCAAAGGTAAGTTAGTATAATTAGCATAACACATGCATGCATGGCAGGATGCCCATGTACTAGCACATGGATTTGCATGAAATCGTGGTGCAACTAACAAAAATGGATGCACGTGACAAGGTATGGCATAGACATAGTATGTATATACATTATGAATACATATTCGGGTACCTCGGTCGACCGGCAAGCACGTGTGTATATTTCTCCGAATACCCGAAATACTAGCTGACCTGACCATGTATGCATGTTATGTATTTTTCCTTTGTATACGGGGACAATGGGAAAATTATAAAATTTGGAAATAGCAGACTTGTAACTGGCACACGCATCGGATGGATGGTTTCCTTCCTTTTATTATACATATGAAGAAAGGAAGTAAGGGACTTATTTTCAGGTAACTAAATATGTTTAGGGTATATTTGTTTTGCAGCCGTGCACACCAAGGAGAAACCAATGAAAGGAGATATGTACCAACCAGAGATAAAGAAAGTTTAAACAAGAAAGCTATTCAAATGGCAAGTAATTTGCGTGAACATCAAGCAGTCGATTGGGATCAACTTGGAGGAGGTGTTGAAGCATGACCCGGCTTCCACCCTTCTGCATATAAATACACGAGCCACGGCCACGGTCAGGGAAGGGGGCAAGTACAGGAAACAAGACAAGAAGGAGACGCGCCGAGCCGGCAGCGTCCAGCAAGGGGCACCGCAGCCAAACCTCACGCATGTGGCCGGCGGAGACGAGGCCTGCATCAGGACAAACACAGACGCACCCATGGCGGCAGCGTCAAGAAGATGAGGATGAAGGAACGCAGTGCAGGGGGCGACGGCGCGCTCGTGGCCGCGCGTTCACCAACTCACGAAGCCCAGGAGGAATAAGCTGGCCACGGAGACGCCGAGGTGATGAGACTAATTTTATTTTGTTACTATGTTTTCAGCGCTAGCACCCAAGGAGGAGAGTTTAGGCATGGGAGCAAACCTACGTACACGCATCCATCCACCAAGACGATTGAACGCATGAGCTAATACAACTCGCGCACAGCTTGCGAGGGAGACGGAAGGCATGCATCAAGAAGGGCACCTCACATAGGCAGCTTCCAGGAGATCGGAGGGCGCGCCCGTGCAGCGGTGCGTGTGCCAAGGGGAAACAACGACGACACCCTCACATGAAAGCAGAGCAGCGACGAGCAGATGAGCGCGCCCACTGGAGGATTTCCAGCAGCGTGATAATCTGTTCTTTTTTTCTATGTGTTATTATTGTAGGATGACCTGAGGACGTATGCATGCATGGTTCGTGCTTTACGTATGCACCACTACCGTCTTGCGGGGGAGGCAGAACACATCCACGGCACGTAGAAACATCCAGCCATCACGATTCCAGAACACACGCATTAAGAAGAAGTAGAAGGAGAGAAGAAGAGATCGGCCTCGACATCTCGTCACAACAACACCGGCGATCATCAGTACAAGAAGCAGGCGCCTCGGCAGCAACATGAACACCAAGTCGATCTTCTCGAACGGTAAAGTTATCATCTAATCACTCCTTCATCCTTTATTATTGCATGCATGCACAGCACGTGGTGGCACGGTGGAGCTCGCGATAATGCAGCACTTCGTTGGCGTTATCATCATCTTCATCAAGCTAACCAATACGACGAGGCTACTCCCGGACTTCACCAAGGTGTGGAAGACGATGGCATGTCGATGGGGCTGCCGGTGCGCAGCCCGTTGGACTCCTTTGTGGTGGAGGCCCTTGGTGATGAGGCCGGCGATGTCTACTTCGTCAAGATGGAGCCCTGGAGGCGCAGAGCTCGCAGGGATTCCGCAGTTTGCCGCGGAGGATGTTGCCGCTGTGCCGCAGTGGATCGTGGCGCGGAGTTCGCCAAGACGACGCCAGTGTCAACTTCATCGAGCCGGCACCATGGAGGACGAAGGCATGGAGGCTCGGGAGGATGTCGCCGCCGTGTCACGGTGGATGGTGCCACGGAGTTCACTAAGATGACGCCAATATCAACATCATCAACCCAGTGCCGCAAGGATCGTGAAGGGGAGCTCGCAAGAAGGACGCCCTCCATCCACTTGTCATGCTGGAGCTAGAGGACGGAGGCGTGGCGCCCGTTGGGGATGCCGCCAACGTCTACTTCGTCAAGCTGGAGCCCGGAGACGTGGAGCTCGCTGGGATTCCGCCGTGTGCCACGGAGGAAGGCGAGACGGAGCTCGCTAGGATGACGCCCGACTTCTTCTTCATCAAGCCGGTGCCATGGAGGATGGAGACGGAGCTCGCTAGGATGACGCCCGTTGTCTTCTTCATCAAGCTGGCGACATGTAGAACAAAGGTGTGGAGGCTCGCAACGATGCTGCCATTGTGCCGCGTTGGATAGCGGCACCGAGCTCGCGAAGACGAGCCCATCGCCAACATCGTCAACCCGGCACTGCGTTGAATCGTGGCATGGAGCTCGCAAGGAGGACACCACCAACATCAACATCATCAAGATGGACCAGAGGCATGGAGCTCGCGGGACATCACCACCAATGTCTACCTCGTCAAGATGGAGCCTGCGACACGGAGCCCAGAAGATAACACACACCCTTGGTGTTGCCTGCAACACGGAGCAGGGAGGCGGTGCTGTCCGTGACCTGGAGGAGAAGATAGTGCCACATGATGCTCTCCATGACCCGGAGCCCAAGAAGATGAGGCGTGATGGCGAGGAGGCGGCGTGACTTCACCAACACTAACTCCTGATGGCCCCGTGAGGCGGTACCCTTGTCTTGGAGGACTACCGTAAACACGGCGTCCAACCGAGACGAGGCGCCAACCACATCGGCATTGTCGATACTAGCGAGTGTTGGTTTTACACCGACACCGGTCTCCATAAGAATACTCCCGCGAGGCAACCCCTTGCATACCCGACGAAGCCGCTACATCGTCAAGAAGTCCGAGCTGAGCAGGACCCATGCAACTTCAACACCGACTATATCAACGTTGTCAAGACCGACGAGGCGCGACGGCGATGGGGAACATGGCGAGCACAAAGCCATGTTTTAAGCGGCACGTGTACCGACGAGGACACGGGCTTTGCCGCCGCCCACACCACACACACACACCATCATCATCATGCATGGAGAACGCGTAGCGAAGATGACGAAGATGACCACACGGCTTAATCGGAGGTATCTCGCGGAGCAACCCGCGGGAGTAATTAACCGGGAGCTTTTCGAGGCCCCGGGAACCAGGAGACCGCACATCGCCATAGTCAGGCAGGCCATGCTAGTAGGCCACGGAGCGCAACCATTTTTTATGGGATCTTGTAATTTTGTTTATCCGATGAGATTAATGAAATACTTGTTTCTCGTACACCTTTTCTTTGTGTACTACGGTACACTGGCATGCCCGCATTTTTCTTTTTCCCCGGCGCATGAGAGAAATCAAACTCCTCCTCTTCCCTTCTCCCGGAGTGCTCATAAGATTTTTCTCGTGTCAAACACCTGGAACATGAACTCTTACAATCTAGTGCTCCTCTTCTGGTATAATGGCGGTGTAGGTCCCGGTGAAGCTTGGTACTCCGATGCTCAGGTACCTAGTGACTTCCTTCAAGTGTCGTCCGAAAGGGGTGTTGTCATCCGGTTGAGTGAACTTGTTCCTTGGGTCCGCCATCTATAGAGTAGAAATGCAAAAGAGTCAGAAATGAGTAGAGAAGTGCTCTGATACCATCTTGTAGGGACCAAACCTCAAAAAGTCAAGTCTCTGTGCTTAAGTGTCATCCCTGGATCGGTATTGCGGACGCACACAGTACTCGAGGATTTATTGCAGAGTTTAATCACACACTTATTACATCGAGTGTCTGAAAAAGAGTACTTATTACAATAATATGGTTGAAGGCCATCTAAATAAGATAATTATGGAAGCATCAAAGATAAATGAGGCCATCCAACTCCACGACAAAACTGACTGCATGACAACGACCTAGAGCACCTTACTCTTCGTCTGAAAATTCTGTAACATGATACGTTGCAGCCATGTAGGTCAGCACATGGAATATGCTGGCAAGATAACACTATAGAGAAATGAACAGAATAAAAACTATCACTACATGCATATATGGCTGGTGGAGGCTCTATGGTTATCATTTGCATAAAGCTAGTTTTTCCCTACAACAAAGTAATATATTTTATTTAACTACATAGTTTGTTGAAATTATTGAGAAGGTAACCCCAACTCAATCCCAAAATTAAGAATGAATAACCCGACAAATTCATTATGTAGATGTAACACCCCGAGACCAATGTGCCAGGTGTCCTCCAGTTATTCGCTGTTGTTGCCTTGTCATTGCTTGCGTATCATGCATTGCATATCATGTCATCATGTGCATTTCATTTTCATACATGGTCATCTCATGCATCCGAGCATTTTCCCCGTTGTCCGTTTTGCAATCCGGCGCTCCTATGTCACCCGGTGTCCCTTTCTACCTCTTTTCATGTGTGGGTGTTAAACGTTTTCGGATTGGACCGAGACTTCTCATGTGGCCTTGGTTTACTACCAGTAGACCGCCTATCAAGTTTCGTGCCTTTTGGACTTCGTTTGATACTCCAACGGTTAACCGAGGGACCGAAAAGGCCTCGTGTGTGTTGCAGCCCAACACCCTTCCATTTTGGCCCAAAACCCACCTAAAACCCCTCCGTTATCTCGGTCATTCGATCACAATCGCGTGGCCGAAAACCGCACCTCATTTGGACTCTCCTAGCTCCCTCTACCTATATATATAGCACTTCCCCCGAATTTTCGGATCTTCCCCTACCCTAACCCTAGTCTCCGTCCTCCTCCAGCCGCCGGAGGTGTCCGACCGGGCCGGACACGTCCACCCCGCTTCCCCCCAGCCTCTCTCCTCCTGCCACGTGGCTGCCGCCGTCCCACCGCCGCCACGGCCCGCGGAGCCCATTCGGGGCCCACGCGGGCCCAGATCCAGCCCCGCCGCCAAGGAGCCACCCCGCCGCCCGGCTTCCTCCACCTTGCCGCGCCGCTCCGTCCGCGCCGCCGCCCGGAGCTGCTCACCGCCCGAGCCGGCCGGAGCAGCTCGCCACCTCCGCCGCCTCGTCACGGCTCGCCGCCGCCCTCTGCGCCGTCCCGCGCCGCCGTCCAGCGCCGGCGCCGCACCGCACCGCCGCGGCCGGCCCGCGCCTCGCCGTCCCCGGCCTCCCCACGCCCCGAGCGCCACCGGACGCCGTCGTCTTTGCCGATTCCGGCGAGTTCCGCCGCCGCCTCGGGAAGCATGCGCCGGATCCAGATCTGGTCAACTCCCCTCGGTTGACTCCTTCCCCGAACCCTAACTTTTTTTGCAAACTTTGGCATGTTGTAACTCTACATCTGTAGCTCTGATTCGTGCGTGTAGCATATCAAAATGTTCGTCTCGATGAGTACATCATTTGATCTCATTGCATCATTTTCATTTGAGCTCATCTTTATGCCCAAAATGTAGTTGGAAGAGGGCTATGTGAGGAATTTGTCTGATCTGTTTCAGCAAATGGCATTTTGTCATTTTTGCCATGATTAATGTGTGCATGCTATGATCCTGAGCTCTACATGTGTTTTGTTATATGCCATGCCATCATTGCAGCGGTGTATGCCATGTATTTTTGTGATCTTTGTGGTGACTAGCACAAGCTTGCAAAGTAGCGTAATCGTTAATGCTGATTTCAGGGACTTAGAATTTCACTAAGTCCTTGTCCTGATTTTGTTGTTATGCCATATGTTCATGTTGTTTCCTAGTGACCCGTGCCTCTTTTGAGGATAATCAGTAAGTATGTTTTGTTAATATTGTGGTGCTCTATCCATCCATGTCTTTGTTTTAATTTATGGAGCACCCTAGCTTGAGTCAATCGAGCTCTACTTTTGCTATAACATGTTCCGGGCAGATTGTTGACATGTTTAGCAATTTTGCCGGGCTTGTTGTTATTGATCCGTGCATGCTATGTTGTTGTTCTTTCCATGTCTAGCTCCTATGCCATGTATTCTTGATGGGCGTATGCTTAGTTTGTCATGACATGCTCTGTAGTGAGTGCATCGAGCTCGTAATCATGCCTACTCGTTATCTGTTTATGTTTTTGCTATGTTCACATGCTTGCAATTGTATTTTCTGATCCCTTTTGGCTCAAGGTCACTAAGGGACTTTTGTGAAGTGCTTTGAGTAGCTTCATGCCATGCCTTGCTTTGCCATGTTATGTTCCTGTAGCTTGTAGTTTTCATGCTCTAATGTGTGCTTCCTGATGATAAATTCCAGACTTGTGTTAATTTCACTAAGTCTGAAACCTGTTATCTTTTGCTCTTTTGCCATGCTTGTTTGAACCTGTTAATGAGTGAATTAGCCGTAGCTCAGTGTTCATCTTTTGTCAAGCTTCATGAGTTTATCCCTGCCATGTATTTTGTTGCTATGTTTGAGTGATGTAGCTTTTTTATCTTGTTGCATTTAGATGGCTACTTGCTGTTTATCGCAGGCCGATGCCATATTTGTTTTGCTTGCCGTTTCCAAACTGTGCATCCGATTCCGGTGATCTTTATATCGATTTCAACCGAAATCATCTCACCTTTCTAGTGGCACTCTTGGATTTCCAAGTTGAGGCCAGGTTCAATCATTCATGTCCAAATCATGCATATGCACTGCATACCGCATCCCGCATATCATACCATGTTCGTGTGTGGTTTGTTTACTATGTTGTGTGCTTCCTTCCGGTGTTGCTTCTTCGGGTTGGTTCCGTTATAGTCGCGTTTGTGAGGACCCGTTCTACTACATCCGTTTGTCTTCTTCATGGACTTGTTCTTCTTCCTTGCGGGATTTCAGGCAAGATGACCATATCCTCGAAATCACTTCTATCTTTGCTTTGCTAGTTGCTCGCTCTTTTGCTATGCCTATACTGCGATACCTACCACTTGCTTATCATGCCTCCCATTTTGTTGAACCAAGCCTCTAACCCACCTTTTCCTAGCAAACCATTGATTGGCTATGTTACCGCTTTGCTCAACCCCTCTTATAGCGTTGTTAGTTGCAGGTGAAGATTGGAGCTTGTTCCATGTTTAGAACATGGATATTTTGTTGGGATATCACAATATCTCTTATTTAATTAAAGCATCTATATACTTGGTAAAGGGTGGAAGGCTCGGCCTTATGCCTGGTGTTTTGTTCCACTCTTGCCGCCCTAGTTTTCGTCATATCGGTGTTATGTTCCCGAATTTTGTGTTCCTTACGCGGTTGGGTTATAATGGGAACCCCTTGATAGTTCACCTTGAATAAAACTCCTCCAGCAATGCCCAACATTGGTTTTACCATTCGCCACCTAGCCTTTTCTTTCCCTTGCGTTCTGTAGACTCAAGGGTCATCTTTATTTTAACCCCCCCCTCCCGGGCCAGTGCTCCTCTGAGTGTTGGTCCAAACTAGAGCCCTGTGCAGCGCCCCCTCGGGGAAACTCGAGGTTTGGTTTTAGTTGTATGGAGCGCTCATCTAAGTGTGCCCTGAGAACGAGATATGTGCAGCTCCTATCGTGATTTGTCGGCACATTCGGGTGGTGTTGCTGGACTTGTTTTACCATTGTCGAGGATGTCTTGTAACCTGGATGCCGAGCCTGATCGGATTGTCTTGGGAGAAGGAATATCCTTCGTTGACCGTGAGAGCTTGTGATGCGCTAAGTTGGGACACCCCTGCAGGGATTTGAACTTTCGAAAGTCGTGCCCTCGGTTATGGGCAGATGGGAATTTGTTAATGTCCGGTTGTAGAAAACCTAAAGTTGACCTTAATTAAGATACACCAACCGCGTGTGTAACCGTGATGGTCTCTTCTCGGCGGAGTCCGGGAAGTGAACACGGTTTTGGAGTAATGTTTGACGTAGGTTGTTCTAGGATCACTTCTTGATCATAGTTGTTCGACCGTGCTTTGCCTTCTCTTCTCGCCCTCTTTTGCGTATGTTAGCCACCATATATGCTAGTCGCTTGCTGCAGCTCCACCTCATACCTTTTTCCCTACCTATAATCTCAAATAGTCTTGATCGCGAGGGTGCGAGATTGCTGAGTCACCGTGACTCACAGACACTTCCAAAACCAGCCTGCAGGTGCCGTTGAACCGTGCAGATGACGCAACCAAGCTCTAGGAGGAGCTCGTTAAAGATCTTGTCCTTTATGTTGTTTCGTACTAGTTGATCAGTAGTGGAGCCCAGTTGGGGTCGATCGGGTATCTGTGTAGCATTTGGGGTAGTCTTCTTTTATTTTGGTTCCATAGTCGGACCATGATTGTATCTGGATGATGTAATGCTTTATTCATGTAATTGTGTGAAGTGGCGATTGTAAGCAAACTATATATCTCTTTCCCTTATGTATTACATGGGTTGTGTGAAGATTACCTCACTTTCGACATTGCTTTCAATGCGGTTATGCCTCTAAGTCGTGCTTCGACACGTGGGAGATACAGCCGCATCGAGGGCGTTACAGTAGAGTGATGAGATCAACATAATAATTCAAGCACCAGATACTCAAGATGTCCATAACCGAGGACATGGCTAACCATGATTAGTTTATACACTCTGCAGAGGTTTGCGCACTTTTCCCCACAAGACTCGAGCTCCTCCGTTGAATTTCTCGCACTACATGATGTTTGAGAAACGGATGACCGAGACACAGTCTTTCAGAAGCATTAACTCTTTACTATGGGTAGACAGTACCACCTACATCCCCTACATCTGCTAGCCTACCACTGAAAGAGGTCACACAACATACTCAACTATGCCAGAGCCCATAATGGCTTGTGGCTGCACACGGAAGTTTCCATCATGAATAACATTATGATCCCTTTGAGCCTAGGTGGCAAACCATAGGATGATCACACGGGTTCCCCGGGATCTTCTTGGACAACACTGGTATATCCCCAGGTTCCCACAACCAATCCACCCAGATGTGTATTAAAGTAGCCACCTTAAGTTCACTTTGTTAATAATAACTCTCACATCTTTCATGAATTCTCTCAAACCGAACCATGTCTACTAGCATGGCAAAGCAGTATAAGCACAATGTAGAAACACCCAAGGTTTGAAATATAAGACAATAGGTTCCTACCTCATCAACTACTTCCCAATACACACGTGTTATCAAATCCTACTCATGCACTGTTTGAGGGCTGAAACTAATGCATAAAAACTGGGTAATAAAGGGATATGATCAAAGTGTTACTTGCCTTGCTGAAGATCGGAAAACCCTAGTGATTCGTAGTAGCAAGCCTCGCATTCCGGAAACTCTATCGTGAACAAACAATAGCATACATAAGCACTCAAGCATAAGGTGCAAAGGTAAAACCCAAAAGAAAATATCTAAACTGAAAGTTCAAGTGAAAAGCTTTAATTTAAAAATGGAATCAATCAAATCGGAGTTATGAAACTCAAACTACGATCAAAAAAGTTCGAAAACCAATTTTCTTGAAACCAAAATTTAAATTTCTAAAATCATGTTCAAGTTCTTTATCTCGATAGAGGGGAACAACACGAAGATTTTGGCGTTGGTTTCACTGGATTTGGACAAACGAGCAAAAAGTAGCGAAGGTTTAAAGATTAGGGACTAATCTGCGATAAAAGTAATTACAGATAGGTCCCTATCTGAAAAAAACAGGAAAAAAATTATATCGGACGAACGTTCGCTAATAGAGACTAATGAACGAAATCGTTTGTTAACAGGGAAGAATGGGTGAACATTCGCTAATTAACGAACCCTAAAAAGAAAACCGATCTATAAAAATAAACCGAACTTAATAAAAAACGGGCGGGATTTTCTTCGGTTTTTACCGGTTCGGTGTGGGAAAACCTATGGCGGTGTGCACCGGCAGCGGCGGCGGCGGGCGGCGGGATGCCTCGGGATGGCATGGGGTGGCGCGGCGAGCGGCGCGTCGGGCGGCAGCAGTGAGCGGCGCGGGGAGGCGGCGCAAAGCGGCAGCGGCAGCGGCGGCGGCTCGCGGAGGGGTGGCTCGCGGTGGGGCGACTCGGCGGGAGGCGAGGCTGCGGCGGGCTGAGGAGAGGGGGGCGCGGCTTTTAAAGGGGCCCTGGGGGTCCGTCTTGGGGAGAGGGTCGGTGCGGGCGGCGGGGTGGCGCCGAACTCTGGCGAGTCCGGGTCGGCCACGGCTCGGGGACGGCGGTTGCGACTGGGCCTTAGGCCTGGTCAGTCCGAATTTTTTTAAATAATTTCGCCGAAATGGAAAAATTCAAACTAAAATATATAAAAATCCTAAAATCCTAGAAACAATTTTCATGGTCCTCTACTAATATTTATGACAACATGAACATTTTTCTGGGCTAAAATGCAATTTTTAAAAATGTAGTTTTTCCCTAATTTACTCGAATAAAACCTCAAATATAAAAAATTCAAATAAAATTGATTTTTATTTAAAAACTAAATTTCCATTATTTCCTCTGTTTTGAAGAAGTAATATTGTATTCTCTCATTATTTTATTTATTTTGAAATAATCTGCAAATTAATTTCAAATAAAAATCACTTTGATCCAATTTACCAATTTTGATAAATTCAAAAATGTATTTACGAAAACCTCCAACTCTCTCAAATGGTCCTTGAGTTGCTTAAGGTCTCTAGGATCAAAATGTCCAAACAAAACAAATTAGAAATGCAAAGAGCATGGATGCAAATGATGACCTAATGATTAACATCCAAATTTAAATTTGGGATGTTACACGCAAGCATCCGCAACTATGAAAAGTATTAAGGTAAACCTAATCGTAGCATGAAACATATGGATCCAAATTAGCCCCTTACGAAGCAATGCATAAACTAGGGTTTAAGCTTCTGGCACTCTAGCAACCCATCATCTACTTATTACTTGCTAATGTCGTCCCCTATGCCCAAATAATGGTGAAATGTCATGTAGTCGACGTTCACATAACACCACTAGAGGAGAGACACCATACATCTCATCAAAATATCGAACGGATACCAAATTCACACGATTACTACTCATAAAGGAGAGACTTCTCCCATGTCCTCAGGAACAAACGTAACTACTCACAAAGAATATTCATAATCGAGATCAGAGGAGTATTAATTATCATTAAGGATCTGAAAATATAATCCTCCACCAGATAAACCAACTTGCATCAACTACAATGTGTAAACAACACTACTAGCAACCCACAGGTACCAATCTGAGGTTTTGGGACCAAGATCGAATACAAGATATGAACTAGGGTTTGAGAGGAGATGGTGCTGGTGAAGATGTTGATGGAGATTGACACCCTCTCGATGAGAGGATTCATGGTGATGACGATGGCGACGATTTCCCCCTCCCGGAAGGATATTTCCCCGGCAGAACAGCTCCGCGGGAGCCCTAGATTGGTTCGTCCCAGGTTCCGCCTCGAGACGGCGGCGCTTTGTCCTGAAAGCTTCTCTCTGATTTTTTCCAGGTCAAAACACACCATAAAGCCAAAGATGGGCACCGGAGGCCTTCTAGGGGGCCCACCAGGTCGGGCGGCGCGCCCAAGGGGGTAGGGTGCGCCATAACAGCCCATAATGCAATAAATATCAATATAAAAGCTTGATGCAAAATGGACGTATGAAGCAGCGAGGCAGGAGCGGCGGAGCAGCAAGCAAGAGCAGCGAGGCAGCAGAGCTGCAGCAGGTCGCGAGGGCGAGAGGGGGGTTTCAGGGCCACATGCGGGATGCGGTGTGGCAAGGGGGTGGTCGGCGTGTGGCGAAGGGACGCATGTTGGGGAACGTTGCATGTAAAACAAAAAATTCTACGCACACGCAAGATCTATCCATGGAGATGCATAGGTACGAGAGAGGGAGGGCATCTACATACCCTTATAGATCACTAAGCGGAAGCATTTATCAACGCGGTTGATGTAGTATAACACCTTCACGATCCGTCCCGATCAAGTACCGAATGTACGAAACCTTCACGTTCAGCACACGTTTAGCTCGATGATGTCCCCGCCTTCTCGATCCAGCAAGAGAGGTGAAGTAGTAGATGAGTTCCGGCAACACGATGGCATGGTGATAGTGGTGTTGAAACTATCCGCAGGGCTTCGCTAAACACAACGGTCAAGGGGCCGGCGGCCAGCCCTAGCCTCCTTCCCTAGTCTCCTCTCCCCTTTCCATATTTGGGTATAGAGGAGAAGGTAGGAGGGGGGCCAGCGGCTTCCCTACCTAGTCGCCCCCTTTCCTTCCTGGCACGTGGGCAAGGGAGGTGGGGCGCGCCTAGGCCCTTAGGGGCTGGGGCGCCGCCCTCCTTTGGCCCATGAGGCCCACCAAGTGCCGGTGTCCTCCTAGAACCCCTTCCCACACTCGGATAAAACTGTGGTGCATTCCAGAACCTTTCGGGAGACCAAATAGTATCATCCCAGATATCAATCTTTACCTCCGGACCATTTCAGAGCTCCTTGTCATGTCTGTGATCTCATCCGGGACTCCGAACAACATTCGGACACCAATTCACATAACTCATATAATACTACATCGTCAATGTACGTTAAGCATTTGGACCTACAGGGTCGAGAATGATGTAGACATGACCGAGACACTTCTCTGGTCAATAACCAATAGCGGGACCAGGATTCCCATATTGGTTCCTACATATTCTTTGAAGATCTTTATTGGTCGAACCTTTATGATAACATACGTAATTCCCTTTGTCTGTCGGTATGTTACTTGCTCGAGATTCGATCGGCGGTATCTCCATGCCTAGTTCAATCTTGTCATTGACGAGTCTCTTTACTCTTTCAGTAATACATCATCTTGCAACTAACTCCTTAGTCACTTTGCTTGCAAGCCTCTTGTGATGTTGTATTATCGAGAGGGCCCAGAGATACCTTTATGTCATACGGAGTGACAAATCCCAATCTCGATTCATGCCAACTCAACAGACACCTTCAAAGATACATGTAGAGCACCTTTATGATCACCCAGTTACGTTGTGATGTTTGACAGCACACAAGGTATTCCTTCGGTATCCGGGAGTTGCATCATCTCATGGTCGAAGGAATATGTATTTGACATTAAGAAAGCATTAGCAATAAACTAAATTATCATATGCTATGCTAAAGGATGGGTCTTGTCCATCACATCATTCTCCTAATGATGTGATCCCGTTATCAAGTGACAACACATGTCTATGGTTAGGAAACCTAAAACATGTTCTGATCAACGAGCTAGTCTAGTATAGGCTCACTAGGGACACGGTATTTGTGTATGTATCCACACATGTATTTAAGTTTCCGGTCAATACAATTATGGCATGAATAATAAAAATTTATCATGATTAAGGAAATACAATAATAACCACTTTATTATTGCCTCCAGGGCATATTTCCAACAGTCTCCCACTTGCACTAGAGTCAATAATCTAACTTACATACTAAGGAATCTAACACCCATAGAGTCTTGGTTCTAATCATGTTTTGCCCATGGAAGAGGTTTAGTAAACGAGTCTGCCACATTCAGATCCATATGTATTTTGCAAATTTCTATGTCTCCATCCTTGACCTTTTCACGAATGGAGTTGAAGCGTCTCTTGATGTGTTTGGTTCTCTTGTGAAACCTGGATTCCTTCGCTAAGGCAATGGTTCCAGTGTTGCACAAAAGATTGTCATTGGACCCGACGCACTGGGACCCAGATTAGATATGAACTCCTTCATCGAGACTCCTTCATGCGCCGCTTCCAAAGCAGCTATGTACTCCACTTCACACGTATATCCCGCCACGACGCTCTACTTGGAACTGCACCAACTGACAGCTCCACCATTCAATATAAATACGTATCCTATTTGTGACTTAGAGTCATCCGGATCTGTGTCAAAGCTAGCATCGACATAACCCTTTACGACGAGCTCCTCATCACCTTCATAAACGAGAAACATATCCTTAGTCCTTTTCAGGTAATTCAGGATATTCTTGATACTTGTTCAGTGATCCCCTCCTGGATTACTTTGGTACCTCCCTGCCAAACTTATGTCAAGGCAAAAATTAGGTCTGGTACACAACATGGCATACATAATAGAACATATGGATGAGGCATAGGGAATGACTTTCATTTTCTCTCTATCTTTTGCCATGCTTGGACTTTGAGTCTGACTCAATTTCACACCTTGCAACACAGACAAGAATCCTTTCTTTGACAGGTCCATTTTGAACTTCTTCAGAACTTTGTCAAGGCATGTGCTTTGTGAAAGTCCTATTAAGCGTCTTGATCTATCCCTATAGATCTTGATGCCCAATATATAAGCAGCTTCACCGAGGTCTTTCATTGAAAAATTATTATTCAAATATCCTTTTATGCTATCCAGAAATTTTATATCATTTCCAATTAGTAATATGTCATCTACATATAACACCAGAATTGCTACAAAGCTCCCACTAACTTTCTTGTAAATACAGGCTTCTCCGTAAGTTTTTACAAAACCATATACTTTGACCACATCATCAAAGCATATATTCCAACTCTGAGATGCTTGCACTAGTCCATAAATGGATCGCTGGAGCTTGCACACTTTGTTAGCACATTCTGGTTGCATCATATACAACTCTTCTTTAAGAAACCTGTTAAGGAATGCAGTTTTGACGTCCATTTGCTAGATTTCGTAATCATAAAATGCGGCAATTGCTATCATGATTCGGAAAGACTTAAGCATCACTACGGGCGATAAAGTCTCATCTTAATCAACCCCTTGAACTTGTCGAAAACCTTTTGCGACAAGTTGAGCTTTGCAGATAGTGATATTATCATCAGCGTCCTTCTTGTTCTTCTTGAAGATCCATTTATTCTCAACGGCTCGCCGATCATCGGACAAGTCCACCAAAGTCGATACTTTTGTTCTCATACATGGATCCTATCTTAGATTTCATGGCCTCGGCCATTTGTCAGAATATGGGCTCATCATAGCTTATTCATTATTCGAAAGTTCGTTGTTGTCTAACAACATGACTTCCAGGATAGGATTACCATACCACTCTGGCGCGGTACGTGTTCTGGTCGACCTACGAGGTTTAGTAGTAAATTGATCCAAACTTTCATGATCATTATCATTAGCTTCTTCTCTAGTTGGTGTAAGCGTCATGGGAACAGTTTTCTCTGATATGCTACTTTCCAATTCGAGAGAATGTATAACTACCTCATCAAGTTCTACTTTCCTCCCAGTCACTTCTTTCGAGAGAAACTCCTTCTCTAGAAATGACCCATTCCTAGAAACAACGATCTTGCCTTCAGATCTGTGGTAGAAGGTACACCCAATAGTTTCTCTAGGGTATCCTGTGAAGACACATTTCTACGCTTTGGGTTCGAGCTTATCAGGCTGAAACCTTTCGACATAAGCATCGCATCCCCAAACTTTAAGAGACGATAGCTTAGACTACCCAAAGTGGGAGTAACATAGGTGGTAACATCACACATATCTAAGCAAAAAATATGATGTGGCGAGTAATTAATGAGGAAAGAGAGGTATGTGGTAACATAGCTAGTTACTGTAACATCACACATACCAAGACAAGATGAGTCTACAACCTAATAATAAAGTTTTGCATGACACCACACACATGTTACTCCCCACTATAGAGGTAGTAACATAGACTAGTAACATATGCCTGTTACTAGTCTAAGTTACTACCCATTGTGACTAGTCTTAGGTTTCTTGCCAAACCATAGTTCATACGGTGTCGTCTCAACGGATTTTGATGGTGCCCTATTTAATGTGAATGGGGCTGTCTCTAATGCATAACCCCAAAATGATCAAGGCAATTCAGTAAGAGACATCATAGAACACACCATATCTAATAAAATACGGTTACGACATTCGGACACACCATCAAGCTGTGATGTTCCAGGTGGTGTGAGTTGTGAAACAATTCCACATTGTCTTAAATGAAGGACAAACTCGCAACTCAAATATCAGCCTCTGCGATTAGATTCTAGAAACTTTATTTTCTTGTTATGATGATTCTCCACTTCATTCTGAAATTCTTTGAACTTTTCAAATATTTCAGATTTGTGTTTCATTAAGTAGATATACCCATACCTACTTAAATCATCTGTGAAGGTTAGAAAATAACGATACCCGCCGCGTGCTTCGACACTCATCGGACCGCATACATCGGTATGTATTATTTCCAATAAGTCATTAGGTCGCTCCATTGTTCCGAAGAATGGAGTTGTAGTCATCTTGCCATGAGGAATGCATGGTTCGCAACTATCAAATGATTCATAATCAAGTGATTTCAAAAGTCCATCTGCATGGAGTTTCTTCATGCGTTTTACACCAATATGACCTAAATGGCAATGCCACAAGTATGTTGCACTATCAGTATAAACTTTGCATCTTTTGGCATCAATATTATGAATATTCATATCATTATGATCGAGATTAAAAAAAGAATAGACCATTCATCAAAGGTTCATGACCATAAATGATATTTCTCATATAAATATAACAGCCATTATTTTCTGACTTAAATGACTAACCGTCTCGCAATAAATAAGATCCTGATATATGTTCATGCTCAACGCTGGCACCAAATAACAATTATTCGATTCTAAAAATAATCCCGAACGTAGATGTAGAGGTAGCGTGCCATCGGCGATCACATCAACCTTGGAACAATTCCCGATGCGCATCATCATCTGGTCCTTAGCCAATCTTCGTTTATTCCACAGCTCCTGTTTTGAGTTACAAATATGAGAAACCGGACTAGTATCAAATACCCAGGCGCTGCTATGAGCATTAGTAAGGAACACATCAATAACACCTATATCAAATATACATTTGTTCACTTTGCTATCCTTCTTATCTACCAAGTACTTGGGGTAGTTCCGCTTTCAATTGCAGTAGAAGCACTCGGTTTTAGGCTTGGGTCCATCTTTGGGCTTCTTCATGGGAGTGGCAACTTGCTTGCCATTCTTCTTGAAGTTCCCTTTCTTCCCCTTCCCCTTTTTCTTGAAACTAGTGGTCTTGTTAACCATCAACACTTGATGCTCCTTCTTAATTTCTACCTCCGCTGATTTCAGCATCACGAAGAGCTCGGGAATCATTTTCCTCATCCCTTGCATATTATAGTTCATCATGAAGCCTTTATAGCTTGGTGGCAGAGAATGAAGAACTTTGTCAATAACACTCCAATTGGAAGATCAATGCCTAGTTGAGTCAAGTGGTTATGATACCCAGACATTTTGAGTATGTGTTCACTGACAGAATTGTTGTTCTCCATCCTACAGCTAAAGAACTTGTTGGAAACTTCATATCTCTCAACTCGGACATTTGCTTGAAATAATTAACTTCAACACTCGGAACATCTCATATGATCCGTGGCGCTCAAAACGCTTTTGAAGTCCCGGTTCTAAGCCGTAAAGCATGGCACACTCACTGGTACATCGAGGTGCTATACAAACCGTTTTTAACTCCTTTCCACGATGATGTTTTGAACCATCGCCTAGTGAGTGACTGCGATACGGTTGGGTCCTTCCGACACGGCCTAGAAACCGTCGGGGATAGGCCCTCTTGGCACAAAGGCTGGGGCAAAATGAGCTCGTGCGCGATCGGGCGAGGCATCAAACCCAATCATTTCCATTCGTATGTACATCCCACACAGTGAATCCCAGAAAAACATTTTCGTTCGTATGTATATCACACATAGTTTTTTCAGTGGAAACGTTTGTGCAAGGTGGCCTAATGCAAACAGTTCTGTGCCGGAAGCCTTGTGTGATTGTTACTTCATCGAACACGCCAACTTTCTAGAAACCATGTGGGTTGTTTCACTTCATCGCCCACGGTGCTGTCTGAGTAACATTTTTCTTTTATTCAACTACATCACACATGATCTGATGAAGAAAACTGTGTGGCATTGGTCTATCCATCACAAGTGCTTTTACTGATAGAACCGTTTGCGAATTTCCATGACCCATTTAGCAGGTTTATTAGTTTACAATTAATAATTCCAGTATTACGCAAATTCACATTTCATATCGAACAGCTATTTGCCAATTTCATATCAGGCACATAAATATATTTTAACATCACAGTACGGTAGCTACCTGAAAACAACACAATACATCATATAGCTAGTTTAGCTTCATAAGAACAATATTAGAACAATATATTCATTTCCCTAATCAAGATCATATAGGCTCGTTTTATCCACCTTCTACTTTCTGTTCAGTAAGAATCTGTTTTGCACTGGCCAACTAGGAAAGTGCATCCTCCTTCGCGAACACCATCTTAGCAAAGTTTGATTTAAAAATTCTGAGTTCATTCTCCACCTTCCTCTTTTGATCCAGCATCTTCAAATATTCTTTAGCGTTGACAACACTTTCACTAAGCCTACCTCTGTTCTCTTCCTCATACATGCTCCAGAGCTTTGCTAGGCACATCTTCAAAGACTGTGGCCACTCTTGATCAACCCACTCCAAGTAACAACACTTTCGTTCATCCTATAATATTTAAAACTAGATTAGTAACAATTGTAGGGGGAATGGGTTTATAGCAACATAGAAAATAACCAATACTTATTTTGAAAAACTGAAGAAACAGGTTAATTATGACATATCTGAAGGAAATATGCCCTAGCGGCAATAATAAAGTTATTATTTCCTCATGTCATGATAAATGTTTATTATTCATGCTAGAATTGTATTAACCGGAAACTTAGTACATGTGTGAATACATAGACAAACAGAGTGTCACTAGTATGCCTCTACTTGACTAGCTCATTAATCAAAGATGGTTAAGTTTCCTAACCATAGACCTGAGTTGTCATTTGATTAAAGGGATCACATCATTAGGATAATGATGTAATTGACTTGACCCATTCCGTTAGCTTAGAACTTGATCGTTTAGTTTACTGCTATTTCTTTCTTCAAGACTCATTCATGTTGCTTTGACTATGAGGTTATGCAACTCCCGATTACCAGAGGAACACTTTGTGTGCTACCAAGCATCACAACATAGCTGGGTGATTATAAAGGTGCTCTACACGTGTCTCCGATGGTACTTGTTGAGTTGGTATATATCAAGATTAGGATTTGTCACTCTGATTGTCAGAGAGGTATCTCTGGGCCCACTCGGTAATGCACATCACTATAAGATTTGCAAGCATTGTAACTAATGAGTTAGTTGCGAGATGATGTACTACAAAATGAGTAAAGAGAGTTGCCGGTAACGAGATTGAACTAGGTATTGAGATACCGACGATCGAATCTCGAGCATGTAACATACCGATGACAAAGGGAACAACGTATGTTGTTATGCGGTTTGACCGATAAAGATCTTCGTAGAATATATGGGAGCCAATATGAGCATCCAGGTTCTACTATTGGTTATTGACCGGAGACGTTTCTTGGTCATGTCTACATAGTTCTCGAACCCGTAGGGTCCGCACGCTTAAAGTTCGGTGACGATCGGTATTATGAGTTTTTGTGTTTTGATGTATCAAAGGTAGTTTGGAGTGCCGGATATGATCATGGACATGACGAGGAGTCTCGAAATGGTTGAGACATAAAGATCGATATATTGGACGACTATATTCGGACACCGGAAGTGTTCCGGGTGGTTCCGGAGAAAACCGGAGTGCCAGAGGGTTACTGGACCCCCCGGGAGAAATAGTGGGCCTTATGGGCCTTAGTGGAGCGAGAGAGGGCTGGCCTAGGGCAGGCCGTGCACCCCTCCCCCTCTGGTCCGAATTGGACTAGGAGAGGGGGGAGGTGCCCCCCTTTCCTTCTCCCTCCCCCTTCCTTTCCCCCTCCTAGTAGGAGTAGGAAAGAGGGGAGTCCTACTCCTACTAGGAGGAGGACTCCTCCTCCTGGCGCGCCTACAGGGGCCGGCTGGCCTTCCCCCTTGCTCCTTTATATATAGGGGCAGGGGGCACCTCTGGACACACAAGTTGATCTATTGATCTCTCCCAGCCGTGTGCGGTGACCCCCTCCACCATAATCCACCTCGATCATATCGTAGCGGTGCTTAGGCGAAGCCCTGCGTCAGTAGCATCATCATCATCGTCATCACGCCTTCGTGCTGACGGAAATCCCCCGTGAAGCTCTACTAGATCGGAGTTCGTGGGACGTCATCAAGCTGAACGTGTGCTGAACTCAGAGGTGTCGTGCATTCGGTACTTGGATCGGTCGGATCGTGAAGACGTATGACTACATCAACCGCGTTGTGCTAACGCTTCCGCTTTCGGTCTATGAGGGTACATGGACACACTCTCCCCTCTTGTTGCTATGCATCACCATGATCCTATGTGTGCATAGGAAAAATTTTAATTTTCTACGTTCCCCAATAGTGGCATCCGAGCCAGGTTTATGCGTAGATGTTATATGCACGAGTAGAACACAAGTGAGTTGTGGACGATACAAGTCATACTGCTTACCAGCATGTCACACATTGGTTCGGCGGTATTGTTGGATGAAGCGGCCCGGACCGACATTACGTGTACGCTTACACGAGACTGGTTCTACCGACATGCTTTGCACACAGGTGGCTGGCAGGTGTCAGTTTCTCCAACTTTAGTTGAATCGAGTGTGGCTACGCCCGGTCCTTGAGAAGGTTAAAATAGCACTAACTTGAAAAACTATCGTTGTGGTTTTGATGCGTAGGTAAGAACGGTTCTTGCTCAGTCCGTAGCAGCCACGCAAAACTTGCAACAATAAAGTAGAGGACGTCTAACTTGTTTTTGCAAGGTATGTTGTGATGTTATATGGTCAAGACATGATGCTATATTTTATTGTATGAGATGATCATGTTTTGTAACCGAGTTATCGGCAACTAGCAGGAGCCATATGGTTGTTGCTTTATTGTATGCAATGCAATCGCCCTGTAATGGCTTCACTTTATCACTAAGCGGTAGCGATAGTCGTAGAAGCAATATTTGGCGAGAAGACAACGATGCTACGATGGAGATCAAGGTGTCGCGCCGGTGACGATGGTGATCATGACGGTGCTTCAGAGCTGGAGATCACAAGCACAAGATGATGATTTCCATATCATATCCTTATATTGATTGCATGTGATGTTTATCTTTTATGCATCTTATTTTGCTTAGAACGATGGTAGAATTATAAGATGATCTCTCACTAAATTTCAAGGTATGAGTGTTCTCCCTGAGTATGCACCGTTGCGAAAGTTCGTCGTGCTGAGACACCACGTCCTGATCGGGTGTGATAAGCTTTACGTTCACATACAATGGGTGCAAGCCAGTTTTGCACATGCAGAATACTCGGATTAAACTTGACAAGCCTAGCATATGCAGATATGGCCTCGGAACACTAGAGACTGAAAGGTCGAGCATGAATCATATAGAAGATATGATCAACATAGTGATGTTCACCATTGAAAACTAATCCATCTCCCGTGATGATCGGACATGGTTTAGTTGATATGGATCACGTGATCACTTAGATGATTAGAGGGATGTCTATCTAAGTGGGAGTTCTTTAATAATTTGATTAACAGAACATTAATTTATCATGAACTTAGTACCTGATAGTATTTTGCATGTCTATGTTCTTGTAGATAGATGGCCCGTGCTGTTGTTTCCGTTGAATTTTAATGCGTTCCTTGAGAAAGAAAAGTTGAAAGATGATGGTAGCAATTACACGGACTGGGTCCGTAACTTGTGGATTATCCTCATTGCTACACAAAAGAATTACGTCCTGTAAGTACCACTAGGTGCCAAACCTGCTGCAGTAGCAACACCAGATGTTATGAACGTCTGGTAGAGCAAAGCTGATGACTACTCAATAGTTCAGTGTGCCATGCTTTACGGCTTAGAACCGGGACTTCAACGACGTTTTGAACGTCATGGAGCATATGAGATGTTCCAGGAGTTGAAGTTAATATTTCAAGAAAATGCCCGGATTGAGAGATATGAAGTCTTCAATAAGTTCTACACCTGCAAGATGGAGGAGAATAGTTCTGTCAGTGAGCATATATTCAGAATGTTTGGGTATAACAAACACTTGATTCAATTGGGAGTTAATCTTCCGGGTGATAGTGTTATTGACAGAATTCTTCAATCACTGCCACCAAGCTACAAGAGCTTCGTGATGAACTATAACATCCAAGGGATGGATAAGACGATTCCCGAGCTCTTCGCAATGCTAAAGGCTGCGGAGGTAGAAATCACGAAGGAGCATCAAGTGTTGATGGTCAACAAGACCACCAGTTTTAATAAAAAGGGCAAAGGGGAAGAATAAGGGGAACTTCAAGAAGAACGGAAAACAAGTTGTTGTTTAGGAGAAGAAACCCAAGTCCGGACCTAAGCCTGAGACTGAGTGCTTCTACTGCAAGCAGACTGGTCACTGGAAGCGGAACTGCCCCAAGTATTTGGCGGATAAGAAGGATGGCAAGGTGAACAAAGGAATATATGATATACATGTTATTGATGTGTACCTTACTAATTCTCGCAGTAGTGCCTGGGTATTTGATATTGGTTCTGTTGCTAATATTTGCAACTCGAAACAGGGACTATGGACTAAGCAAAGATTAGCAAAGGACGAGGTGACGATGCGCGTGGGAAATGGCTCCAAAGTGGATGTGATCGCGGTCGGCACGCTACCTCTACATCTACCTTCGGGATTAGTTTTAGACCTAAATAATTGTTATTTGGTGCCAGCTTTGTGCATGAACATTATATCTGGATCTTGTTTAATGCGAGACGGTTATTCATTTAAATCAGAGAATAATGGTTGTTCTATTATGGTCATGCACCCTTAAAGAGTGGTCTATTCTTTTTGAATCTCGATAGTGAAGATACACATATTCATAGTATTGAAGCTAAAAGATGCAGAGTTGATAATGATAGTGCAACTTATTTATGGCACTTCCGTTTGGGTCATATTGGTGTAAAGCGCATGAAGAAACTCCATTCTGGTGGACTTTTGGAATCACTTGGTACTTACGAACCATGCCTCATGGGCAAGATGACTAAACCACCGTTCTCCGTGAGAATGGAGCGAGCAACAGATTTTTTGGAAACCATACATACTGATGTATGTGGTTTAATAATATTGAGGCTCGTGGCGGATATCGTTATTTTCTCACCTTCACAGATGATTTGAGCAGATATGGGTATATCTACTTGATGAAACATAAGTCTGAAGCATTTGAAAAGATCAAAGAATTTTAGAGTGAAGTGGAAAATCATCGTAACAAGAAAATAAAAGTTTCTACGATCTGATCGTGGAGGAGAATATTTGAGTTACGAGTTTAGTCTTCATTTGAAACAATGCGGAATAGTTTCGCAACTCACGCCACCCGGAACACCACAACGTAATGGTGTGTACGAATGTCGTAATCGTACTTTACTAGATATGGTGCGATCTATGATGTCTCTTACTGATGTACCGCTATCATTTTGGGGCTATGCTTTAGAGACGCCTGCATTCACGTTAAATATGGCACCATCTAAATCCATTGAGACGACTCCTTATGAACTATGGTTTGGCAAGAAACCAAAGTTGTCGTTTCTTAAAGTTTGGGGCTGCGACACTTATGTGAAAAAGCGACAACCCGATAAGCTCAAACCCAAATCGCAGAAATGTGTCTTCATAGGATACCCAAAAGAAACAGTTGGGTACACCTTCTATCACATATCCGAAGGAAAGACTTTTGTTGCTAAGAATGGATCCTTTCTAGAGAAGGAGTTTCTCTCGAAAGAAGTGAGTGGGAGGAAAGTAGAACTTGATGAGGTAACTGTAGCTGCTCCCTTATTGGATAGTAGTTCATCACAGAAACCAGTTCGTATGACACCTACACCAATTAGTGAGGAAGCTATTGATGATGATCATGAAACTTCAGATCAAATTACTACCGGACCTCATAGGTCAACCAGAGTAAGATCTTCACCAGAGTGGTACGGTAATCCTGTTCTGGAGGTCATGTTACTAGACCATAATGAACCTACGAACTACGAGGAAGCAATGATGAGCCCAGATTCCACAAAATGGCTAGAAGCCATGAAATCTGAGACGGGATCCATGTATGAGAACAAAGTGAGGACTTTGGTTGACTTGCCCGATGATCGGCAAGCCATCGAGAATAAATGGATCTTCAAGAAGAAGACAGACGCTGATGGTAATGTTACTGTCTACAAAGCTCGACTTGTTGCGGAAGGTTTTTGACAAGTTCAAGGAGTTGACTACGATGAGACGTTCTCACCCGTAGCGATGCTTAAGTCCGTATGAATCATGTTAGCTATTGCTGCATTTTATGATTATGAAATTTGGCAAATGGATGTAAAGACTGCATTCCTGAATGGATTTCTGGAAGAAGAGTTGTACATGATGCAACCTGAAGGTTTTATTGATCCAAAGGGTGCTAACAAAGTATGCAAGCTCCAGCGATCCATTTATGGACTGGTGCAAGCCCCTCGGAGTCGGAATAAACATTTTGATAGTGTGATCAAAGCATATGGTTTTATACAGACTTTTGGAGAAGCCTGTATTTACAAGAAAGTGAGTGGGAGCTCTGTAGCATTTCTAATATTATATGTTGATGACATATTGTTGATTGGAAATGATATAGAATTTCTGGATAGCATAGAAGGATATTTGAATAAGAGTTTTTCAATGAAAGACCTCAGTGAAGTTGCTTACATATTGGGCATCAAGATCTATAGAGATAGATCAAGACGCTTAATAGGACTTTCACAAAGCACATACCTTGACAAAGTTTTGAAGAAGTTCAAATTGGATCAGGCAAAGAAAGGGTTATTTCCTGTAACATCCCAAATTTTCAATTTGGAATGTTATACATTAGATCATCATGCATATCTTATTTTCTTGCATTTTTGTCGATCCTAGAAATTTCACGCAACTCAAGGACCTTCGGAGAGAGTTGGAGATTTCGTTATTTTCATATTTGAGAGTTTTCTCGAATTTGAAAAGAGGATCATTTGATTTATTCATTTCATCTTCAATTATTTTTCCGATATCAAAATATGAGAGAGGGAATAATATGACTTTCCCAAAATATAGGAAAAATGAAGATTTAATAAATAGATCAAATTTCGTTTTCCGGTGTTTGTTTGTTTTTCTTTGGATAGGGAAAAATGCGCGTTTTCGAAAATTGCATTTTAGGCCCGGAGAAAAGTTCATTTTGTTCGACTCATTTTTAGGAGTCGGGGAAAATTTCCTTTATAATTTTTGGAGCCCGTTTAGTTTTCTTTTTTTTTGTTTTTCTGCGCGCGAAACCGTTTAAAAAAAAAGGGGGAACTCCCGCAGGCCAGCCAGGCCAAACGCCCAGCCGCCCGCCGCCCCCAGCAGCGCTGCGCGCCAGGCGCCAGGCGCCAGCCAGGCCGTCGCCTCGCTCTAAGCCGAGTCTGGCTTGGACTCTGGCCGGTTAGCCCCTCCCTTTCCTTTGTTTCGTTTTCCTTTTTTCCTTTCTTTTTCTTGTCCCCTACCCCAAGTAATCCCTCCCCTCTCCCATATAAATACCCCCATAGACCCCCCCTCTCCTCACACCAAAAACCCAAACCCCCTCTCCTCCCCAAGCCGCGCCCCTCACCCGCCGCCACCGCCCCTATAGCGCCGCCGCCGCCGCCCTAGCACGCCGCCGTCGCCACCGTTCGCCCCACCTCGCCGGAGGTAGCCCCGCGCCTCTCTTTTTCTTCCCCGCGGTTCGGTTCTTTTAAAAGAAACCGTTCCGGTTTTCTTTTCCGGTTTTTCTCTCTGATTCTTCGTTTCGGTTTCTTTTCCGAAACCCTAGATCGGTTTTCCGTTTTCTTTTTCGGTTTCTTTTCCGAAAACCCTAGATCGGTTTTCGTTCTTCTTTCGGACCGTTCGTCTCAACGAACGTGATCACCGATTATTCCCAGTTAACGACGCCCGTTCGTTTAACCGTTCGTCTCTTTCTTTTCGTCGGATTTATTCCGCGATCGCGATCTCAGATCCGATCTTCGTTCTAGTTTATCTTCTCGCCCGTTTATCAGAATCAGGTGATTCAAGTGCCTGGAGTTTCGTCTCGAAACCGCCGTTCCGTCTAATCAACTTGAACAAGTTTATGCTATGGTAAAATTTGACCTAGTTTCAACTTGCTAGAACCGAGTTGTTTTCTTCCGCCGTTCGTTTTCCGTCGTTTGTTCGGTTCGTTCTTTCTTTGCAACCGGAGTTCTTAAGTTGAACCTTCTGGTTCGTTCTCTCGTTCGAGTTTTACTTGTGCATTAGATGAGTACTTATTGTGTGGTTACTATTGCTTGCTTACGATAGATTGACCGGAGTGTGACGAGTAGAGCTATCAAGATTTTTGAGTGCGAATCATCTTCATCAACATTGCAGGCAAGTTCACACTTTGATCATACCTTTTCTACAACCCAGTTTTATTGCATTAGATCAATCCTCACACATTGCATGATTAGGATCTAATTAAATTGTGGGATGGGAAGTAGATGAGGTAGTACCTATTACCTGTATTACTATGAAACCTTTGGGAGTTACTTCTACGTTTGCTTATTGCCATGCTATGCTAGTAGACGTGGATTGGGTGAGTGATATCCCATGACAGATGTGAGATTGATAATTTTAATGGTTTATCTAAGGTGGCAACTTAAACACACATCTGGGTGGATTGAGGCACCTGATGTCTATCAGGACTTGCCTGTTTTTTTTGGACCGCCACCCAGGCTCAAAGGGATCATAAGATCTTTCATGCTAGAAACTTCCGTGTGCAGCCACATGCTACTATGGGCTCTGGCATAGTTGACTAAGTTGTGCGAACTCTTACGGGGTGGACTAGCAGATGTAGGGGTTGTAGGTGGTACGGTCTACCCCACATGTAAGGTGCTAGCGCTTCTGAAAGAATGTGTCTCGGTCATCCGTCTTCTCAAACACCATGTAGTGCGAGAAACCAAACGGAGGCGATCGAGTCATGTGGGGAAAAGTGCGCAAACCTCTGCAGAGTGTATAAACTAATCATGATTAGCCGTGTCCCCGTTATGGACATCTTGAGTATCTAGTTCTTGGATTATCCTGTTGATCCCATCATGTTACTTTAATTAATTTTGTTGGGATGTTAATGATTACTTTTAATTGGGATTGAGAATGCTGTCAACCATTCTCAATGTTTAACAACCACCATGTTAGTTAAATAAATTTATTCCTTTGCAGTAGGGAAAATTTGGCTTTTCGCAAAAACCTTATAACCATAGAGCTTTTTCCACCAGCCAAATATGCATGTAGTGATAGCCATTGTTCATCATTCTCTATGGTGTGAATTTGCCAGTACATTCAATGTACTGACCCGTTTCGGGCTGCAACGTCTCATGTTGCAGGATTATCTTACGACGAGTAAGTGATGCGTTAGGGTTACGATTTCTACACTCAACTTTGCCATTGGTGTTGATGGGAATCCACAACCTTGTTGCTTCCGCTATTTGGATTGAGGTAATAGTATTTACATTACTGTATACATGTGATTTACCTCTGTTATAAATCCTTCGAGTACTGTGTGTGTCAGCATACCGATCCAGGGATGACACGTAAGCACAGAGACTTGACCCATTCGGGTCGGGTCGCTACAAGATGGTATCAAAGCACATGTTGACTGTAGGACGTGACCCTAGAAATTGGCAAGCCCATAGCAAGGATTTTTCTCTACAACTTTCCCTTTCAAAAATCTTTTACCTCTCTTCTCTTCTGAGTTTATTCAAAATTTCCCTTTAGTGAGACCATACCCCTTTTCCCTTTTTGACCATTCGAAGATTCGACTGATGAGACCACTCCAAGATGTACAAGATATCGGACAACCGAGACCATTCGGAATGAAGAGGATTTTACCATACATTATGATAATGGAAACTACAACGGCTGAAGACCGAAGACAAGTAGAATTTGAAGGCTCTGAAGAATCCCCAGATTTGTATGACCTAGGACTGCTACCCTTATGGAACTTGGCAGACTATGGAAGTTGTCAATACCCGAGATCAAGGTGTGTTGGAGAAAGACCGGAGCATGTAGAGTTGAGAACTCGAAGTTTTGTCAAAGAAACCCTAAGGCAGGAGATATCAACTGGCAAGATAGCTCATGGCAATGACAAGGCAGAAACACGGTTATCCGTGATGTCATCACCATTGATATTGTGGTCACCGAGCTGAGCTAAGCATGCATTCCTTCAGAAGGATTGGATGGTAGAAGGCTGATGGAGCATCTATCAGCAAAGGATGCAGTTTAAACTTAGCTGGTGTATCACCAAGATCTGGAGTAGTACATCAAGAAGTTTAAAATGGAGCTCCAGGAAGTCGTATTAGACAAGGAAGCATTTCGTGAAGAACTTAAGACCAAAAGTTGAAAGCAGCCAAGCTAGAGAAGTAAAACCTTGAGATACAGGAGATTCGTCAGGAACTGAAGGACAGTAGGACCATGGTTCATGCCAAGGATGTTGAAACCTAGAAGTTTGAAATGCAACTCCAGAATATTACAGGGTGTCACGAGAGATTTCACGTCAACAGAGATGATCTGGCAAAAGAACTTGAGAAGGACAAGCATGATTGGAAGAAGCCATTGGAGGCTTGAACAAGGCTTGAAGAGTTTGGAGACGTTGAAGATTTATTGACCTTAGAAGACCAAACCCCTGTTATATACCTACGTTAGATGCGACGTTTGTGAGCTGTCATTTGTTTGATGTTTTTCGACAGCCACAACAAAAATCTATCTTTTCAAAACCATTGTTTGTATTGTGTGCATCCCTCTCTCTTGATCTCTCTTATCTCACCCCAAACCCATGGACCCAATAGATGATGAATGGAGATGAGCTTGTATTTTCGGGACCGATGAGTCAATTGGAGACAGATCGATGGATTCAGAACATGGAGGACCATATGGAGAACAACCCTATAGTCGGAAAGGATATGGCCCAGTATGCTCTTCAATGCTTTGAAAGAGGTGCTGCTACTTGGTGGAGGATGTACCAAACCATCAATGGATGGCAAGGAGTAACCACTTGGAAAGAATTTAAGTTGACTTTGCCAAAGTCTCGGTTTGTGTCCCAGAAGTTGAAGCCTTATGGAAAGGATATGAAGAAACCTTGTGCATGCAAGATTTGTGGAGAAATCGGACACACCCATAAAGAACACAAGGATGAGTGCCCTAATTGTGAAGGAAGTCACCCAGTTGAAGAATGCCCAACTAGGCAGATCACTTGTTTCTTGTGTGAAGGGACTACCCACTACCCTGCACAGTGTCACATTTACCCCATGGTACAACGAACCATCCAGCAGAAGAACGAAGTAATGAAAGGAGCCCTCATGGAAATTTTAGAAGAACCTGCGATGAAGGACGAGGTGGAGGAAACACCCAAAGAGGAACCAATTAAACCCTACACCAAGTCTTGCTATTCATGTGGAGAAGAAGGACACATCTCCCAGAATTGTATGAATGGGAATCTAGTAGAATTCCCGGTTGAGGAAGTATAGTATGACCCACAGGAAATAGAAGCCCTGATTGGAATGGAAAAGTCCAGAAAGAGAAGTAGATTGGATTCCAGGAAGGATCTGAGTCATGTCACCTGTTATGGGTGCAAGGAGTCAGGGAACTACCTCAACAAATGCCCAAAAAGGAAACCTCGATACTTGTCAGAAGTAATATGTTTTAGTTGTAATAAAGCAGGGCACTTTGCCAGAGATTGTCTGAAGGAGAAGGAGACTTGTGATAAGTAGTTGAGTTTGTAACAGAAGAAATATAGTCGTAGTAGTGAGAACATTTTTCCTTTATATTGAGGTGTTGAGTTGAGGCATGTAATGGAAAAACAGGAGATTGTAATAATTTGAGAATCAATAAAGTTAGCAGTGTTGGTACTGATTTGGATTTTATGAGTTACTCTATGAGGAAAGATGTTGACCATTTTTGAGGATATGAGAAATATGGTCTATAAAATATTGGAGCATTTTAAGGGTGGTAGTACCCTGTAAGAACCATTGACCCCTGGAAAAGATAAGCATACCCCACTGAGTGGATTTCGGACAAAATGAATACGAGTTTTGTCTCGATATGTGTGATACCCCAAGAGTATGGGGGATGAAGTTGGAGACCGTCAGTTGTTTGGATCAAATGTGATCAAGGAGTCAGAAGAGAATGTTAAGTTGATTCGAGATAGACTGAAAGTAGCTCAGTCCAGGTAGAAGAGCTATGCAGACTTAAAAACTCAAGGAGGTAGCCTATGAAATGGGAGACAGAGCATGTCTTCGCATGTCCCCTATGCGAGGAGTTAAACGGATTGGAGTTAAGGGACAGTTAGCCCCGAGAATTGTAGGACCATACCGAGTTATGGAGCGTATGGGAGAAGTGGCCAACAAGTTGGAGTCATCCGAAGGACTGTTAGGAGTTCATGATGTGTTTCACGTTTCCCAGTTGAAGAAGTGCCATGCAGAGATGGCCAATATTCCCCTGCAAGGACGCTTGACCCTGGAAAGGATAATGATGTTCCACGAGTGGAATATGGACTTCATAAGTATAAATCTCGGTATGAGGGATATCCCACGAAAATGAAGAGATGAAGTATTATTGGATATAAAGGAGGTATGATGTTGGAAATATGGATCAATTGAAAACTCCATGATGAGTCTGAGTAAACATGTCCTAGTTTGGAGCCAATAGAAGGAAGGAAGACAGTACAATTGGATGGATTTAAGTATACTGGGAAAGCTGGAAGATGGATGTTGGATTAGAGATCCGCTGCCCCGATGAAGAGTTCAAGGTTTGCAAGTGATGAGATGTGCCATAACCCACAGGCCCCAAGACCTTCCAAGAAGCAAGCACACTCTTGCTGAAGGAAAAACCCTGGAAGAGGATATGCCCTTATCGATAGACGATTTCATAGGAGTTTACGCGAAACCTGAGAGTTGTGAAGGAACGATAGATGTTTGTCTGGCTTGCAGAATCAATGGATTATTCCGAACTTGGTTCGTCGACAAGAGAAATTCTGCAATGCTTGTGAGGATGACCGAGTGTTAGAATGCGAGATTCGCTAAACCATATACAAGGTAATGATTTGGGTGCGGGATGGATTGATCACCATACTGACTTACTCTTATTGTTCGCCTTGCTATATGGAATGGTAAATCTGAGTGACTTACCTATAGTAGAGAGACGACGATATTAAACCTTGTTAAACCTTAGAATGGTATAAGAATTTTTCCCTTATACACGGCAGCTTTGCCAACCGTAGGTTATACGGTGAGGATCAACCTAGACCCATTTCCTGCAGGAGAAACCATAAATTGTTGACCACCATGAGATATCGATAGTTGTTTAGTTTTGGCGCCAGACCCGTCAGCTAAGAAGACCCAATCTCGGAATAACCTTACCAAGATGAAAGGACAGAAGAATTGAGGAAAAGGTTATGCCACTACCGGAAGAGCCGGATAAGGAATTATCCTGAAGATCTGAGAAGACCGACACTGTTAACAATATGGATGAAGTATATGAGTTTCGATGGAGCTGTAACCATGCTTCTAAGGGTGGTAGCACCCTAGACCCCTGTGATGATTGAAGGATTTTTGAGAAGACCCCCAAACCCTAACCTTTTCTTGCTAGCCTCTCCGAATCTCTAGGACGAGATTCCTTTTAAGGGTGGTAGGTTTGTAACATCCCAAATTTTCAATTTGGAATGTTATACATTAGATCATCATGCATATCTTATTTTCTTGCATTTTGGTCGATCCTAGAAATTTCACGCAACTCAAGGACCTTCGGAGAGAGTTGGAGATTTCGTTATTTTCATATTTGAGAGTTTTCTCGAATTTGAAAAGAGGATCATTTGATTTATTTATTTCATCTTCAATTATTTTTCCGATATCAAAATATGAGAGAGGGAATAATATGACTTTCCCAAAATATAGGAAAAATGAAGATTTAATAAATAGATCAAATTTCGTTTTCCGGTGTTTGTTTGTTTTTCTTTGGACAGGGAAAAATGCGCGTTTTCAAAAATTGCATTTTAGGCCCGGAGAAAAGTTCATTTTGTTCGACTCATTTTTAGGAGTCGGGGAAAATTTACTTTATAATTTTTGGAGCCCGTTTAGTTTTCTTTTCTTTTGTTTTTCTGCGCGTGAAACCGTTTAAAAAAAGGGAACTCCCCCAGGCCAGCCGGGCCAAAGGCCCAGCCAGCCGCCGCCCCCAGCAGCGCTGCGCGCCAGGCGCCAGGCGCCAGCCAGGCCGCCGCCTCGCTCTAAGCCGAGTCCGGCTTGGACTCTGGCCGGTTAGCCCCTCCCCTTTCCTTTGTTTCGTTTTCCTTTTTCCTTTCTTTTTCTTGTCCCCTACCCCAAGTAATCCCTCCCCTCTCCTATATAAATACCCCCATAGACCCCCCCTCTCCTCACACCAAAAACCCAAACCCCCTCTCCTCCCCAAGCCGCGCCCCTCACCCGCCGCCGCCGCCCCTATAGCGCCGCCGCCGCCCTAGCACGCCGCCGTCGCCACCGTTCGCCCCGCCTCGCCGGAGGTAGCCCCGCGCCTCTCTTTTTCTTCCCCGCGGTTCGGTTCTTTTAAAAGAAACCGTTCCGGTTTTCTTTTCCGGTTTTTCTCTCCGATTCTTCATTTCGGTTTCTTTTCCGAAACCCTAGATCGGTTTTCCGTTTTCTTTTTCGGTTTCTTTTCCGAAAACCCTAGATCGGTTTTCGTTCTTCTTTCGGACCGTTCGTCTCAACGAACGTGATCACCGATTATTCCCGGTTAACGACGCCCGTTCGTTTAACTGTTCGTCTCTTTCTTTTCGTCGGATTTATTCCGCGATCGCGATCTCAGATCCGATCTTCGTTCTAGTTTATCTTCTCGCCTGTTTATCGGAATCAGGTGATTCAAGCGCCTGGAGTTTCGTCTCGAAACCGCCGTTCCGTCTAATCAACTTGAACAAGTTTGTGCTATGGTAAAATTTGACCTAGTTTCAACTTGCTAGAACCGAGTTGTTTTCTTCTGCCGTTTGTTTTCCGTCGTTTGTTCGGTTCGTTCTTTCTTTGCAACCGGAGTTCTTAAGTTGAACCTTCTGGTTCGTTCTCTCGTTTGAGTTTTACTTGTGCATTAGATGAGTACTTATTGTGTGGTTACTATTGCTTGCTTACGATAGATTGACCGGAGTGTGACGAGTAGAGCTATCAAGATTTTTGAGTGCGAATCATCTTCATCAACATTGCAGGCAAGTTCACACTTTGATCATACCTTTTCTACAACCCAGTTTTATTGCATTAGATCAATCCTCACACATTGCATGATTAGGATCTAATTAAATTGTGGGATGGGAAGTAGATGAGGTAGTACCTATTACCTGTATTACTATGAAACCTTTGGGAGTTACTTCTACGTTTGCTTATTATGCCATGCTATGCTAGTAGACGTGGATTGGGTGAGTGATATCCATGACAGATGTGAGTTGATAATTTTAATGGTTTATCTAAGGTGGCAACTTAAACACACATCTGGGTGGATTGAGGCACCTGATGTCTATCAGGACTTGCCTGTTTTTTTTGGACCGCCACCCCGGCTCAAAGGGATCATAATATCTTTCATGCTAGAAACTTCCGTGTGCAGCCACATGCTACTATGGGCTCTGGCATAGTTGACTAAGTTGTGCGAACTCTTACGGGGTGGACTAGCAGATGTAGGGGTTGTAGGTGGTACGGTCTACCCCACAAGTAAGGTGCTAGCGCTTCTGAAAGACTGTGTCTCGGTCATCCGTCTTCTCAAACACCATGTAGTGTGAGAAACCAAACGGAGGCGATCGAGTCATGTGGGGAAAAGTGCGCAAACCTCTGCAGAGTGTATAAACTAATCATGATTAGCCGTGTCCCCGGTTATGGACATCTTGAGTATCTAGTTCTTGGATTATCATGTTGATCCCATCATGTTACTTTAATTAATTTTGTTGGGATGTTAATGATTACTTTTAATTGGGATTGAGAATGTTGTCAACCATTCTCAATGTTTAACAACCACCATGTTAGTTAAATAAATTTATTCCTTTGCAGTAGGGAAAAATTGGCTTTTCGCAAAAACCTTATAACCATAGAGCTTTTTCCACCAGCCAAATATGCATGTAGTGATAGCCATTGTTCATCATTCTCTATGGTGTGAATTTGCCGGTACATTCAATGTACTGACCCATTTCGGGCTGCAACGTCTCATGTTGCAGGATTATCTTACGACGAGTAAGTGATGCGTTAGGGTTACGATTTCTACACTCAACTTTGCCGTTGGTGTTGATGGGAATCCACAACCTTGTTGCTTCCGCTATTTGGATTGAGGTAATAGTATTTACGTTACTGTATACATGTGATTTACCACTGTTATAAATCCTTCGAGTACTGTGTGTGTCAGCATACCGATCCAGGGATGGCACGTAAGCACAGAGACTTGACCCATTCGGGTCGGGTCGCTACATTTCCTGTGTTACAAGGTGTGAAGTTGAGTAAGACTCAATGCCCGACCACTGCAGAAGATAGATAGAGAGAAAATGAAAGATGTTCCCTATGCTTCAGCCATAGGCTCTATCATGTATGCAATGCTGTGTACTAGACCTGATGTGTGCCTTGCTATTAGTTTAGCAGGGAGGTACCAAAGTAATCCAGGAGTGGATCATTGGACACGATCAAGAACATCCTGAAATACCTGAAAAGGACTAAGGATATGTTTCTTGTTTATGGAGGTGACAAAGAGCTCATCGTAAATGGTTACATTGACACAAGCTTTGACACTGATCCGAATGATTGTAAATTGCAAACCGGATACGTGTTTATATTGAACGGTGGAGCTGTCAGTTGGAGCAGTTCTAAACAAAGCGTCGTGGCGGGATCTACGTGTGATGCGGAGTACATTGCTGCTTCGGAAGCAGCAAATGAAGGAGTCTGGATGAAGGAGTTCATATCCGATCTAGGTGTCATACCTAGTGCATCGGGTCCAATGAAAATCTTTTGTGACAATACAGGTGCAATTACCTTGGCAAAGGAATCCAGATTTCACAAGAGAACCAAGCACATCAAGAGACGCTTCAATTCCATTTGCGATCAAGTCCTGATGGGAGACATAGAGATTTGCAAGATACATACGGATATGAATGTTGCAGACCCGTTGACTAAGCCTCTCTCACGAGCAAAACATGATCAGCAGCAAGGCTCCATGGGTGTTAAATCATTACTGTGTAATCTAGATTACTGAATCTAGTGCAAGTGGGAGACTAAAGGAAATATGACCTAGAGGCAATAATAAAGTTATTATTTCCTCATGTCATGATAAATATTTATTATTCATGCTAGAATTGTATTAACTAGAAACTTAGTACAAGTGTGAATACATAGACAAACAGAGTGTCACTAGTATGCCTCTACTTGACTAGCTCATTAATCAAACATGGTTAAGTTGCCTAACCATAGACATGAGTTTTCATTTGATTAATAGGATCACATCATTAGGAGAATGATGTGGTTGACTTGACCCATTCCGTTAGCTTAGCACTTGATCGTTTAGTTTACTGCTATTGGTTTCTTCATGACTCATACATGTTCCTATGACTATGAGGTTATGCAACTCCCGATTACCGGAGGAACACTTTGTGTGCTACCAAACATCACAACTTAACTGGGTGATTATAAAGGTGCTCTACACGTGTCTCAGATGGTACTTGTTGAGTTGGTATATATCAAGATTAGGATTTGTCACTCCGATTGTCGGAGAGGTATCTCTGGGCCCACTCGGTAATGCACATCACTATAAGCCTTGCAAGCAATGTAACTAATGAGTTAGTTGCGAGATGATGTATTATGGAACGAGTAAAGAGACTTGCCGGTAACGAGATTGAACTAGGTATTGAGATATCGACGATCGAATCTCGGGCATGTAACATACCGATGACAAAGGGAACAACGTATGTTGTTATGCGATTTGCCGATAAATATCTTCGTAGAATATGTGGGAGCCAATATGAGCATCCAAGTTCGCTATTGGTTATTGACCGGAGACGTGTCTTGGTCATGTCTACACAGTTCTCGAACCCGTAGGGTCCGCACGCTTAAAGTTCGGTGACGATTGGTATTATGAGTCTTTGTGTTTTGATGTACCAAAGGTAGTTCGGATTCCCGGATATGATCACAGACATGACAAGGAGTCTCGAAATGGTCGAGATGTAAAGATCGATATATTGGACGACTATATTCGGACACTGGAAGTGTTCCGGGTGGTTTCGGAGAAAACCGGAGTGCCGGAGGGTTACCGGACCCCCCCCCCCCCCGAGAGAAACAGTGGGCCTTATGGGCCTTAGTGGAGAGAGAGAGCTGGCCTAGGGCAGGCCGCGCGCCCCTCCCCCTCTAGTCCGAATTGGACTAGGAGTGGGGGTGGCGCCCCCCTTTCCTTCTCCCTCTCCCCCTTCCTTTCCCCCTCCTAGTAGGAGTAGGAAAGAGGGGAGTCCTACTCCTACTAGGAGGAGGACTCCTCCTCCTGGCGCGCCTACAGGGGCCGACAGGCCTCCCCCCTTGCTCCTTTATATACGGGGGCAGGGGGCATCTCTGGACACACAAGTTGATCTATTGATCTCTCCCAGCCATGTGCGGTGCCCCCCCTCCACCATAATCCACCTCGATCATATCGTAGCACTGCTCAGGCGAATCCCTGCGTCGGTAGAATCATCATCACTGTCATCACGCCGCCGTGCTGATAGAACTCTCCCGTGAAGCTCTGTTGGATCAGTGTTCGTGGGACGTGATCGATCTGAATGTGTGCTGAACTTGAAGGTGCCGTGCGTTCCGTACTTGGATCGGTCGGATCGTGAAGACGTACGACTACATCAACCACGTTGTGCTAACGCTTCCGCTTTCGATCTATGAGGGTACGTGGACACACTCTCCCCTCTTGTTGCTACGCATCACCATGATCCTGTGTGTGCATAGGAAAATTTTTAAATTACTATGTTCCCCAACAATATCTTCTCAAAAAGATCAATGTGCAAATGAATTAATTGCTACTGATACAATAACCATATTTTGAAACATCAGAAGCTATAATTAACTACAACAATGCTACAAGTTCTTACTTATGTACTATAAATTACAAATTGAACATTTTATGAGGAAGCTAAATATAACTACAACAACATACCGACAGTGTTTGGATGACAGAAAATTGATACTAACAGGTGTGTACATGTACAAATTTAGTAACATAGAGCTAATAGCACTAAGGCCATCCACCATGTAGCCAAAACCTGTGTAAATAAAAATGTTGCTACATTTCACACCGGGCCCTGCACTAGAGAGCCAATGCAGCTGAATAAAATCAGGGACCTGGACTCCGGAGCACCTAGTTGCTCTGATGCCTAGTTTTTAGATACTAGGTACAATCTGTGACACTGTCTTAGGATGCGTTTGGTTGAAGGTGTGGTATGAATGGGTTGGGACCATGATAGTGTCTGAATCACATCTAACAAATGATTTGTAACAATGAAAGAGGGGCTAACCTTCTCTGCACATGCCAAAAACTTCCTCCCACTGTGAACAGATTCAAATGCAACTATCTTCGTGCATGGAGATTGATGGAGACAACGAGCACATAGATCTTCAGCCACCCTGCTCCATTCGTTGCAACTGATGGTCCTAGGGAGCTACAAGAGGGAGAAATTACTCAAATCGTCCCCTGGGTTAAATTCCTTCATTACAAGTCATAGCCTGAGAGAGAGAGAGAGAGAGAAGAAAGGCATACCCGGGTGGTGAAGGAGTCCTCGGAGGAGGAGGAACCGCTCTAGAGGTCATTGAAGAAGACCATGGCGACCCCGGTGGTAGGATATGAGATGATGAGAGCGAGGAAGCAAGCGAGGAAGCGGCTATAGCTTAGGAAGGAAGGAGGAAATAGCGGAAATGTGACTTGTGGTCGGGGAGAAAAGGGGGGGTAGATATTTCAGCGGTAGGCCAAAAATTTCGAAATGTGGAGGGAAACTTTGCGCGCAGTGCCGCCGGACACCATTCAATTTGAACGATTGTGTGCATCGCAAATGATTCTTCTTCTCTACATGCATGGGATGAGTTTGATAATTCAAATTTTTGGTGGAAATTTCCCCGGGTACTGTCCTCATCCACGTCATTGCATAATTTAACATCGCTTGCTAATTTGGGCACACAAAAGAGCGTACAGCACACAAACTACACTTACTGAATCAAGCAATTTTAGTAATTAAACAGAGCCAGTTGACCTGAACATTGCTCTAACAAAAGATGAGCATTTAAAACAAAGCCTAAGTACGCATAATTGTAACAAAGCCGCTGCCGCGCCGGCCTATGCATCGCCGATGTGACATGAGATGTCGATGACTTGTCCTACGAAATGACGTTGTTGGTGGACTCCACGTCCTCCTGCTCAAGTAGACCGTGTCCCTGTCCTTGTCCTCGGTGCCGCCCTCAAGGTTGTATTACTCGTAGTAGTCATTGCGGCAGAGCTCGTGTTGGTACTCCACTGCCGATTCCTCGACAGATAGACTCTTCTGTACCTCGACTTCGGCCATGTGCAACTCCTCCTCCCGACGATCCTCGATCTCTGCCGCCTCCTGCATCTCCAGCTCCCACTCGGCGATCTCATGAGGAAGCAGGTGCTCCATGGCCACCGCTGCCTTTTCGGACGTGGGTTGCATGCTGGATTCTGAGGTGGCCTGCAATATCTTGGCGTGTGCATCCTCGATCTTGGCGTGGATGGCCTCGACCCGTGCCAGGGAGACATCGGCGACACGGATGGCAGCTCGAGCGCTCTCGGCGTTTGTAGCCGCTGTTGTAGCAGTAGCTGCAGCCGTTTCGGCTGCTGCAGCTGCCCTCTCAGCGGATGCTGCCAAGCTCAATGCAGATGCGGCGGCACTCTCGACGTAGGCGGCCGCGCTCGGGGAGGACACGACCACCGTACGGGCCTTCATGAACCGTTTCCACAACGTCATCTTTGCAAGAAGGGGTTCCGGGAATGGGGATTGGGATTCGTGGATTCGGGGGTTGCCGGCACTGGAGCAGACGAGCTGGCGAAGCTTAAGGAGGAAGACTTAAATAGACCCAGGAATTTTCATCGCAAACGGTTCCTACAAAAAACTATGTGTTATGTTGTTGATTTTTTTATTAGCTGTGAAAGACAAATTTGAAGTAAAGTGGCAACAGATCGTGTTTTAAATGTACAAGAAAAAATGTAGTACTAATACAACTGTCGTGTGAAACTTTGGAAAATTTCAGGGGTCATTTGACCTTTTAAAGACATTTAACTGATTTTCTAGCCACTTAATGATCTTAATTCAAATTTGAACTATATATACATGCAACAACTAACCATAACGGTTTGAAAAGTCATATTTTGTGTACTTGTGTGTGAGTTAATTCCATGTGCAGTAAATTGGAAGGAATTTTCAAAAATATTGGTCTCATGGGTATGACACAATTAAGCATGAAGTGCCATGGCATTTAAATTCCAAAAATTAGAAAAAGATCATAAACACATGAAACCTTGCTTGACGTAATGTCATGCCACCAAGATGATGTGGTAAAAAATTAGGTATGTTTGACGAAAGTTTGGACACACACCCCTCACAAACCGAAGCAACTGACTAGAAGGCTCGTGGTTCTGAGAGGGAACAATGCATGTTTGATGACGAAGAGGTGATATCTTCCTCTTATGGGCTTCAAAAAGTGTCTAGAGTTAACGTGCACTAATACAACAGTCGTGTCAAAATTTGGAAAATTTAAGGGGTCATTTGACATTTTAACACATTTAAGTGATTTTATAGTCATTTAATGACCGTAATCCAAATTTGGACTACATCTACATGCAATAGCTAACCATAACTGTTTGAAAAATCATATTTGTGTACTTGTGTGTGAGTTAATTCCATGCGCAGTAAATTGGAATGAAATTTCAAACATATTGGTCTCATGCCCTGGACACATGCATGGAGTGCCATGGCATTTAAATTCCAAAAGATTGAAAAAAGACCAGAAACACAGAAGGCTTGCTTGATGTAATGTCATGCCACCAAGATGATGTGGTAAAAAACTTGGTATGTTTGACAAAAGTTTGGACACACGCCCCTCACAAACCGGAGAAACTCACTAGAAGACTCATGATTCCAAGAGGGAACAATGCATGTTTGATGATGAACGGGAGATAGTTTCCTCTTATGGGCTTCAAAAAATTTCTACAGTTAACATGCACTAATGCAACTATCGTGTCAAAATTTGGAAAATTTCAGGGGTCATTTGACCTTTTTTAGACATTTAAGTGATTTTCTACCCATTTAATGACCGTAATCCAAATTTAACTACATCGACATGCAACGGTAACCATAACGGTTTTAAAAGTCATATTTGTGTACTTGTGTGCGAGTTAATTCAATGTGTTTCGTCAACATGCAACAGAGTTGCATATTGAGCTCCACTTAACTTGTAGTGTTGTTTGTGCTTTGCCATGCCATGCCTCATTAAACCGGACATGCATCATACTTGGTTGTGCATCATGCCATGTTCATGTGTTGGTTGTTTACTATGTTGCTTGCTTCTTTTCGGTTTGCTACTCTCGTTAGCTTCGGTTTCGTTCCGGAGTTGTGAGGATCCGTTCGACTACATCCGTTTGTCTTCTTCATGGACTTGTTCTTCTTCCTTGCAGGATCTCAGGCAAGATGACCATACCCTCGAAATCACTTCTATCTTTGCTTGCTAGTTGTTCACTCTATTGCTATGCCGCGATACCTACCACTTGCTATATCATGCCTCCCATATTGCCATGTCAAGCCTATAACCCACCTTTCCTAGCAAACCGTTGTTTGTCTATGTTACCGCTTTGCTCAGCCCCTCTTATAGCGTTGCTAGTTGCAGGTGAAGCTGAAGTTTGTTCCATGTTGGGACATGGATATGTTGGGATATCACAATATCTCTTATTTAATTAATGCATCTATATACTTGGTAAAGGGTGGAAGGCTCGGCCTTATGCCTGGTGTTTTGTTCCACTCTTGCCGCCCTAGTTTCCGTCATACCGGTGTTACGTTCCTTGATTTTGTATTCCTTATGCGGTTGGGTGTTATGGGAACCCCTTGATGGTTCGCTTTGAATAAATCTCCTCCAGCAAGGCCCAACCTTGGTTTTACATTTGCCTAACAACCTAGCCTTTTTCCCTTGGGTTTCCGGAGCCCAAGGGTCATCTTTATTTTAAACCCCCCCGGGCCAGTGCTTGTCTAAGTGTTGGTCCGAACCGAGTAGACTGTGGGGCCACCTCGGGGAAACTTGAGGTTTGGTTTTATTCGTAGGATGTCTCATCCGGTGTTTCCTTGAGAACGAGATATGTGTAGCTCCTATCGGGATGTCGGCGCATCGGGCGGCTTTGCTGGTCTTGTTTTACCATTGTCGAAATGTCTCGTAACCGGGATTCCGAGTCTGATCGGGTCTTCCTGGGAGAAGGAATATCCTTCGTTGACCGTGAGAGCTTGTGATGGGCTAAGTTGGGACACCCTGCAGGGTTTGAAGTTTCGAAAGCCATGCCCGCGGTTATGGGTAGATGGGATTTTGTTAATGTCCGGTTGTAGAGAACTTGACACTTAACTTAATTAAAATGCATCAACCGCATGTGTAGCCCTGATGGTCTCTTCTCGGCGGAGTCCGGGAAGTGAACATGGTTCTTGCGTTATGCTTGAACGTAAGTAGTTTCAGGATCACTTCTTGATCATTTCTAGTTCACGACCGTTGCATTGCTCCTCTTCTCACTCTTATTTGCGTATGTTAGCCACCATATATGCTTAGTGATTGATGCAGCTCCACCTCATTACCCTATCCTACTCATAAGCTTAAATAGTCTTGATCTTGCGGGTGTGAGATTGCTGAGTCCTCGTGACTCACAGATACTTCCAAACAGTTGCAGGTGCCGATGATACCAGTGAAGATGGCTCAACCGAGCTCAAGTGGGAGCTCGATGAAGATCTTGTTCGTTGTGTTGTTTCATTTCCTGTTGATCAGTAGTGGAGCCTAGTTGGGATGATGGGGGATCTAGCATTTGGGGTTGTCTTCTTTTATTTTGGTTCCGTAGTCGGACCTTGATTGTATTCTGGATGATGTATGTTTAACTTGTATTTGTGTGAAGTGGCGATTGTAAGCCAACTCTTTATCCCTTTCTATTCAGTACATGGGATTGTGTGAAGATTACCCCTCTTCCGACAAACCTACCATGCGGCTATGCCTCTAAGTCGTGCCCCGACACGTGGGAGATATAGCCACATTGTGGGTGTTACATCATTCTCCTAATGATGTGATCCCGTTATCAAATGATAACTCAGGTCCATGGTTAGGAAACCTTAACCATCTTTGAACAACGAGCTAGTCTAGTAGAGGCTCACTAGGGACATGGTGTTTATTTATGTATTCACACATGTATTAAGGTTTCCAATCAATACAATTATAGCATGAATAATAAACCTTTATCATGAATAAGGAAATATAAAATAACAACTTTATTATTGCCTCTAGGGCATATTTCCTGCACGGACATGGGTTACTTGATTTGGATCATGTATCACTTAGATAACTTGAGGGATGTTTATTTAAGTGGGAGTTCATTAGTAATTTGTTTAATTGAACTTAATTTATCATGAACTTAGTCTTAATAGTTTTGCATATCTATATTTTAGATCAATGGCCCGTGCTATCGTTCCCTTGAATTTTAATGCGTTCCTAGAGAAAGCTAAGTTGAAAGATGATGGTAGCAACTACACAGACTGGGTTCGTAACTTGAGAATTATCCTCATTGTTGCATAGCAAAATTATGTCCTTGATGCACTACTAGGTGACAGACCTGCTCCAGGAGCTACTGCATATGTTATGAACGTTTGTGTGACGATCCGAGACCGACGCTCCAGCTGCCTTCCAGTTATTTCGTTGTCATCGTGTGTTTTATTTGTTTGTCGCATTAATCATCGCATCATTCGCATTGCATTGGCACTCCATTGCCATCATTTTTTTAAACTTGCATCCGCTCGTAGTTGCCGATTCTTCCTTGTCACTTCTGACCTCCTCTTAGATCAACCGGACCGCTCTCTTCTCTCTTGTCTTCTCTGTGGGCTTTTGTCACGCCCCCTTGTCTTCGTCAACTTCTCTCAACCCGCACTCTTTGATGCCTTGTCCAAAAACCTTTCCTAAACCCAAACCGCATGGACATGACCGATAGGTCCAGATCATCCCCGAACATCCCCCAAATTTCTTCGGTTTCTTATTTGGACTACCTACCTCTCGGACCGTCCGATTATGATCGGAGGGACCAAATAGTACCACCTTTGACCACCTACTATATATATATCTCGACAAACCCTAGTCCTAGGATGTGTCCCATCCATCCCGTCGTAGCGCCACCACCCTCACCACTCTCTCACGAGATCCCCACCAAATCCACTTGCATCCTCCTCGTTTTCAGCTCCACCCCAACTAGCAGCCTCCGACCACCTCCCAGGTTTTCGGAGAAGCCCGCGCCCCCGATCCAAAATCCCCTCGGCCTCCTCTCCCTCGATCCCTCCGCACCTCCCGCACGTACTACTGTATCCTCCTCCCTGTTCGATTCGAAGGAGAAGAGCTCCTCCAAGCCCCACCTGGCGCTGGTGGCCGCCGGTCACCCAAGCAGCAGCAGTAGTCCAGAGCGCTGCCATCCACCCCGCATCCAGTCGACACTTGATCCAGTTTGAGATCGATGCCATAGCCTCGCAGCGCCTGACGCCTCCTTCTCGACTCTTCCCGTGTGAGACATCGCCACCAACACCTCCTCGCACCACCGCCAAGGTCATCCGCAGTCGGAGCTCATCCTCCCCGAGCGCACCTGAGATGCTCTTCCTTCCGCTGGCCTCCTCCAAGAGCCGCCCCTTGCCGGTCTCCTCTGCCCGCCTCCACCACGGGCCTTTCTGCCGGTGAACCTGGCTGCCAAGGAGCCTCCTCATTGGCAAGCCGCCCAGGTCCCGCTGCCCCACGCCGTTCCCAGTGGATCCCCTCACCCGTCGTCATTGGGTCCAGCGGGAACCAACAAGAGACCGCCCCTGCCCGTTGTTGTCGTCGCTGCCAGTAGCCGCGACACCCGCTGGCTTCTTCTGCTTTGAGCAACAGGACATGCATCGCCCCCTCATTGAGTCGATTCGGTGCCAGCATGGACGAGCGCCACGGCCCGCCTCTTCAAATCTGGCCCAGCCATCCCAGCCTCTCCACCAGCCAGCCCGATGGCCCATGGTGAGCACCACCAGATCCAATGCTATGCACACTACTGTCCCAACATGCTTTAGATTCGGATCAACTCATGTTTTTTTCCTGGACGGTTTCAACAAATTATCCAAAGTTACAGATTTGTAGAAAAACCCCCAAGTTCATGCATTTAATAACTTCACAACCGTGCATCGGAATTAAATAAACTATGTAAGTAAAATACTTAGAATTTCATATAGTTTCATAATATGCTGCTTTCATCCATGTTGAAAATGTTTAAAATGTTGTTTGCATTTAACTTGCTAAATGCATGCTAAAATGGTTTATTTCATAACTAATTAACTGTAGCTCCGAATTAAATAAATTTTATATTTAAATGGGGTAGAAAAATGTATAAATTAACATGGTGCACTTACTTTGCATGTTTAACAACTCTAAAATTGTGTATAGGGTAGTACAGTACCATATTCAAAATATGCACACAGGGATTTTCTGGAATAGTTGTTTGTTGTTTCTGGCCTCATTTAACTTGCCTAGATGTGTAGTTTACTTATGCTTCATCTCTTGCCATGTTAATCAGCATTTAATATTGATGAGTAGCATAAACTAGAGTGAACTAAATAATTGTTGTGAAGTTCCGTAAATATGCAACCTCGTTGCATATTGAGCTTCTCTTAACTTGTAGTATTGTTTGTTGCACTTTGCCATGCCATGACTCACTAAACCGGATATGCATCATACTTGGTTATGCGTCATGCCATGTCTATGATATCTTGTTTACCATGTCGTTTGCTTCTTTCTGGTTGTGCTTCTTCTCGATAGTTCCGGTTACGTTGCGATTATCAAGATTCATTCGGCTACGTTGGTTCGTCTACTTCATGGATTCGATCTTCTTCCTAGCAGGATTTTAGGCAAGATGACTGATATCTTGGATACCACTACTATCTTTGCTTTGCTAGTTGTATTGATGTTATCGCTATGTCGCGCTACCTACCACTTGTTTACCAAGCCTCCCAATATTCTATGAAACACCTTCTAAAAATTTTCCACCATCCCAGCAAACCGTTGTTTGGCTATGTTACCGCTTTGCTCAGCTCCTCTTATAGCGTTGCTAGTTGCAGGTGCAGTTGTAGGTTGTTCCATGTTGGGAAATGGATATCATGGGATATCACAATATCTCTTATTTAGTTGATGCACATCTATACTTGGTAAAGGGTGGAAGGCTTGGCCTTTCGCTTGGTGTTTTGTTCCACTCTTGCTGCCTTAGTTTCCGGCATACCAGTGTTATGTTCCTTGATTTTACATTCCTAACATGGTTGGCATTTATGGGCCCCCTTGACAGTTTGCTTTGAATAAAACTCTTCCAGCAAGGCCCAACTTTGGTTTTACCATTTTCCTAATAACAACTAAAAATTGCATAGGGACTTACCGGTACCCGAGGATAATTAATCAACAACCCGGGCCAGTGCTCCTCATGAGTGTTGGTACAAACTAGAGAAGCTTGCGGCTCTGCCCGGGGCAACTCATGGATTTGGACGCCGTAACCATAGCTCATCCATCGTGACCTGAGACGAGATACGCGCGGCTACTATTAGGGTGTTGGCACATCAGGAGGTATTGCTGGTTTTGTTTTACCATTGTCGAAATGTCTTGTGAACCGGGTTTCCGAGCTTGATTGGGTTGTTCTGGAATGGAGGATTTTCCTCTGCGAATCATGAGAGTTTGTGAAGGACTAAGTTGGGACACCCCTGTAGGATTTATTCCTATGTAGAGCCATGCCCGTGGTTATGTGGAAGACTTTAAATTTATAATATCCGATTGTAGAGAACTTGACACAAGATCCGAATTGAAATACACCAACCGCGTGCGTAACCGTGACCGTCTCTTTTCGAGTGAGTTCGAGAAGAGAACATGGTGGGGTTATGATTGACTCGTAAGTAGTTCAGGATCACTTCTTGATCATTACTAGATTGCGACCATTATGCGTAGTAACTCTTCTTACTCTTGTGTTGATAAGTTAGCCACCATACAATGCTTAGTGTTTGCTGCAACCTCACCACTTATCCATTCCATACCCATTAAGCTTTGCTAGTCTTGGTACCCATGGTAATGGGATTGCTGAGTCCTCGTGGCTCACAGATTACTACAACAACAGGTGCTAGTACAGGTAATGTGATGATCTCACGTGAGAGTGATGCTTGGTCTATTTGAAGTTCTTCTTCTGCTTCTTCTTCTTCGATCAAGGGATAGGTTTCGGATTGGGAGCCTGGGATTGGCAGGTTGGATGTCGTTCTTCTTTTTTGTTTGACTTCATTTGTAGTCGAATCCTGCTCTTCTGTATGATGATTACTATGTATTGATGAACTGTTGTACTCATGTTGTAGCTTGTCGCGAGTGTAAGCCTTTATCTTGTATTCTCATCTATTCAGTACATGGTATGTTGTAATGATATCCACCCTGCTATGCGCTCGAAATGCAGTTGTGCCCCAATCATGAATTCATCATGTGATTGGGATATAATCACATCTTGGGTGCTACAGTCTGGCAGGCTTGATCTGATGACTACTCAATAGTTCAGTGTGCCATGCTTTACAGCTTAGAACTGGGACTTCAAAGACATTTTGAACGTCACAAGGGATTTGAGATTTTCCAAGAGCTGAAGTTGATATTTCAAGATAATCTCCGGGTTAAGAGATATGAAGTCCCCAACAAATTCTATAGCTGTAAGATGGAGGAGAACAGTTCTGTCAGTGAACACATACTCAAAATGTCTGGGTATCATAACCACTTGACTCGGCTGGTTGAGAGTGTTATTGACAGAGTTCTTCAGTCACTGCCACCAAGCTACAAAGGCTTCGCGATATGCAAGGGATGACAAAAACAATTCTCGAGCTCTTCGCAATGCTTAAGGCCGTGGAGGTAGAAATCAGGAAGGAGCATCAAGTGTTGATGGTTAACAAGACCACTAGTTTCAAGAAAAAGGGCAAGGGAAAGAAACGGAACTTCAATAAGAATGGCAAGCAAGTTGCTGCTCCCGTGAAGAAGCCCAAAGCTGGACCCAAGCCTGAAACTGAGTGCTTCTACTGTAAAGGGAATGGTCACTGGAAGCTGAACTACCCCAAATACTTAGCGGATAAGAAGGATGGGGAAGTGAACAAAGGTATATTTGATATACATGTTATTGATGTGTACCTTACTAATGCTCTTAGTAGCGCCTGGGTATTTGATACTGGTTCGGTTGCTCATATTTGTAACTCGAAACGGGAGCTGCGGAATAAACAGAGATTGGCTAAGGACGAGGTGACGATGCGCATCGGGAATGGTTCCAAGGTCGATGTGATCGCTGGCGGCATGCTACCTCTACATCTACCTTCAGGATTAGTTTTAGACCTCAATAATTGTTATTTGGTGCCAGTGTTGAGCATGAACATTATATCTGGATCTTGTTTCTTGCGAGATGGTTATTCATTTAAATCGGAGAATAATGGTTGTTCTATTTATATGAGTAATATCTTTTATGGTCATGCACCCTTAATGAATGGTCTATTCTTATTGAATCTCAATCATAGTGATACACATATTCATCACATTAACGCCAAAAGATGAAATTTTGATAATGATAGAGCAATGTACTTGTGGCACTACCATTTAGGTCATATTGGTGTAAAGCGCATGAAGAAACTCCATGCGGATGGATTTTCGAAATCACTTGATTATGAATCATTTGATACTAGCGAACCATGCCTCATGGGCAAGATGACTAAAACGCCGTTCTCCGGAACAATGGAGCGAGCTAATGACTTACATACCGATGTATGCGGTCTGATGAGTGTTGAGCCATGCGGCGGGTATCGTTATTTTCTGCACAAAGGATTTGAGTAGGTATAAATATATCTACTTCATGAAACACGAGTCTGAAACATATCAAAAGTTCAAGGAATTTCAGAGTGAAGTCGAGAATCATCGTAACAAGAAAATAAAGTTTCTATCATCTGGTCGTGGAGGCGAATATTTGAGTTACGAGTTTGGCCTTCATTTAAAACAATGTGGAATTGTTTCCCAACTCACGCCACCTGGAACACCAGTGTAATGGTGTGTCCGAATGTCGTAATCATACTTTATTAGATATGGTGCATTCTATGATGTCTCTTACAGATTTACCACTATCATTTTGGGGTTATGCATTAGAGACAACCGCATTCACTTTAAATAGGGAACTGTCTAAAACCGTTAAGACGACACCGTGTGAACTATGGTTTGTCAAGAAATCAAAGCTATCGTTTCTTGAAGTTTGCGGTTGCGACACTTATGTCAAAAGGCTTCAGCCTAATAATCTTGAATCCAAATCGGAGAAGTGCGTGTTCATAGGATACCCTAAGGAAACTATTGGATACACCTTCTACCACAGATCCGAAGGCAAGATCTTTGTTGCCAAGAAATGGGTCCTTTCTATAGAAGGAGTTTCTCTTGAAAGAAGTGAGTGGGAGGAAAGTAGAACCTGATGAGGTAATTGTACCTGCTCTTGAGTTGGGAAGTACCACATTGGAGAAAACTGTTCACGTGATGCCTACACCAACTAGAGAGGAAGATAATGATGATGATCATGAAACTTCGGATCAAGTTGCTACTAGACCTCGTAGGTTGACCGGAACACATTCCGCACTAGAGTGGTACGGTAGTCCTGTCCTGGAAGTCATGTTATTAGACCAAGGCGAACCTACGAACTATGAAGAAGCTATGATGAGCCCAAATTCTGATAAATGGCTTGAGGCCATGATATCTGAGATAGGATACAGGTATGAGAACAAACTATGCACTTTGGTGCACTTGCCCGATGATCGGCAAGCCATTGAGAATAAATGGATCTTCAAGAAGAAGACAGACGCTGATGGTAATGTCACTGTCTACATGGTACGTCTCCAACGTATCTATAATTTTTGATTGTTCCATGCTATTATGTTATACATTTTGGATGTTTCATACACATTTATATGCTAATTTATATTATTTTTGGGACTAACCTATTAACCTAGAGCCTAGTGCCAGTTTCTATTTTTTCCTTGTTTTTGAGTTTCGCAGAAAAGGAATATCAAACGGAGTCCAAATGAGCTGAAAATTTATGGTGACTTTTTATGGACCAGAAGAAGCCCCCGAAGCAAAAGAGTTGGGCCAAAAGACCCATGAGGCATCCACAAGGGTGGAGGGCGCCCCCCTAGGGCGCGCCCCCTGCCTTGTCGTCGCCTCGTGGAACCCCCTAACTTGTTCCCGACGCCAAAAATTCCTATAAATACAAACCCCCCAAAAATAAACCTAGATCGGGAGTTCCGCCACTGCAAGCCTGTGTAGCCACGAAAAACCAATCGGGAGCCCATCACCGGTGGCCATCTTCATCATGCCAGCACTCCCCATGACGAGGAGGGAGTAGTTCACCCTTGGGGCCGACGGTATGTACCATTAGCAATGTGTTTAATCTCTCTCTCTCTCTCATGTTCTTGATTTGGAACGATCTTGATGTACTGCGAGCTTTGTTACTATAGTTGAATCATATGGTGTTTATCCCCCTCTATCTTCTTATGATGAATTGAGTCTTACTCTTTGAGGTTTCTTTATGTTGGATTTGAGTATTGGATATGAGAACACTTGATGTATGTCTTTCGATGGGATATCTGTGGTGACAATGGGATGTTCTATTGATTCACTTGATGTATGTTTTGGCATTCAACTCACAGATTCCTGTGGTGACATTGGGGTAATATGTGCATACGGGTTGATGCATGTTTTCATCCTACGTTCTCCGTTAGAAGCTTTGTAGTGGTTCTTTGTTGCACGTTGAGGGATTGCCATATGACCTAATTATGTTATCATTGTTGAGAGAACTTGCACTAGTGAAAGTATAAACCCTAGGCCTTGTTTTCAAGCATTGCAATATCGTTTTCGCTCAATTTTACCAATTACTACCTTGCTTTTTATATTTTAATATTACAAAAACCTATATCTACCATCCATATTGCACTTGTATCACCATCTCTTCGCCGAACTAGTGCACCTATACAATTTACCATTGTATTCGGTGTGTTGGGGACACAAGAGACTCTTTGATATTTGGTTATATGGATGTTTGAGAGAGACCATATTCATCCTACGCCTCCCACGGGTTGATAAACCTTAGGCCATCCACTTGAGGGAAATTTTCTATTATCCTACAAAATTATGTGCTTGGAGTGCCAACACAAGTCTACAAGAAGAAGGTTGCGTAGTAGAGATCAAGCTCTTTTCTAGCGCCGTTGCCGGGCAGTTTAGTGCTTGAAGGTATATCTTTAGATCTTGCAATTGAATCTTTTAGTTTCTTGTTTTATCAGTAGTTTAGTCTATAAAAGAAAGTTACAAAAAATGAAATTGAGGTTGCCTCATATGCTTCATTTTTTTAATGTCTTCATGAAAATAAGGATTCCGATAATTGTGCCAAAGTGTTAGAAGAAGAATGCATTAAAATGTTTGGCACTAAATATTTGAATGATGAGCATGATTGCAATGTATTAAGTATGAATTATTTGAATATCCATGATGCTAATGATATGCAAAGCCATAAGCTAGGGGATGCTATGTTTGATGAAGATGATATTTTCCCCCAAGTTTTGATGAGCAAATTTATTATGATAATAGCATGCCTCCTATTTATGATGATTATATTGATGAAAGTGGGTTTGGAAGAGTGTCAACTCTAGGTAATGATGCCACTATTTTGGAGGGTGTTGAATCTTTTCGCAGTATTGATAAAAGTGGATTTGGAGAGGTCATGACTTTATTTAGTGATGAATCCACTATTTTGAAAGAGGTTCCAATTGATTATGAGAACAAAGTTGCTATCTATGATGATTATTGTGATGACATGTATGCTATAAATAATAATGATAACCATGAAACTTTTCATCTTCATTTTAATTTTCAATTGGATTATGTCTCACATGATAGTTATTTTGTTGAGTTTGCTCCCACTACTATTCATGAGAAGAAATTTGCTTATGTGGAGAGTAATAAAAATTATATGCTTGTGCATCATGAAAATAATGCTTTATGTGATAGTTATATTGGTTAATTCATTTCATGATGCTACTGAAAATTATTATGAGGGAGGAATATATGCTTGTAAGAATTCCAATAATATCAAGTTTCCTCTCTATGTGTTGAAGGTTTTGAAGTTATGGTGTTTTGCCTTCCTATTCTAGTTGATTCTTGTTCCAATGAATTATTTGCTCACAAAATCCCTATGCATAGGAGGTGGCTAGACTTAAGTGTGCTATTCATATGCTTCATGATTCTCCCGTTATGTTTAAATTCCTATCTTTTATGAGTGCATCATTGAAATCATCATGCCTAGCTAGGAAGACATTAAAGAAAATCGCTTATTGGGAGACAACCCAATATTTACCCCTACTTTTTTGTGTGCTTTCATGATTAGGATACTATATTAATCATGTTTTATAGCTTCTGTTTCAATAAAGTGCCAAGTAATACCATTGGGATGATCTATGGTGATAGTTGATTTGATCTTGCTGAAAAACAGAAACTTATGTGCCCAGTAAAATAATTTTAATTTTTTACATACGCCTGATAAAATCCTGATTCTTTTAGTACAAGACTAATTTACAAATTTCCCAGGTTGTCCTAATTGTTCAGAATTTTTGGAGTTACAGAAGTATTCGGGAGTTACACATTGCTACAGACTGTTATGTTTTTGACAGATTCTGTTTTCTTTGTGTTGTTTGCTTATTTTGATTAATCTATGGGTAGTATTGGAGGGTATGAACCATGTATAAGTTGGAATACTGTAGATATAACACCAATATAAAATTAGAATGAGTTCACAATAGTACCTAAGTGGTGATTTGCTTTATTATACTAACTGAGCTTACGAGTTTTCTGTTGAGTTTTGTGTTGTGAAGTTTTCAAGTTGGGTAAAGTTTTGATGGACTATGGAATAAGGAGTGGCAAGAGCCTAAGCTTGGGGATGCCCAAGGCACCCCAAGGTAATATTCAAGGACAAGCAAGAGCCTAAGCTTGCGGATGACTCGGATGGCATCCCCTCTTTCGTCTTCGTTCATCGGTAACCTTACTTGGAGCTATATTTTTATTCACCACATGATATGTGTTTTGCTTGGAGCGTCATTTTCTTTTATTTTGTTTTGCTTGCTGTTTGAATAATATCCCAAGATCTGAAATTCTTAAATATTAGAGAGTCTTCACATAGTTACACAATTATTTGACTACTCATTGATCTTCACTTATATCTTTTGGAGTAGTTTGTCATTTGCTCTAGTGCTTCACTTATATCTTTTTAGGGCACGACGGTAGTTTTATTTTGTAGAAATTGATGAACTCTCATGCTTCACTTTTATTATTTTGAGAGTCTCTAACAAGCATGGTAATTTTCTTAGGTTATGAATTTAGTCCTAGTATGATAGCCATCCAAGAGGGATATAATAAAAACTTTCATGTAAAGTGCGTTGAATACTATGAGAAGTTTGATTCTTTATGATCGTTTTGAGATATGAGGATGGTGATATTAGAGTCATGCTAGCGAGTAATTGTGGATTGTAGAAATACTTGTGTTAAAGTTTGTGATTCCCGTAGCATGCACGTATGGTGAACTGTTATGTAACTAAGTTGGAGCATGAGGTATTTTTTGATTGTCTTCCTTATGAGTGGCGGTCGGGAACAAGCGATGGTCTTTTCCTACCAATCTATCCCCCTAGGAGCATGCGCGTAGTACTTTGTTTCGATGACTAATAGATTTTTGCAATAAGTATGTGAGTTCTTTATGACTAATGTTGAGTCCATGGATTATACGCACTCTCACCCTTCCACCATTGCTAGCCTCTCTTGTGCCGTGCAACTTTCGCCCGTACCATACACCCACCTTATACCTTCCTCAAAACAGCGACCATACCTACCTATTATGGCATTTCCATAGCCACTCTGAGATATATTGCCATGAAACTTTCCATTGTTCCGTTATTTTATGACACACTTCATCATTGTCATATTTCTTTGCATGGTCATGTAGTTGACATAGTATTTGTGGCAAAGCCACCGTTCATAATTTTCATACATGTCACTCTTGAGTCATTGCACATCCCGGTACACCACCGAAGGCATTTATATAGAGTCATATTTTGTTCTAAGTATCGAGTTGTAATTTTTGAGTTGTAAGTAAATAAAAGTGTGATGATCATCATTATTAGGACATTTCCCCATGTGAGCAAATCAAAAAAAGGAGAGGCCACAGAAGCCAATCAAAAAAATGGAGAGGCCAAAGGAGCCAATCAAAAAAATGAGAGAAAAGAGAGAAGGGGCAATGTTACTATCCTTTTTCCACACATGTGCTTCAACCTAGCACCATGATCTTCATGATAGAGAGTCTCCTATGTTATAACTTTCATATACTAGTGGGAATTTTTCATTATAGAACTTGGCTTGTATATTCCAACGATGGGCTTCCTCAAATTCCCTAGGTCTTCATGAGCAAGCAAGTTGGATGCACACCCAGTTAGTTTCTCTTGTTTTGAGCTTTCATAAACATATAGCTCTAGTGCATCCATTGCATGGCAATCCCTACTCACTCACATTGATATCTATTGATGGGCATCTCCATAGCCCGTTGATATGCTGAGTTGATGCGAGTCTATCTCCTTCTTTTTGTCTTCTCCATAACCACCATATTCTATTCCACCTATACTGTTCTGTCCATGGCTCACGCTCATGTATTGCGTGAAAGTTTAAAAGGTTTGAGAACATCAAAAGTATGAAACAATTGCTTGGCTTGTCATCGAGGTTGTGCATGATTTGAATATTTTCTGTGATGAAGATGGAGCATAGCCAGACTATTTGATTTTGTAGGGATAACTTTCTTTGGCCATGTTATTTTGAGAAGACATAATTGCTTTATTAGTATGCTTGAAGTATTATCATTTTTGTGTCTATATTAAACTTTTGTTTTGAATCTTATGGATCTGAATGTTCTTGCCACAATAGAGAAGATTACATTGATAATTATGTTAGGTAGCATTCCACATCGAAAATTCTATTTTTATCATTTACCGACTCGAGGACAAGCAGGAATTAAGCTTGGGGATGCTTGATATGTCTCTGACGTATCTATAATTTTTTTATTGTTCCATGCTATTATATTATCCATCTTGGATGTTTTATATGTATTTATATGCTATTTTATATTATTTTTGGGACTAACCTATTAACCTAGAGCCCAGTGCCAGTTTCTGTTTTTTCCTTGTTTTTGAGTTTCACAGAAAAGGAATATCAAACGGAGTCCAAATGAGCTGAAAATTTATGGTGATTTTTTATGGACCAGAAGAAGTCCCCGAAGCAAAAGAGTTGGGCCAGAAGAGCCACAAGGTATCCAGAAGGGTGGAGGGCGTGGCCCCCCTAGGGCATGCCCCCCAGCCTTGTCGTCGCCTGGTGGACCCCCTGACTTGTTCCCGATGCCAAAAATTCTTATAAATACCAAAACCTCCAGAAATAAACCTAGATCGGGAGTTTCGCCGCCGCAAGCCTCTGTAGCCATGAAAAACCAATCGGGAGCCCGTTCCGGCACCCAACCGGAGGGGGAAACCATCACCGGTGTCCATCCTCATCATCCCGGCGCTCACCATGATGAGGAGGGAGTAGTTCACCCTTGGGGTTGGGGGTATGTACCAGTAGCTATGTGTTTGATATCCCTCTCTCTCTCGTGCATGTTCTTGATTTGGCACGATCTTGATGTACCGCGAGCTTTGTTACTATAGTTGAATCATATGGTGTTTCTCCCCTCTATCTTCTTATGATGAATTGAGTCTTGCACTTTGAGGTTTCGTTATGTTGGATTGAGTATTGGATTTGAGAACACTTGATGTATGTCTTGCAATGGGATATATTTGGTGACAATGGGATGTTCTATAGATTCACTTGATGTATGTTTTTGCACTCAACTTGCGGATTCCTGAGGTGACATTGGGGTAATCTATGCATAGGGGTCGATGCATGTTTTCTTCCTACGTTCTCCGTTAGAAACTTTGGAGTGATTCTTTGTTGCACGTTAAGGGATTGCCATATGATCTAATTATGTTATCATTGTTGAGAGAACTTGCACTAGTGAAAGTATGAACCCTAGGCCTTGTTTTCAAGCATTGCAATACCGCTTTCTCTCATTTTTACCACTTACTAACTTGTCGTTTTTATATTTTAAGATTACAAAAACCTATATCTACCATCTGTATTGCACTTGTATCACCATCTCTTCGCCGAACTAGTGCACCTATACAATTTACCATTATATTGGGTGTGTTGGGGACACAAGAGAATATTTGTTATTTGGTTGCAGGGTTGTTTGAGACAGGCCATCTTCATCCTACGCCTCCCACGGATTGATAAACCTTAGGTTATCCACTTGATGGAAATTTGCTACTGTCCTACAAAACTCTGCCTTGGAGGCCCAACACGGTCTACAAGAAGAAGGTTGCGTAGTAGACATCACTACAAAGCTCGACTTGTCATGAAAGGTTTTCGACAAGTTCAAGGGGTTGGCTACGATGATACTTTCTCACCCATAGCAATGCTTAAGTTTGTCTGAATCATGTTAGCAAGTGCCGCATTTTATAATTGTCAAATCTGGCAAATGGACGTCAAAACTGCATTCCTTAATGGATTTCTTAAAGAAGAGTTGTATATGATGCAACCAGAAGGTTTTGTCAATCCTAAAGATGTTAACAAAGTGTGCAAGCTCCAGCGATCCATCTATGGACTGGTGCAAGTATCTCGGAGTTGGAATATATGCTTTGATGATGTGATCAAAGCATATGGTTATACAGACTTATGGTGAAGCCTGTATTTAAAAGAAAGTGAGTGGGACCTCTGTAGCATTTCTGATATTATATGTGGATGACATATTGTTGATTAGAAATGATATAGAACTTCTGTATAGCATAAAAGGATACTTGAATAAGAATTTTTCAATGAAAGACCTCGGTGAAGCTGCTTATATATTGGGCATCAAGATCTATAGGGATAGATCGAGACGCTTAATAGGACTTTCACAAAGAACATACCTTGACAAAGTTTTGAAGAAGTTCAAAATGGATCAGTCAAAGAAAGGGTTCTTGCATGTGTTACAAGGTGTGAAATTGAGTCGGACTCAAAACCCGACCATGGCAAAAGATAGAGAGAAAATGAAAGTCATTCGCTATGCCTTAGCCATAGGTTCTATCTTGTATGCTATACTGTGTACCAGACCTGATGTGTGCCTTGCCATGAGTTTGGCAGGGAGGTACCAAAGTAATCCAAGAGTGGATCACTTGACATCGGTCAAGAACATCCTAAAGTACCTGAAAAGGACCAAGGATACGTTTCTCATTTATGGAGGTGACGAAGAGCTCGTTGTAAAGGGTTACGTTGATGCTAGCTTCGACACTGATCCGGGTTAATCTAAGTCACAAACCGGATATGTATTTATATTGAATGGTGGAGCTGTCAGTTGGTGCAGGTCCAAGCAGAGCGTCGTGGCGGGATCTACGTTTGAAGTGGAGTAAATAACTGCTTCGGAAGCAGTACATGAAGGAGTCTAGATGAACGAGTTCATATCCGATCTGGGTGTAATACCCAGTGCATCGGGTCCAATGAAAATCTTTTGTGACAACACTAGAGCAATTTCCTTAGTGAAGGAATCATGGTTTTACAAGAGAACCAAACACATCAAGAGACGCTTCAGCTCCATTCATGAAAAAGGTCAAGGATGGAGACATAGAAATTTGCAAAATACATACGGATCTGAATGTAGTAGACCCGGTGACTAAGCCTCTTCCGTGAGCAAAACATGATCAGCACCAAGACTCAATGGGTGTTAGATTCATTACAATGTAATCTAGATTATTGACTCTAGTGAAAGTGGGAGACTGATGGAAATATGCCCTAGAGGCAGTAAAAAAGTTGTTATTATTATATTTCCTCAGTCATGATAAAGGTTTATTATTCATGATAAAGGCATAAAAATTATGTATGATCATCCACAGATGTAAACCATGAGTAGGGCAATTCTGTATCATCAATTTCATCTTGTCCCAAGATTGTGCAATATGTTCATGGCCAGATTGCTTAAAATTCATAATATCGTTCCTAAGGGAGATGATCTTAGCGGGAGGAAAATACTTGGAAATAAAAGCATCTTCACACTTATTCCATGAATCGGTACTATTTTTAGGAAAAGATGAAAACCAAGTTTTAGCACGATCTCGTAGTGAGAATAGAAATAACTTCAATTTAACAATATCATTATCCACATCTTTCTTCTTTTGCATATCACACAACTCAACGAAATTATTTAGATGGGATGTGGCATTTTCACTAGGAAGGCCGAAAAATTGATCTTTCATACAAGATTCAGCAAAGCGGAATTAATTTCATAAGATTCCGCACTAGTGGCGGGAGCAATCGGAGTACTAATAAAATCGAAAGGGTTCCAAGATACCCGCGTGATCCTAAAAAAAATTCGTGAAATTTGAGGAGAGAAAAGTCAAAACTTCTATGACATGAGGCCTCACCAGAGCGACGAAGGAACTGAGGAGTAAAAACAATCCTACTCTCTGATATATATAATCCTAAGACTCAAAACATTTTTGTTCTAGACTAAACAACGTCAGCGATTCGATCAAGCAGGGGGCTCCTAAGTCGGGGATGGCTATGATTACCAACTTGTAACACCCACAATGCGGCTATATCTCCCAGGTGTCGAGGCACGACTTAGAGGCATAACCGCATAGTGGTTTGGTCGCAAGTGGGGTAATCTTCACACAATCCCATGTGCTGAATAAGAAAGGGATAAAGAGTTGGCTTACAATCGCCACTTCACACAAATAACATGTTAAACATACATCATCCAGAGTACAATCAAGGTCCGGCTACGGAACCAAAATAAAAGAAGACAACCCCAAATGCTAGATCCCCGATCGTCCCAAGTGGGCTCCACTATTGATCAACTGGAAAATACGCAAGACAACGATCAGGATCTTCATCGAGCTCCCACTTGAGCTCGGTTGCGTCACCTGCACTAGTATCATCGACACCTGCAACTGTTTGGAAGTGTCCTTGAGTCACGAGGACTCATCAGTCTCACACCCGCGAGATCAAGACTATTTAAGCTTAAGGGTAGGACAAGGTAATGAGGTGGAGCTGCAGCAAGCGCTAAGCAAATATGGTGGCTAACATACGCAAATAAGAGCGAGAAGAGAAGCAACGCAACGGTCGAGAAGCTAGAAGTGATCAAGAAGTGATCCTGAAACTACTTACGTTCAAACATAACCCAAACTGTGTTCACTTCCCGGACTCCGCTGAAAACAGACCATCACGGCTACACACACAGTTGATGTATTTTAATTAAGTCAAGTGTCAAGTTCTCTACAACCGTACATTAACAAATTCCCATATGCCACATAACAACGGGCACGACACTCGAAAGTTTATACCCTGCAGGGGTGTCCCAACTTAGCCCATCACAAGCTCTCACAATCAGCGAAGGATATTCCTTCTCCCGAAAAGACCCGATCAGTTTTGGAATCCCGGTTACAAGACATTTCGACAATGGTAAAACAAGACCAGCAAGACCACCCTACTGTGCCGACAAATCCCGATAGGAGCTGCACATATCTCGTTCTCAGGGCACACCGGATGAGAAATCCATACAACTAAAACCAACCATCAAGTTTCCCCAAGGTGGCATTGCAAAGGGCTCTAATTTGGACCAACACTGAGAGGAGCACTGGCCCGGGGGGTTAAAATAAAGATGACGCTTGAGTCCGCCGAACCCAAGGGAAAAGGCTTAGGTGGCAAATGTTAAAACCAAGGTTGGGCCTTGCTGGAGGAGTTTTATTCAAAGAGAACTGTCAAGGGGTTCCCATAACACCCAACCGCGTAAGGAACGCAAAATCAAGGAACATAACATCGGTATAACGGAAACTAGGGCGGCAAGAGTGGAACAAAACACCAGGCATAAGGCCGAGCCTTCCACCCTTTACCAAGTATATAGATGCATTAATTAAAATAAGATATATTGTGATATCCCAACATAAACATGTTAAAACATGGAACAAACTTCAGCTTCACCTGCAACTGACAACACTATAAGAGGGGCTGAGCAAAGCGGTAACTTAGCCAAACAACGGTTTGCTAGGAATGTGGGTTAGAATCTTGACATGGCGATATGGGAGGCATGATATAATAAGTAGTAGGTAACGTGACATAGCGATAGAACAAACAACTAGCAAGCAAAGATAGAAGTGATTTCGAGGGTATGGTCATCTTGCCTGAGATCCCGCAAGGAAGAAGAACAAGTCCATGAAGAAGACAAACGGACGTAGTCAAACGAATCCTCACAAACGCGATGTTACCAGAACTAACAAGAAGAAGCAACACCGGAAAAGAGCAAACAACATGGTAAACAACCAAGCATAAACATGGCATGATGCACAATCAAGTATGATGCGTGTCCGTTTTAATGAAACATGACATGGAAAGTGCAACAAACAATACTACAAATTAAGTGATGCTCAATATGCAACGAGTTGCATAGCGATGAAACACCACATTCATTTATTTAGTTCTCTCCTGGTTATGTTCCCAACAATATTAAATGGTGTTAAACATGGCAAGAGGTGAAGCATAATTATACAAACTATTTAGGCAATTTTAAATGAGGCCGGAAACAACAAACAACAATTCCGGAAAATCCTCATATGCAATTTATGTATTTGGTACAGTTCTGTCCTAAAACATACTTTAGAGTTGTTAAACATGCAAGATGAGTGCACCATGTTAAACTAGGCATTTTTCTACCCCATTTACATATAAAGTTTATTTAAAATGGAGCTACGGTTATTTTGTTACGAAATAAATCATTTTAGCATGGCATTTAAGAAAATTAATGCAAACAGCAATTTAAACATTTTAAGCATGGATAAAAGTTGCATATTATTAAACTAGATGAAATTCTAAGCAAGTTACATATATAAATTATTCTAATATGATGCATGGTTTGTGCGATATGACATGCATGAACTTAGGTTTTTTTTTGCAAATCTGCCAATTCCCTGGAAATTAGGAAATTCACAGAACAGGAAAAAAATGTAGCAGGCCGAAACTTACTGGCCTGATAGGAGCATGGGCGCTGGAGGCTCACCCAGCGGGCCTTGGCCTTACAGAGGAGGTAGAGGTAGGCCGGCCTGGTGGAGCGCTGGCTGGGCCGGCTTGTGGGACGCGGCCCAGACGCGGGGGCGCGGTCAATGCTCGGGATGAGCGATACTACTGCTCTCGTTTCGGAATAATAGGAACAGCAGTAGGAGCCTGGTAATGCAGAAAACGACGCGGGGGCGGGGGGGGTCCGATCGAGGACGACGGGATCCAGGCATGGAAAACGAGGATGGCCAACGACGAACTCCCTCATTGGGGTCCATGGCGGCCGGATCTGGTCATGTGAGGTCGAGGAGGAGCGGATCCCGGCGCTATAACAAAGAGCAGTGAGAGAGGGGGTCGGTGAGACAGCGGAAGCTTCGGCAAAAAAGTGACAGGGGAAGGGAGCAGGTGCGGCGAGGACGACCTGCCAGTGTTATTCACCGGCGGGACAAAGGCGATGGCGGAGCAAGGCGGAGGCGTGGGCGACGAGGTGGAGGTCGGGGACGGCTCGATGCAGGGGACATCTCTTCTCGATGATAGTGTATTGATGCAGAGCAAGAGGATGCAGGAACAGTGGTCGCGGGCAGGGTGACGGCTTGGACTCCGACGGGGCTTGCTGGAGTCGAGGAGGTAGGGCTCCAGCGGTGACTCGCTTGCTCCGGCGAGGCTTGGAGCAGAGGAAGCTGCGGGACGACGAGGGGTGGCACACGAGGGGACGAGGCCGAGCACTCCTGCTCGGGGCCTCGGGCAGCTTCACGATCCATTCGAGATCAAGAGAAGAAGAGGTAGGCTAGCTGCAGCGGGGAACGAAGGCAGGGGCGCGACGCAGCTCGGGCACTGGGGGAGACAGTGAGGAGGAAGAAGGACGCGGGACACGTTGCTGGTTGGTTGGCAACAGAAGCAAGGTGGATGCGGGATGGATTCAAGAAGGAGCAGGCTGCTGATTGGTAGGATAGAGCAAATGAGGAGAAGGCAGGTGAGTGCGCTGCGGGATCCAAGGAGGATGGCGGCGCATGATGGGATGGATAGGACATCTCCTAAAATTAGGGTTTGGTCTGGTTATAAATAGGTAGGGGAACTAGGTGCTGGCGATTTGGTCCCTCCGATCAAAATCGGACATTCTGAGATAAATAGCTTAGGGGAGTCCAACAAAGAACCGGTGATATATAAGGGATGTTTGGAGATGATCTGGACCCATCAGTCGTGACCGTGCGGTTTGGGTTCGGAGAAGTTTTCGGATGCCCGTGAGGGGTCTGACAAAAGGTCACAGGTTAGGCCTAAGTGGGGTTAGTGAGTTGTGCTAGATCGGTTGGGCTGAGATGAGAGGGATGGATTGCAGCCCAACAACGGTTTTCGAAGACCGAAAACGTGCGACGAAAAGACCAGCTATATTGCCGCTATAGTTATCCGTTGGGGCATCAAACGAACTCCGAATGTGATGGAACTTGGCAGGCGGCCTGCCGACAACATAACAACACAGCACACCAACTTTCAACCCATTCTGAGAACATTTTCTGGCCACTTATAAAATACTATTACGGACATGCCGCGGGCGCATGCAAGTGTGTCTGGGCTCAGAACGGACAACAGAAAGAACGGGGAGACCGGGACGGATGCAAGTTTTGAAAACATGCAGATGCAATGCGGATGATGACATGGCAAGATGCAACACGCAAGCGCATGATAAGGCAACAACAGCGAATAACTGGAAAACACCAGGCGCATCGGTCTTGGGGCATTACAACACTCCACCGCTACAAGAGGATCTCGTCCCGAGATCTAGGATGGCACCGGAGGGAAAATAGAAGATGAAGAGGTAAAACAAAGTTGCTTCTTTGACAAACGAGTGAAACCAAAGAACCTTGAGAGGTTAAACCATTTTGAGAAAATAATACAACGGAGATGATCAAAGTTGAAAACACTCCGTTAGAAAAGAGGAACAAGGAAGAACAAATTCGGACAGCACTCTAGTTGAAAAGAGATGACAGACCTGATAAGATGAAAAGAACTTGAGCATAGGACACAACACTCTGGTTTAATGGATAAGCATGAAAAGAACACGATCCTCACAACTCGAGATGATGAGAGAAGAGAGCAATATGACAATGCCTCCGGAAGAAAGAATAGAAGATAGATTGTTGGGATAAAGGGACAGAGGAGAAGATGACAACTTCTGCCCCAAATGAGCTTGGAGAGCACCCTTCCAAGAAAATTATAATGGAATTGTTGGAAAACCAACAACGAAACGAATAAGCTTGTAGTGGGATTATGGAAAACTTCTCAAAATTATGAGGTGACAACCTACCACTCACGGGAAAAAGATTTGATTGACATCTAGAAAAGATAGAAAGCCTCTTCCACCGAGGTGATAAGAAAACTTGGATCATGGGTAATCATCACAAAGAGCAACATTCCCAATGGAAGGCTTTAGGTGAAATCTATACCAAGATAACTCCAAGGAAGAAAATGATGGGTTAAAATATCTCATTCCTGAACTTGTGAATCATGAAACACGAAAGAAATTGTCAAGAATGACATAACCCATCTCAAAAGATAAGGTAGAAATAATTGCACTTCAGAATGCAAGATGAAGAATACTTGAGCTCCTCTGAAAAGAATCTCGATGAACACTTCGAGAAGGAATTAAATCCTTGTTGAACCATCATGTAGAGCCTCCATGAAGAACTCCGGTAATAAGGGTGATATAAAGATAGAGAAGTTGAAAACACAAGGTGAATCCTTGCAATGATTTAGATGAATCTTCGTGGTGATATAATTGAGAGATCTTGGAACTCCAGGAAAGTATGAAGCACTTGAACCGAGAATTTACTCATCGTGAAAAAACTCTAGAAGAATGAATCTATCACTTGGATGAAGCAAGGATAAGAATTATGTTATGCATATCCTTCACCAATTTGAATTGATGACAAGCAACGGATTTGGCATACTACTTGTTCTCATAGAAAGGGTTAAGATAGATATTGCACAAACTTGGCTAGGTCTTCAATGAACCATCGGTAGGACTTGACAAGAAAAAATGAATTGATATGATAACACGAGGAAAGGAATCTTGAATGAACCACCATAAGAATTGAAAACGAACGAAGAAAAGATAAGGAAAACACCGGGAAGAATTATAAAAAGAACAAAGATATTTGAGGGAATTCAGATACAAGTGAACGAAGAGGTCGCGAGCTGATTAGATAATGCTTGAATGATGCACCGGTAAGATTTCGAGAACGAGAGCTGAAAGCTGGAATGAATAAATCTTCTGAAATGATGGCCTTTGGATAATCAAGAAAAACGAAAACAACTCCTGAAATGCTCCAGATGGGTGAAAATAATTCTCACAATCGAACACAATTATGAGAGGATGGCAACAAGCTTGAAGTTCGCATCTTTGGAAGAATGGGTAAGATTTGGAGGAGAAACTATTCTTCGGTCTTCAAATGCAGAGAATGACGATGAGAAACACCACCATGAATTGTTGATGCACTCCGGAATGAAAATTAGAAAGGTTGAACCAACGATGAAAAGAATTTGAAAGATGTTGGAGAAAGACATATGACTGATGATAATTCATTCTTACGTCGGACTTGGAAAAGAATTTGAGAGTAACTCCAAGAAAATTAGAAGAGTCAGGTAAGATCCCGGGAAAAGACCTGTGGGTTAGGGCCCACTCAAAAGATACACCATTGAACGATTTAAAAGAGGGGTTGCGCCGGTTGAGTTAAATGGCTTGAATGAGATAACATCCTCGAAAGAGCTTGAACGAATGTGGAGTGGAAACACGAATCTTTGATATATCTTCAACACTCCAGAACAATTGAATAGCGAGAAGTGGATAATTAAGAGGTGCACCGGCATGAGAAAACATTTAAATCAGGGAAAATGGTATGGTCAACACCGAAAGCTTGAATTGAATCCACCGGAGAAGAAAAAGAACGGAGAATTATTAGCTTGAAACTGTTGCGCATCTTCACGAGAGATCACCGGTTAAGAATTTTGAAGGAAAGGAATGAAAAGACTCAACATCAATAAAAGGATACTTGATTAAGAAGTCTGAGTCCTTGAAGAAAAAGGTGGGAGGGCGGGAAAAATAAAGGCAACTTGGGACAGATGAAACAAATAACGTTGAGAAGACTTCGAGTTGATCTTGCGGATGTTGAAAATGATTGGATCCACTTGAAGAGAAAACACGCTGGTTGGAAAATAATTAACATGACAACCTCAATGATCAAGAAGGATTGGTATTCACATAGAAGTATGAGAGCACCGCTTAGAATCAACACTTGACATTGAAGCAACTCGAATACCACAACTGAAAACAAATCAAAGGATTTGGCTTGCAGAATAAGCCGGAACAAACATATGATAGAGATTTCATCCGAAGTTTTCATGGTGGGACCCACATGAGCTCGATCATACAATACCATCATGTACAAGGCAGTGCACATGACATACGAAGCGTCCCCGAGTCAGCATAGCCAAGGATTCTTTAAGACACAACGAGACCACTGTAAAACCAACCGTGGATAGGCGGACCACTAGACGTCAAACCCCAATCTCATATCATGCATCTGTCGAAAAGATATCCTAGGATCTACTTAAATTTCCACCTATAAACTCCTGATACTTTCTGGTTATGCAATCAGGTGTTGGGATACAGGGGAAGCATAATATCTCACCCAAACTAACAATCCCTACATCCAGCTGTATCCATCCATCAACACATAACCAAGAAACCACAAAAATCATGTACCTCAACCTTCGAAACATCCATTATACAAGTTATGGCAATACTCCCAAAGTCCCGCCCAGTACTGGGTGGCGTCGAGGTTATCTCACCAACAACTACCTAAAAGAGATTTTTGATGTCGGCAAACTCAGGTATTCCAAAACTACAACGGGAAAATTGTGACGACAACACCTCGGAGCTCAACTCCCTGGGACACTGCCACAACCTCTAAATGCCAGGAGGCACCAAGAACAATGTTCTCGTCAAAAGACTATCAGAACAGTTCCAAGATACCCGCGTGATCCTAAAAAATTTCGTGAAATTTGAGGAGAGAAAAGTCAAAACTTCTATGACAGGAGGCCTCACCAGAGCGACGAAGGGACTGAGGAGTAAAAAGAATCCTACTCTCCGATATATATAATCCTAAGACTCAAAACATTTTTGTTCTAGACTAAACAACAGTAGTGATTCGATCAAGCAGGGGGCTCCTAAGTCGGGGATGGCTCTGATTACCAACTTGTAACACCCACGATGCGGCTATATCTCCCACGTGTCGAGGCACGACTTAGAGGCATAACCGCATGGTGGTTTAGTCACAAGTGGGGTAATCTTCACACAATCCCATGTACTGAATAAGAAAGGGATAAAGAGTTGGCTTACAATCGCCACTTCACACAAATAACATGTTAAACATACATCATCCAGAGTACAATCAAGGTCGGGCTACGGAACCAAAATAAAATAAGACAACCCCAAATGCTAGATCCCCGATCTTCCCAACTGGGCCTCACTACTGATCAACCAGAAAAGACACAAAACAACGATCAAGATCTTCATCGAGCTCCCACTTGAGCTCGGTTGCGTCACCTGCAACTGTTTGGAATTATCTGTGAGTCACGAGGACTCAACAATCTCACACCCGTGAGATCAAGACTATTTAAGCTTAAGGGTAGGACATGGTAATGTGGTGGACCTGCAGCAAGCGCTAAGCACATAGGGTGGCTAAGATACGCAAATAAGAACGAGAAGAGAAGCAACGCAACAGTCGAGAAGCTAGAAGTGATCAAGAAGTGATCCTGAAACTACTTACGTTCAAACATAACCCAAACCGTGTTCACTTCCCGGACTCTGCCGAAAAGAGACCATCACGGCTACACACAGAGTTGATGTATTTTAATTAAGTCAAGTGTCAAGTTCTCTATAATTGGACATTAACAAATTCCCGTCTGCCACATAACCGCGGGCACGTCTCTCGAAAGTTTATACCCTGCAGGGGTGTCCCAACTTGGCTCATCACAAGCTCTCACAGTCAACGAAGGATATTCCTTCTCCCGGAAAGACCCGATCAGTCTCGGAATCTTGGTTACAAGACATTTCAACAATGGTAAAACATGACCAGCAAGACCACCCGACTGTGCCGACATATCCCGATAGGTGCTGCACATATCTCGTTCTCAGGGCACATCGGATGAGAAATCCGTACAACTAAAACCAGCCTTCAAGTTTCCCGAGGTGGCGCTGCAAAGGGCTCTAGTTTGGACCAACACTTAGAGCAGCACTGGCCCGGGGGGATTAAAACCAAGGTTGAGTCCGCAAAACCCAAGGGAAAAGGCTTAGGTGGAAAATGTTAAAACCAAGGTTGGGCCTTGCTGGAGGAGTTTTATTCAAAGCAAACTGTCAAGGGGTTCCCATAACACCCAACCGCGTAAGGAAATCAAAATCAAGGAACATAACACAAGTATGACGGAAACTAGGGCGGCAAGAGTGGAACAAAACACCAGGCATAAGGCCGAGTCTTCCACCCTTTACCAAGTATACAGATGCATTAATTAAAATAAGAGATATTGTGATATCAACATAAACATGTTCCAACATGGGACAAACTTCAGCTTCACCTGCAACTAACAACGCTATAAGAGGGGCTGAGCAAAGTGGTAACTTAGCCAAACAACGGTTTGCTAGGAAGGTGGGTTAGAGGCTTGACATGGCAATATGGGAGGCATGATATAACAAGTGGTCGGTAACGCGACATAGCGATAGAACGAACAACTAGCAAGCAAAGATAGAAGTGATTTCGAGGGTATGGTCATCTTGCCTGAGATCCCACAAGGAAGAAGAACGAGTCCATGAAGAAGACAAACGGACGTAGTCAAATGAATCCTCACAAACGCGACATTAACGGGACTTACAAGAAGAAGCAACACCGGAAAAGAGCAAACAACATGGTAAACAACCAAGCATAAACATGGCATGATGCACAATCAAGTATGATGCATGTCCGGTTTAATGAAGCATGACATGGCAAAGTGCAACAAACAATACTACAAATTAAGTGGAGCTCAGTATGGAACGAGTTTCATATCGATGAAACACCGCATTCATTTATTTAGTTCTCTCCCGGTTATGTACCCAACGATATTAAATGTTTTTAAACATGGCAAGAGGTGAAGCATAATTAAACTAACTATTTAGGCAATTTTAAATGAGGTCGGAAACAACAAACACCAATTCCAGAAAATCCTCATATGCAATTTATGGATTTGGTAATGTTCTACCCTAAACCATATTTTAGAGTTTTGTTAAACATGCAAGATGAGTGCACCATGTTAAACTAGGAATTTTCTAACCTATTTACATATAAAGTTTATTTAAAATGGACCTATGGTTATTTAGTTATGAAATAAATCATTTTAGCATGGCATTTAAGAAAATTAACGCAAACAGCAATTTAAGCATTTTAAACATGGATGAAAGTTTCATATTATGAAACTAGATGAATTCTAAGCAAGTTACATATATAAATTATTTTAATATGATGCATGGTTTGTAAGATATGACATGCATGAACTTAGGGGTTTTTCTGCAAATCTGCCAATTCCCTGGAAATTAAGAAATTCACAGAACATGAAAAAAAACGTAGCAGGCCGAAACTTACTGGCCCGATAGGAACGTGGGTGCTGGAGGCTCACCCAGCGGGTCTTGGCCCATTTACAGAGGAGGTAGAGGCAGGCGCTCGCGGGACGCGGCCCAGGCGCGGGGGCGCGGTCAACGCTCGGGACGAGCGACACTACTTCTCTCGTTTCTGAGTAACAGAAACAGCAGCAGGAGCCTGGTGATGCAGAAGACGACGTGCGACATTGGGGGGGGTTCAGTCGAGGACAATGAGATCCAAGCACGGAAAATGAGGATGGCCAACGACGAACTCACTCATTGGGGTCCATGGCGGCCGGATCTGGTCATGTGAGGTCAAGGAGGAGAGGATCCCGCCGCTATAACATAAAGCAGTGAGAGAGGGGGTCGGTGAGACAGCGGAAACTTCGGCGAAAAAGAGACAGAGGAAGGGAGCAGGTGCGGCGAGGACGACCTGCCGGTGATGTTCACCGGCGGGACGAAGGCGAGGGCTGAGCAAGACGGCGGTGTGGGCGACGAGGTGTTGGTCGGGGACGGCTCGGTGCAGGGGGCATCTCCTGTCGATGACAGTGGTTGGATGCAGAGCAAGAGGACGCAGGAACAGTGGTCGCGGGCATGGCGACGGCTTGGACTCCGACGGGGCTTGCTGGAATCAAGGAGGAAGGGCTCCAGCGGTGACTCGCTTGCTCCGGCGAGGCTTGGAGCGGAGGAAGCTGCGGGAGGACAAGGTGTGGCACACAAGGGGACGAGGCCGATTGCTCCTGCTCGGGGCCTCGGGCAGCTTCGCGATCCATTCGGGGTCGAGGGAAGAAGAGGTAGGCTAGCTACAGCGAGGAACGAAGGCAGGGGTGCGACGCAGCTCGGGCACCGGGCGAGACAGTGAGGAGGAAGCAGGACGTGGGACACGGCGCTGCTTGGTTGGCGGCAGAAGCGAGGTGGACGCGGGATGGATTCGAGAAGGAGCAGGCTGCTGATTGGTAGGATAGGGAAAACGAGGAGAAGGCGGGTGAGTGCGCTGCAGGATCCAAGGAGGATGGCGGCGCATGATGGGATGGATGGGACATCTCCTAAAATTAGGGTTTGGTCTGGTTATAAATAGGTAGGGGAACTAGATACTGGCGATTTGGTCCCTCCGATCAAAATCGAACGTCCCGAGATAAATAGCTTATGGGAGTCCAACAAAGAACCGATGATATTTAAGGGATGTTTGGGGATGATCCGGACCCATCGGTCGTGACCGTGCGGTTTGGGTTCGGGGAAGTTTTCGGACGCCCACGAGGGGTCTGACAAAAGGTCACAGGTTAGGCCTAAGTGGGGTTAGTGAGCTGTGCTAGAGCGATTGTGCTGAGATGAGAGGGAAGGAGTGCAGACCGACAATGGTTTTCGGAGACCGAAAACGTCCACGAAAAGACCGGCTATATTGCCGCTATAGTTATTCGTTGGGGCATCAAACGAACTCCGAATGCGATGGAACTTGGCAGGCGGCCTACCAACAACATAACAATAGCGCACGCTAACTTTCAACTCATTCCGAGAACATTTTCTGGCCACTTATAAAATACTATTATGGACGTGTCGCGGGCGCGTGCAAGTATGTCTGGGCTCAGAACGGACAACGGAAAGAACGAGGAGACCGGGAGGGATGCAAGTTTTGAAAACATGTAGATGCAATGCGGATGATAACATGGCAAGATCCAACACGCAAGCGAATGACAAGGCAACAACAGCGAATAACTGGAAGACACCTGGAGCATCGGTCCCTGGGCGTTACAATAGAAAAGTGAAAAGTTATGACGATATGCAAGGCAATTATTATGCAATATAGACATCACGTCCGTGTCAAGTAGACCGACTCCTGCCTGGATCTACTACTATTACTCCACACATCCGCTATCCAGCATGCATCTAGAGTATTAAGTTCATAAAGAACGGAGTAACGCCTAAAGTAAATGACATGATGTAGAGGAATAAACTCAAGCAATATGATGAAAACCCCATCTTTTTATCCTCAATGGAAACAATTCAACACGTGTCTCGCTACCCCTACTTTGTCACTGGGTGAAATCACGTAAGATTGAACCCAAAGCTATGCACCTCTCCTATTGCAAGAAAAACCAATCTAGTTGGCCAAACCAAACCGATAATTCGAAGAGAAATACAAAGATATCAAATCATGCATATAAGAATTCAGAGAAGATTCAAATAATATCCATAGATAAGCTGATCATAAATCCACAATTCATCGGATCTTGACAAACACACTGCAAAAGAAGATTACAACGGATAGATCTCCAAGAACAATGAGGAGAACGTAGTATTGAGAATCAAAGAGAGAAAATAAACCATCTAGCTACTAGCTATGGACCCGTAGGTCTGTGGTAAACTACTCACCCTTCATCGGAAGGGCGATAGAGTTGATGTAGATGCCCTCCGTGATCGAATCTCCCTTTGGCAAGATGCCGCAAAAGGCCCCAAGATGGGATCTCTCTGGAACAGAAGGTTGCGGCGGTGGAAAACTATTTCCGTGGATGCTTCTTGTGGTTCTGGAATATATGTGAATATATAGGAGGAAGAGCTAGGTCAGGGGAGTCCTGAGGGGCCCACAAGTTAGGGGCACCCCCCTAGGGCGCGCCCTCCACACTTGTCGCCTCCTCGTGGCTCTTCTGGTAGGACTCCAAGTCCTCTGGGTGTCTTCTGGTCTAAGAAAAATCATCATGAAGTTTTATTCCGTTTGGACTCCATTTAGTATTCCTTTTCTACGAAGCTCAAAAATAAGAAAAAACAGAAACTGGCACAGGGCTCTAGGTTCATAGGTTAGTCCCAAAAATAATATAAAAATAATATAAAATAGCATATTAATGCATATAAAACATCCAAAACAGATAATATAATAGCATGGAACAATAAAAAATTATAGATATGTTGGAGACGTATCAGCTATCAAATGCCACAACTTAAGTGGCTGATCATAAAGATGCTCTATAGGTATCTCCGAAGGTGTCTGTTGAGTTGGCATGGATCAAGATTAGGATTTGTCACCGGAAGGCGTTCCGGAGTGTATCAGGTAGTCATTGTTAATGGGCCTTATGGGCCAAGAGGGGGGGACACACCAGCCCACAAGGTGCTGGCGCGACCCTTCCCTTGACCGCCGGCCCTGTGGATGGAAAGGGGGAGGGCTAGCCCCTCTTTCCTTCCCTCCACCTAAGAGGAAGGAAAGGGGAGAGATACCCCCTCCTGCCTTCCCTCCGCATGCATACAAGGAAAGGGGGGCATAGAGCAGCAGCCCAAGGGGGCCGACCGGCCACCTTGGGGCACCCCTTGGCTACCTCCCCTCCCCCCCACACACAAATATTATATATCACTACTGGAATTGGAGGATTTTCCATCAGCCACTTCTTTGTCATTTGCTAGATCATGGCAAAGGAGGTCTTTGCCATCTGCTTTCGAAAAATAGACGGCAACGAACTAGCTGATGGCAAAGATATTATTTGCCATCAGCTAGTTCTTTGTCGTCCGCTAGCAAACGGTAAAGAGGTGGGGTGGGGTCCAGTGGAGGCCAGCGCATGGAGACTGGCCCATCCCCCCTCTTTACCGTCTGCTTGCTGACGGCAAAGATTCTCTGTCGTCCGCTAGCAGATGGCAAAGAAAAAGGCTACAAACGACCCTAACGGCCACCCCCACCTCACACTCCTCTCTCTCCCTGTTCCCTCCAACTGTTGCCCGTCGTCGCACCCGACCCCCCCCCCGTCGTCGCCACCGCCCCGCTGCCCCGCTGCCACGCCCACACCGCCCCTGACCCCCCTGCCGGTGCCACACTGCCCCGCCCACACCGCACTCGCCGCCCCGACCCCCCGCTGCCCAGCCCCCGCCCTGACGCCACGCTACGCCGCCCCACTGCCCTTCCCCCTCTCCTACGGCGGCCGCCCCGCCCCCTCCCGTGCGACGGCTCTCCTGCACTGGGCGCCTCCTCAATTGGCCCCCTCCACCACCAGCCGACCCCTCCCAAGGTGAGCTCTTCTCCTCTCTTTCTATTTTTTTCTATTTTTTAGATTTATTTTAGGCTTTTTCCTGTTTTTAGGTTTAGGTTTAGATTTAGTTTAGGTTTATTTTAGGTTAAGAAGAAAGAAGAAATGAAAAAAAGAAAAAGAAGAAGAAGAAGAGGAGAGGAAGAAGAAGAAGAAGAAGAAGAAGAAGAGGAAGAGGAAGAGAAGAAAAGAAGAGGAGGGGGAGGAGGAGAAAAAACAACAAGAAGAAGAAGAACCGGGTCGAGGCGTGTGTTGGCGCCGATGGAACCGGGTCGAGGATCGCCGGTGGCCAAAACTAGGGTCGGGAACGAGGGTCGAGGATCGCCGGCCGCCGAGGGATCGAGGGTCGAGTATCGGGAACCAGGTCGAGGGGTGCGTCGGCGCCGATGGAACCTAGTCGAGGATCGCCGGACGCCAAATCTAGGGTCGAGGGTTGGGAACGAGGGTTGAGGATCGCTGGTGGCAGAGTGGTCAAGGGTCGGGGCAGAGGGTCGAGGATCGCCGGTTGCCGAGGGGATAGATGGTGGAGCCAATGGGTCCCGGCACCATCGCCGAGGCCGAGAATCCCCCGGTCTGAGTGCTGACCCATCGTGCGTCGCCATATGTGAGGGTGCCCGGGGACGAGCAGGTTACGGGGTGCCTTGGCATCGACGAAAGCCTAAATGACATCTATATAGGTTAGGGGCGCCTCGACGTCGACGGAACCCTGAATGACATATATTTCGGTGGCATATTGTTGTAAATATTTAGTTAGGTTGATGTGAAAAAACAATAATGTTGTGTTACTCATCTTTGGATTTAAATGTGGAGTTGTTCCGTCGCTGCGAGGGTCTGGTGTTTGATGAGCTCTGCCCCTGCGTTCATGGGTGAGCACAAATGACATCTCCTGATCCCCCCTTCATTATTTTCTCTGTTTCCGTCTTTGTGCAGATGAAACTTGCTAGCTATAGGAGACTTCAATCATCAGTATGCGTGACCAGTATGTGTCTCCCATCCGAAAGGGTTATAGTTATAAATATACATGCATTTGCATATTTATAACCATGATTCTTTCGAATTGTCCAACGTTATCCATGGACAACCCGATGCTCTGCTCCATATCCGATGCATAAATTTCGTCAGTGCCTCCCTATTGTTCTCCGGGTACACATCCTCTCTGTTTATTGCAAAGACGTGTATCATGAGAACAGCGGGGAGGTGCTTCTGAAATTTTGCATCGGATCCGGAGCAGAGCATGGGAAGACAAACCCAATCTACACATACTCGGGTGGGATTAGGACCTATCTTTACCTACTAGAGTGTAGGTTGCATGGATGTAATAAAATTGACAAACTAGATTAACTGATGAATATATACATGTTGAACTATATATATATTTCTTATGTGTCCAGTAGCTAGGCAAGATGAGTGATCGTGCGTGGATGTACACCGGTCACACTAGTCAGAAAGACATGACCAATGAATGGTTAATAAAAACCAAGGGCTTTGTGAGAGCCGCATTTGCACATGGCCAGCGGAAAACCTGGTGCCCCTATATCCGGTGCGACAATTGGCACAAGAGGACAGAGGATGAAATGGGCAAACACCAGCAAAATGGTGGTTTAACACCCAATTATACGGTGTGGACATTTCATGGTGAGTCTGCCCAACGTGCCAGACCTGAGGTGGTTCATCATCGAACCGATGAGCATGGTACCGGGATGGAACACATGGTGTAAGACTTTGATGATGCTCGGGATTCGGACGATGAGATGGAGGAATCTGCAAAGGCCTTCAATGAAACATTGGAGTCTTCAAAACGTCATCTCCACGAGCACACTAAGCTTTGTCAGCTGGATGCCATCTCACAAGTAATGGCTCTAAAGACTCAATTCAACTTGGGCAAAGAATGCTACGACGCGATGATGACAGTCATTGGACGCTTTCTACCCAAAGGACATGTAATGCCTGCAAACCTGTACCAGTTGGACACAATCCTTCGTGCACTTAAGATGCCATATGAGAAGATACATGCATGTGAGAAAGGATGTGCCTTATTTAGGGTTGAGTATGCGTACTTGAACTATTGTCCCATTTGCATGTCTTCCAGGTATGTTGTGGTAGACAACAGTATGGGTGAGAAGATGCATACCAAAATCCCTGTTAATGTTCTTCGGTATATGACAATCGTACCAAGACTTCAACATCTTTTCATGGTCGAAGAGATGGCCAGACAGATGACATGGCACACAATGGGCAAAAGAACCAAACTAGATGCAGATGGGGATCTGATGATGGTACCCATATCGGACGGTTCTGCATGGAAGCACTTCGATGCATTATATGAGCAAAAGGTGGCAGATCCAAGGCATCCTCGAGTCGCCATCAACACGGATGGGTTCAATGTGTTTGCTCTAACGAAAACCCAATATAGTTGTTGGCCCATATTTTTCATTCCACACAATCCCCCCCCCCGGGGGGATAGATTATGCAAAGAAAGAACATTTTCCTAACTTTGATAATTCCAGGGCCCAACTATCCGGGGAGAATATGAATTTGTACTTGCATCCACTTAAGGATGAATTGCAAGAAGCTTGGGATAATGGGTTCAAGACATACAACGCCGCTAGCAAATAGAACTTCATAATGCATGTCTGGTACATGTACTCGATGCATGACTTGCCGGCATATGCGCTATTCGTTGGCTGGTGTGTGCATGGAAGGTTCCTGTGCCCCACATGCAAGGAAGCTCTTCAGTTCCATTGGCTGCAGGCGGGTCGCAAGTTTTCTTGCTTCAACTTGCATAGACAGTGCATGGATCCTTGCCATATGTTCAAGAAAGACAATAAGAACTTCATCAAAGGTAGAGTAGTGAAAAACTCTTCACCACCTGCATTGACAGGCCAAGAGACCCTGGATTAGTTAAACGCTCTTGAGCCAGATCCAGAGCGTCCATGGAACTTCAAGGGGTATAATTCGGAACACGCCTGGACTCACAAGACATGCTTGTGGGATTTTCCTTACTTCGAAGACCTCCTTTGCTCACACAACATCAACGTGATGCACACTGAAAAGAATATCGCCGAGGCCCTTTTTGGTACATTTTTCGGCATAGAGGGGAAGTCAAAGGATAATACTAAGGCTAGAGTCGATCAGGAGGAACTATGTGATAGACCGTTACAAAATATGCAAGAACCGAAAGGAAAGCAGAATTGGACGAAGCCAAGGCATGGTTCAATCTTGGAAGGCCAGCTAAGAGGGAAATTATCTTGTGGGTGAAAATGCAGTTGATGTTCCACGATGGGTATGCAGCAAATCTAAAGATGGGAGCGATTCTTGAAAAATTGAAAATATTTGGTCTCAAGAGTCATGATTGGCACATATGGATTGAGTGGGTAATGCCGGTAATGTTGCATGGCTTCATCCCTGAGCATGAATGGCTAGTACTGGCAGAGCTGAGCTATTTCTTCTGTGTTCTTTGTGCGAAAGAAATATTGCTTGGCATGCTAGAAGAAATGGAAGAGTTGGCGCCAAAGTTGATCTACAAGTTAGAGAAGATCTTTCCGCTGGGCTTCTTTAATCCAATGCAGCATTTGATTTTGCATCTCCCGGCAGAGGCAAGATTGGGGGACCCGTACAAAATCGTTGGTGCTGAGCAACTGAGAGGATGCAGAAGATGCTTCGAGCAAAATGTAAAAATAAACGTAGAATTGAAGCATCGATGGACAAGGCATTCATTACTAAGGAGGCGGCGAACTTCGTGACAGCACACTACGAAGCCAAAAATCCTCATTTCCATAATCCGAAGCCTCGGTACAATGCTGGCGACCCTAAAATAGGTGGATCCAACCTCATCCTATTCAAAGGGAAGCTCGCGCCAGCCGGTGCTTCGAAACCAATATCGTTGGATGTCGAAGAATGGCGGACCATTTCGTTGTATATCTTCAACAACCTAACAGAATTATTGCCGTACACCGAGTAAGTTCTCGGTACATTGTTTCACAACTTTTAATTCCTTTGAAGTTCTCTTATTCCCGAATATTGGATACAGATGATACATCACCAAATTCTCAGATGGAGCAGTGATCAAAAAAGAATCCATCGAAGAGTATGAGCTTCTGGCAAAGCATGGAGGCGGCTTTCACAATTTCATCTCTTGGTTCAAACAAACAGTAATTTCCATTAGACCATTTCATTTCTTCATGTAATTTGCAGTAATGCAACAATCCTTTCGTATTAAAATTGTAGGCTAATTCAGAGTCTATGGACACCAAATTGAGACAAGTCGTTAATGGTTTCGACTATAAGGTTCATTCATTTGACAAAAAACGACATCAACGGGTATAGCTTTCATACATTCGGCAAAGAGCTATCTATGGCCAACCGAAAGTCTACAGATTGTTGTGTCTCTGCTATCGACGAAGGATGTACCGAGTATTATGAGAGAGTTGAAGCAATTTATGAACTTCTAGTCTATGGTGAAAACCCACCGAACATCGTAGTCTTTAAATGTTATTGGTTCCAGCCGAGGGAGAGTAGAAGGACTCATGAACATATAGGGCTAGTCCAAATCAAACAAAGCACCCATTTAGATGTTCCCGATGTCTACGAGTGACTCACGTTTTCTATCTACCGTCGGCCTGCCAAACTAATCCAAATCTGAATGGTTGGGATGTCGTTTATGAAGTGCTGCCACGTGTTAGACCACCTCCCCCAAACGAAGAGGATTATGAACCTCACATTAACCCAGACACATATGAAGGAGAATTATTCCAAGAAATATGTATTTCCAAAAAAATTTCAAGAACTACTCTACTTCACCCCAGAACATTGAAGTAGATAACGACAGTGAATCTGACTTCACCCCATAGCCGGAACAAGAAGAGCTAGAAAAAGAAGAGGTTACTGTTGCGGATGGCCTGTCAATGCTTGACCGATTACATAAAGGTAGCCTTCCACATGTTGATGCCGATGAACCCGATGAGCACGTCATTCATGATAGTGATGATGATAATGCATTTATTGATCCCAAAGCATATATAGATGATCAAGATTATTATTAGTTCATGTCAGGTATTCAATGTCAGGAACCCGGTCCTAAGTCACACCGATCTAGCATGTAACTCATCATATCACTTTGCGGCCTCATGCATGGTATCCCCACGGGTGCCGCCTTACCTGGTCCAGGACCATTTGCGCCTTTTGGCTCACGTATATGATGGTGTCGCTAGCATCCATATGACAGAGGACCCGGGCCGACATGACTACTCATAAACCAAAGGTGGCACTAACTTACAGGGACATGCATACATGACCCAGCAATGCACGTGTCGGTTAGCAACGAGTGAATCCGGGCTGTTGCAAGCTATCAGGACTCCGGTAAGCACTGCGTGACATTCCCCGAAGGGACAAACAATGGAGAAAAGATGGACACATGACAATCATCCCATGTGTTCCGCAGTAGTAGCAAGATACCATGGCACAGTGGAAGCACTAGGAGACATTTCCCCATAAGAGAGGCTACCAAGAATAAACAACTAGGTTGTCGGATCCCACACATACCAAGCATTTCAAAAGCATACACACAATATGCTCGATATGTGCAATTACAACATGGCATCACAACAAAACTCTACGACCCAAAGTATTCATTCAATAGGCTCCGAGGAGCCATATATTACAAGCATTGGTCTCATGACCCAACATCCAGGTCATACAAGTAAGAAGCACAGGCGGAAGCATAAACATGTCTACAAACAACTACAAATGAAAAAGGCTGAGAGGCCTGACTATCTACAAGACACTCCCAAGGGTACAAGATTGTAGCTGAGGTAACAAGCTGAACGTCGAAGTCCACGCAGAACTACTAGTGAGACCGAAGTCTCCTCTGCAAAACATAAATTAAGCAAACATGAGTAGAAATGTACCCAACAAGACTTACATCAAAACTATCTACATATGGATCAGTATCAACAAAGGGGTGGTGGAGTTTAACTGCGGCAAGCTAGCTTTGACTCAGTGGCTATCTTGAATTATGATTGCAAGTAACTTCTTTGAGGTGGCACACACGAGTACACATATCCACCATAATAATACACCACTATGGATTCTCTCCCGTCTCCCTACGAGAAGGCCATCCATAGAAATAACGCTTATCTTGCGCATTTTAGAGTATCCACTTTCACTTGTCTATGAACTGCATAAGCAACCCAGTAGTACATTACCGCGGACGCGGCTATTTGAATAGATCATATTATCCTGCAGGGCTGTACTTCTTCACACACGCTCTCACCACTTATCGTCGTGTACACGGCATGTACTTGGCAACCTTCAAGCGGATGCCCAGTGAGGGTGTCGGCTACGACACGACTAACCACACAAGTCTCTAGTCCAGGTTTATCGCCTATCCGAGGTTGAACCCGCAAAGGAAGTCCGACCAAAGTTACCATCACAGCCCCAAACGATATGAGCAGGGTTTCCAAGCCCATCATTCAGGTGCCACTTGGTACACCATGCCACTGTGCCTAGTCTTTCCCAAGCCCACCTGGTCGGGTGCCACTTGGTAGACTACTAACACAACCTACAAACACCAGAAACTAGTTGCAACTCCTGGACAGAGATCAAGGTGATTAATAAGCCGAGAGTGGCCGAGTTACCGGAACCCAAAGCTTGGTAGTAAATGTCTTGGAGCACAAACACAGAACTCAGTTCCTAAGGATGGTTTCAATGAGACAACCTACCATGTACTCCTACATGGCCTCTCACCGCTACCTTTGCCAAATCGTGTTCACACACTTAGCTCTCAACAGTAGGACATGTTCACAACATTCCAATTCATCCCTGATGAATCAGACCTGACACAACTCTAAGCAAGAGTAGGCATGACAAACAAGCATGAATGAGTAGGCACATCATGGATCAAGCAACTCCTACTCATGCTAGTGGGTTTCAACTATTTACTACGTCAAAGACAGGTCATGCAAAGAAATGGGGTTCAACTTGAGGGAGTCCTGGATTAGGGGGTCCCCGAGCGTCCGGGCTATCCGACGTGGGTCGGACTGGTGGGCCATGAAGATACAAGATTGAAGGCTTCCCCCCGTGTTCGAATGGGAATCTCCTTGGCGTGGAAGGCAAGCTTGGCGTTCGTATATGAAGATTCCATTCTCTGTAAACCGACTCTGTACAACCCTAGTCCCCTCCAGTGTCTATATAAACCGGAGGGTTTAGTCCTTAGAGGCAGTCATAATCATACAGGCTAGACATCTAGGGTTTAGCCATTATGATCTCGTGGTAGATCAACTCTTGTCACCCCTATACTCATCAAAGTCAATCAAGTAGGAAGTAGGGTATTACCTCCATCAAGAGGGCCCGAACCAGGGCAAACATCTTGTCCCCTGCCTCCTGTTACCTTCGATCCTTAGAAGCACAGTTCGGGACCCCCTACCCGAGATCTTCTGGTTTTGACACAGACATTGGTGCTTTCATTGAGAGTTCCTCTGTGCTGTCGACAAAGGATTCGATGGCTCGTTCGATCATCCACAATGATGCTGTTTCGGTGGAGCTTTTTCCCCCAAGCCAAATTTTCGTATTCGGCGGCTTCGCGCTGCGTGCCATCTCGATTGGCCACCTCGAGCAAATCGATAGCTACGCTCGGGCCATCAGACCAGTTACGAGAACCTAAACTATGTCGACGATATCCTAGGAGATTTGATCTTCGAAGGGTTCGCGGCCCAAATCACTGCTCTGGCCTTAGATCTAGAGCAGGCTATCAAGTCCGAAGACGGGAGTTCAGAGCTCACCGGACTCTCTGCAATTATGGAACTTGTTACCGGAGATCCGGAGGGGACGGCTTCATCGGCTAACCCGAAGACGAACCGAACTCCTCTTGTCACTTAAGCATCAGATACCGCGCCAGACCCTAAGTCCGAATTGTCGAGGTCTGTGTCAATCGGGCGCCGCCAGGAGGCTCCAACTTCGAACAGCCCCACAGACTCTCATTTCTCTGTCCAACCCTCGCCTTTAAACGAGGCTCTGGACTTAATGCAATCACTTGCCATAACGGAAGGATCGCTTCCGAACTATGCCCAGCCCAGACTAGGGGCTGAGAGCGGGGAATTTTATGTCCCACCCACCACCCACTTCATAGCCACTGTCGAAGATCTAACCGACATGTTGGACTATGCCTCTGGAGACATCGACAGTATGGACGACGATGCCGGAGACGAACAAGGCCAAAACCCTCCATTTACCGAACGATGGACGGCCACCTCCACATACGACGTGTACATGGTGGACACACCCAAAGAAGATGGCGATGACGGCAAGAAGGATCCGGTTGAGGATAAGCCTACCGAAGCCCCTCCGAAGCGTCGATGTCAGCGGCGTCGCTCAAAATCGCGTCGCGACAAAGAAGGCAATAGCGGCACCGAAGACAATAATACTCCGGAGAATGCCGAAGACCCTGAAGCCCCTGTAGAGCCAACATCCGAACAGTGTGATTGGGAGGATAGGAAAGTAAACCCCGATGATCTTGTCAGGAATGAGGACTCGGAGGATAGTAACTACCTACTCAACTTTGAAGAGGATACGAGCCTCGACAATGAAGATTTTATCGTGATGGGGGAACCCCTTGAACAAGAGCACTTTAAGCGCCGGCTAATTGCCACTACAAGAAGCCTGAAAAAGAAGCAGCAACAGCTTCAGGCTAATTGGGATTTTCTCAACGACAGATGGACTAACGTCCTGGCAGCCGAGGAATATGGCCTCGAACGCCCAACAAAGAGCTACCCGAAACGCAAGCTGCTAACCCGATCTGACGATGAGGCCCTAGAGCTCATACCGCCAACGTGTGGCGTTACTCACAAACCTGACCAACCACCACGTGGCCAGGACAGAGCGGCAACACAAGCTGAACACCAGCCCATACCACCTCGCCATAAAGGTAGGGGAACAGCGGCTCTGGGATACACCTATGACCTACAACAGGACCTGGATAATGGAGCCGGTCAGACCAGATCAATCTACGGATCACGGGGCCGTGCTCCAGCACGGGAAGACGACCATCTGGCCTGGCGCAACAAGCACAACCTCACCCGGGCTGAAAACCGCATTCGGACTTCATCTGAACTACGTCGCAATACGGCCCGATACAGAGGCACCGCACACCCCCTATGCTTCACCGATGAGGTAATGGAGCACCAGTTCCCAGAAGGGTTTAAACCCGTGAACATCGAATCATATGACGGTACAACAGATCCTGTAGTATGGATTGAAGATTTTCTTCTCCACATTCACATGGCTCGCGGCGACAATCTACATGCCATCAAATACCTCCCCCTAAAGCTTAAGGGACCAGCTCGGCACTGGTTAAATAGCCTCCCAGAGAACTCTATTGGAAACTGGGAAGACTTGGAAGACGCCATTAGAGACAACTTCCAAGGCATTTATATCCGACCTCCGGACACTGATGACCTCAGCCATATAGTCCAACAGCCCGAAGAGTCATCCAGAAAATTCTGGACCAGGTTCCTAATTAAAAAGAACCAGATTGTCGACTGCCCGGACGCCGAAGCCCTAGCGGCCTTTAAACACAGCATCCGTGACAAATGGCTCTCCCGACACCTTGGCCAAGAGAAGCCAAACTCCATGGCAGCCCTTACAGCACTCATGACCCACTTTTGCGCGGAAGAAGACAGCTGGTTAGCCCGTAGCAACAACGGTGCCAGCGACCCGGGTACTTCCGAAACCATAAATGGCAACGGCAGGCCCCGACGCAACAAACACAAGCGTCGAAGCAGCAATAACAATAACGAAGACATGGCGGTCAACGCTGGATTCAGTGGCTCCAAGTCCGGTCAGCGAAAGAAGCCATTTAAAAGAAATAAAGATGGCTCTTCCAGCCTGGACCAAATACTAGATCGACCCTGCCATATTCACGGCACCCCCGCAAGCCTGCAAACCATACCAACAAAAGTTGTTGGGTCTTCAAACAGGCCGGAAAGCTGAACACCGAACATAAGGAGAAGGGGTCGCCCAGCGAGGATGACGACGAGGAGCCTCACCCACCGAATACAGGGGGACAGAAGAAATCCCCCCCCCGAAGTCAAAACGGTGAATACGATATACGCTACTCACATCACCAAGCGGGAGTGCAAGCGCACTCTAAGGGACGTCTATGCGATAGAGCCAATCACCCCAAAATTCAACCCATGGTTAGCCTGCCTGATCACTTTTGATCATAGAGACCATCTGACCAGTATCTGTCACAGAAGCTCGGCCGTGTTGGTCCTAGACCCAATTAACGATGGATTCCACCTTATGCAAGTCCTCATGGACGACAGTAGCAGTCTTAACTTGCTCTATCAAGACGTGGTCCGCAAAATGGGTACTGATTCGTCAAGAATTAAACCCACCAAAACTACCTTTAAAGGAGTAATACCTGGGGTAGAGGCCCGTTGCACGGGCTCAATCACATTAGAAGTCGTCTTTGGTTCACCGGACAACTTCCGAAGCGAAGACTTGACTTTCGACGTCGTCCCCTTCTGGAGCGGCTACAATGCACTGGTCGGACGAATCGTGTTCGCTCGCTTCAATGCGATCCCACATTACGCATATCTCAAACTGAAGATGCCCGAACCACGCGGTGTTATACTAATCAATGGGAACACGGAGTGCTCCCTCTGTACTGAGGAGCACACCGCGGCCCTTGCAGCGGAAGTCCAGGGCGGTCTTATCAAGCCAAACATTACATCGGCAGTTAAGCCCCCGGACACTGTTAAACGTGTTCACACTACCCTACAGAGCGACAGTCCAGCTTTTCCAGAGCTCGATTAGCAATCCGGCCTCCGTCTCAGCCCCAACCGAATTGTAGCATACGTGCCACGCGTACATAACTACGCACTAGAGATACCATGGGCAAAGACGGAGGCATAGTAAAGACAAAGTCCACAATACAGCTCTACCCTATCTGGACCCTCATGTTTCTTTTCTCTTATTTTTTCTTTTCCATGTTCCTTACAACCCCCATCACCTTTCGGTGGTACCAAGGGCCCTTTTCTAGGCCCCTCATGAAAACTCGATCGTTGATCCTTTCGAAGGATAATACACCAAGGAGAAAAAACAGCGTAGACGTGTGGCAGAGTATTTAAAGGATCTTTAAATATCACCTCTTCCTTTTTAGGACCCGCACACAGCTTTCCCTGGTGCTCGGCATGTAAAATAGCCTTGATGCTTATTGCATCATTTGTAAATATATGTTTTGATGTATCAATCAGACTATAACGGAAACAGTTTTTCACCCAATATATTCGGTACTGACTTATTTCCTAATCTGTATTCCCTCTTTTTCGTATGATTACCATGTACACCTCGGTACGACTAACACCTCCTTCAAGGACCAAGCTATTGGGTCAAGTGTGTCCAGGTGCTATTCCGAACACCCCCCTGCTACCCACGTGGGGGCTGAAGCTGACGACTGGCCAACTCTCAGATACCATGAACAGCCGCACAGGAAGAAAAGAATTAGAGGTAACACAAGCAACATATTATACATAAGCCATGTTTCGTAATACAAAGTTCGGGAAACATGGATACATTCATTCAAAAATAATGTCCTTCGAACACTGGCCCTCTACAATGTGGGAACCTTCCAAGACTTCATCAAAATACCGCTCCGGTGTGCAGTGCTCCTTGCATGTGGGCGGTCCATCGATTGCCAGCTTGACGGCGTTCATCTTCGCCCACCGTACCTTGACACGGGCGAAGGCCATCCAGGCACCTTTGATACAGACCGACCCTTTATGGCATCCAGCCGGGGGTAGGCACTGACTAGCCGCTTCACGAGCCCGAAGTAGCTGCTGGGTATGGACTTGGTGGGCAAGAGACGGATTATAATATCCTTCAAAGACAATCTAGCCACCCTATGCAGTTCGGTCAACTATTTCAGCTGATCGCTGAGGGGCACCGGATGCTCTGGCGCAAGGTACTGCGTCCAGAACAGCTTCTCCGTCGAGCTCCCCTCTTCGGCTCGGAAGAACTCCGCAGCATCAGCAATACTTCGGGGCAGATCCGCAAATGCTCCTGGAGAACTCCAAACCCGGGTCAGTAAGAGGTACCTTCTCCTCACAAATTTGCTCTGCATAATAAAGGCCTTACCCACCACAATCTTCTTGGCCTCTTGAATCTCCCTGCAGGCGCCTTCGACTTCAACTCGGGCCTCCTGCACGCTTTGGAGGGCCTTAGCAAGCTCGGCATCTTGATCTGTAATCTTGCGCTCCAAGGATTCACATTTGCTTATGGCACCCCGGAGCTCCTTCTGAACTTCCTCTACCCTTGATTCATGATTTTGGCGGGTGGCTCGTTCCTCCTCCACCTCCTTCTTGGCTTCGGCCAGCGCATTCTTGAGGGTCTCGACCTCAGACGCGTCAACTGTAAGCATAATTACAGAACTCGGCAAGATAACAAAAAAAGAAGTCATATCATTTCATATGTGAACAGGTATCACATACCTTGCTTCTCCTCCAACTGTTTGTTGGTGCGGATAAGCTCTTCATCGGCCCGCTCCAGCCTCCGCTTTAGTTCGGATACTTCGGCGATATGAGCGGTTGCCGCCAACTTCAAAGCATGTTTGTTCAAATAGACATGTATGATCATCTCCTGCGACATATTCGATCCTCTGTTCGGCCTTTCTTCACAAACGCCATACAGAGTCTCAGGGGCTACTAACTATACACATGCATCTTTTTTATATATCTAAAAAGTACTACATCCCGTACCTCAAAGCATGTTAGAAGGCTGGTGTAGGCTTCGTTCAATCCGTTTTTAGCGGACCGAACCCTCTCCACTATCATACCCATAAGGGTACGATGCTCTTCCACAATGGAAGCGCTCTAAAGCGCTTCCACAAGATTGTTCGGCGCCTCCAGATTGACAGAGGTCGCCAGTGGAGTGGACGCGCGCCCTTCCATAAAAGGAGGCCGCTCACCATATCCCAGAGCCGTGTGGGTCTCCGGAATGACATCCGGTTGGGGGCCGGAGTGGTCCTAGCCCCCGTCGCCAGTCTCCATGGGGTCGGTTCCCCCATGTTCTCGGCAGCAGAGGTATTACCCTATGGCACCATCTTGACGGCTTTCCGCACCTTTCCATGGCCCAGAAGGGTCTCCCGGGACAACACTTCGGTGTTGTCCGTAGAAGTGGGTAGGGAGGCCGGCGGAGGCGACTCGCTCTCCATCATGTTCGATCCCAGCGAATTCCCAGAAGACGATGATCACTGGGGGATATCGCGGGCCGGACTACACTACGTGATTCTATGTGTTAGTATCGCAAGGCATAAAGCCGGATATATACATTATCCTTAAAAACTTACGATTCGGCCGAAGGCTTCGGCTTGGGATTTGATACGTCTCCAACATATCTATAATTTTTGATTGCTCCATGCTATATTATCTACTGTTTTGGACTATATTGGGCTTTATTTTCCACTTTTATATTATTTTTGGGACTAACCTATTAACCGGAGGCCCAGCCCAGAATTGCTGTTTTTTGCCTATTTCAGTGTTTCGGAGAAACAGAATATCAAACGGAGTCCAAACGGAATAAAATCTTCGGGAACGTGATTTTGTCACCGAACGTGATCCAGGAGACTTGGACTCTACGCCAGGGAGTCAAAGAGGAGGTCACGAGGGTGGGCCCCCCCCTAGGGCACGCCCCCTACCTTGTGGGCCCCTCGATGCTCCACCGACGTACTTCTTCCTCATATATATACACATGTACCCCCAAACGATCAGAACAGGAGCCAAAAACCTAATTCCACTGCCGCAACTTTCTGTATCCACGAGATCCCATCTTGGGGCCTGTCCCGGAGCTCCACCGGAAGAGGGCCGTCATCACGGAGGGCTTCTACATCATCCTAGCCCCTCCGATGAAGTGTGACTAGTTTACCTCAGACCTTTGGGTTCATAGTTAGTAGCTAGATGGCTTCTTCTCTCTCTTTGAATCTCAATACAAAGTTCTCCCCCTCTCTTGTGGAGATCTATTCGATGTAATCTTCTTTTTGCGGTGTGTTTGTTGAGACCGATGAATTGTGGGTTTATGATCAAGTCTATCTATGAATAATATTTGAATTTTCTCTGAATTCTTTTATGTATGATTGGTTATCTTTTCAAGTCTCTTCAAATTATCCGTTTGGTTTGGCCAACTAGATTGGTAGTTCTTGCCATGGGAGAAGTGCTTAGCTTTGGGTTCGATCTTGCGGTGTCCTTACCCAGTGACAGAAGGGGCAGCAAGGCAAGTATTGTATCGTTGCCATCGAGGATAACAAGATGGGGTTTATTTCATATTGCATGAATTTATCTCTCTACATCATGTCATCTTGGTTAAGGCGTTACTCTGTTTTTAACTTAATACTCTAGATGCATGCTGGATAGCGGTCGATGAGTAGAGTAATAGTAGTAGATGCAGAATCGTTTCGGTCTACTTGTCACGGACATGATGCCTATATACATGATCATGCCTAGATATTCTCATAACTATGCTCAATTCTGTCAATTCCTCAACAGTAATTTGTTCACCCATCATAGAATACTTATGCTCTTGAGAGAAGCCACTAGTGAAACCTATGGCCCCCGGGTCTATTCTTATCATATCAATCTCCATCACTTTAATCTTGCTTTGCTTTTTTACTTTTCCTTTACTTCTTACTTTGCATATTTATATCAAAAATACCAAAAATATTATATCTATTAGATCTCACTCTCGTAAGTGACCGTGAAGGGCTTGACAACCCCTAATCGCGTTGGTTGCGAGTAGCTATCGTTTTGTGCAGGTACGAGGGACATGAGCGTGGCCTCCTACTGGATTGATACCTTGGTTCTCAAAAACCGAGGGAAATACTTACGCTACTCTGCTGCATCATCCCTTCCTCTTTGGGGAAAACCAACGCAAGCTCAAGACGTAGCAAGAAGGATTTCTAGCGCCGTTGCCGGGGAGTCTACGCAAAAAGTCAACATACCAAGTACCCATCGCAATCCTTGTCTCTCGCATTACATTATGTGCCATTTGCCTCTCGTTTTCCTCTCCCCCACTTCACCCTTGCCGTTTTATTCGCCCCCTCTCTCTCTATCCTCCCTCTCTATTTGCCTCTTTTGCCCGTTTGCTTTTGTTTGCTCGTGTGTTAGATTGCTTGTTTGTCGCGATGGCTCAAGATAATACTAAATTTTGTGACTTCACCAATACCAATAATAGTGATTTCCTTAGCACTCCGATTGCTCCTCTTACTGATGCTAAATCTTGTGAAATTAATACTGCTTTGTTGAATCTTGTTATGAAAGATCAATTCGCCGGCCTTCCTAGTGAAGATGCCGCTACTCATCTGAATAGCTTCGTTGATTTATGTCATATGCAAAAGAAAAAAGATGTCGAAAATGATGTCGTTAAATTGAAGCTATTTCCTTTTTCGCTTAGAGATCGTGCTAAAGCTTGGTTTTCGTCTTTGCCTAAGAATAGTATTGATTCATGGAACAAGTGCAAAGATGCTTTTATCTCTAAGTATTTTCCTCCAGCTAAGATCATCTCTCTTAGAAACGATATTATGAACTTTAAACAACTTGATCATGAACATGTTTCACAAGCTTGGGAGAGAATGAAATTAATGATACGTAATTTCCCTACTCATGGTTTGAATTTGTGGATGATTATACAAAAAATTTATGCCAGGTTGAATTTTGCTTCTAGAAATCTTTTAGATTCGGCCGCGGGAGGCACTTTTATGGAAATCACTTTAGGAGATGCTACTAAACTCCTAGATAATATTATGGTTAATTATTATCAATGGCATACTGAAAGAACTTCTAATAAAAAAGTGCATGCGATAGAAGAAATCAATGTGTTGAGTGGAAATATGGATGAATTTATGAAATTATTTGCTACTAAGAGTGTTTCTTCTCATCCTAATGATATGCCTTTGTCTACTTTGATTGAGAATAACAATGAATCTATGGATGTGAATTTTGTTGGTAGGAATAATTTTGGTAACAACGCTTATAGAGGGAATTTTAATCCTAGGCCATATCCTAGTAATCCTTCTAATAATTATGGGAATTCCTACAACAACTCTTATGGAAATTATAATAAGATGCCCTCTGAATTTGAGAATAGTGTTAAAGAGTTTATGAGTTCACAAAAGAATTTTAATGCTATGATTGAAGAAAAATTGCTTAAGATTGATGAGTTGGCTAGGACCATTGATAGAATTGCTCTTGATGTTGATTCTTTGAAACTTAGATCTATTCCACCTAAGCATGATATCAATGAGTCTCTAAAATCCATGAGAATTTCAATTGATGAGTGTAAGGAAAGAACCGCTAGGATGCGTGCCTCCAAAGATGCCTTTATTAAAGCGTGTTCTTCCAATTCCTATGAAAATCAAGATGAAGATCTAAAAGTTATTGATGTGTCTCCAATTAAATATTTATTTTGCAATATGAATCTTGATGAAACTGAATATGATCTTCCTTTACCTAGAAGGCGTTCTAAAAATTCGGAGTATTTAGATCTTAATGATGAAATTTATGAAAGTGGGATTGAAAGAAATAAAAATCTAGATGTTGCTAAACCAACTATATTGGATTTCAAGGAGTTTAATTATGAAAGTTCCTCTTTAGTTGATTGTATTTCCTTGTTGCAATCCGTGCTAAATTCTCCACATGCTTATAGTCGTAAAGCCTTCACCGAACATATTGTTGATGCCTTGATGCAATCTTATGAAGAAAAACTTGAGTTGAAAGTTTCTATACCTAGAAAACTCTATGATGAGTGGGAACCAACTATTAAAATTAAAATTAAAGATCCTGAGTTTTATGCTTTGTGTGATTTGGGTTCTTGTGTCTCCACTATTCCCAAGACTTTGTGTGATTTACTAGATTTCCGTAATTTTGATGATTGCTCTCTAAACTTGCATCTTGCGGATTCCACTATTAAGAAACCTATGGGAAGAATTAATGATGTTCTTATTGTTGCAAATAGGAATTATGTGCCCGTAGATTTCATTGTTCTTGATATAGATTGCAATCCTTCTTGCCCTATTATTCTTGGTAGACCTTTCCTTAGAACGGTTGGTGCGATTATTGATATGAAGGAAGGGAATATTAGATTTCAATTTCCATTAAAAAAGGGAATGGAACACTTTCCAAGAAAGAAAATAAAATTGCCTTATGAAACTATCATGAGAGCCACTTATGGATTGCCTACCAAAGATGGCAATACCTAGATCTATCCTCGCTTTTAGGCCTAGCTAGGGGAGTTAAACGATAGCGCTTGTTGGGAGGCAACCCAATTTTATATTTATTCCTTGCTTTTTGATCCTGCTTAGTAATAAATAAATTATTTATCCTCTGTTTTGGTTGTGTTTTTTGTGTTTAATTAGTGTTTGTGCCAAGTAGAACCGTTGGGAAGACTTGGGGAAAGTTTTGTTGAACTTGCTGTAAAAAACAGAAACTTTAGCGCTCACGAGAACTGCTGTCATTTTTATTTGGAGAGAGATATTTAGTTAATTATTTTTTCATATGATTAATAGATAAATTCCTCACGTCCAGAAATTTATTTTAGAATTTTTGGGGTTCCAGATCTTGCGCTAGCTACAGATTACTACAGACTGTTCTGTTTTTGACAGATTCTGTTTTTCGTGTGTTGTTTGCTTATTTTGATGAATCTATGGCTAGTAAAATAGTTTATAATCCATAGAGAAGTTGGAATACAGTAGGTTTAACACCAATATAAATAAATAATGAGTTCATTACAGTACCTTGAAGTGGTCTTTTGTTTTCTTTCGCTAACGGAGCTCACGAGTTTTCTTCCTTGAGTTTTGTTTTGTGAAGTTTTCAAGTTTTGGGTGAATTCTTGTGATGGATTATGGAAAAAGGAGTGGCAAGAGCCTAAGCTTGGGGATTCCCATGGCACCCCCAAGATAATCCAAGGACACCAAAAATTCAAAGCTTGGGGACGCCCCGGAAGGCATCCCCTCTTTCGTCCACTTCCATCGGTAATTTACTTGGAGGTATATTTTTATTCACCAACATGATATGTGTTTTGCTTGGAGTGTCTTGTATTATTTGTGTCTTTGTGTCTTAGTATGCCACAATCATCCTTGCTGTACACACATTTTGAGAGAGCCATACATGAAATAAAATTTGATAGAATACTCTATGTGCTTCACTTATATCTTTTGAGCTAAGTAGTTTTGCTCTATGTGCTTCACTTATATCTTTTGAGCGTTATAATTTTGCTCTATGTGCTTCACTTAGATCTTTTAGAGCACGGTGGTGGATTTGTTTTACAGAAACTATTGATCTCTCATGCTTCACTTAAATTATTTTGAGAGTCTCTTAATAGCACGGTAATTTGCTTAATAATAATATGCTTGGTATTCAAGATCTGTGAAACTTTCTTTTGAGTGTGTTGAATACTAATAAAAGATTAAGCGTGATAATTGTTTTGAGATATGGAGGTGATAATATTAAAGTCATGCTAGTTGAGTAGTTGTGAATTTAAAGAATACTTGTGTTAAAGTTTGTGATTCCCATAGCATGCACGTATGGTGAACCGTTATGTGATGAAGTCGGAGCATGATATATTTATTGATTGTCTTCCTTATGAGTGGCGGTCGGGGACGAGCGATGGTATTTTCCTACCAATCTATCCCCCTAGGAGCATGCGCGTAATACTTTTCTTTGATAACTTCTAGATTTTTGCAATAAGTATATGAGTTCTTTATGACTAATGTTGAGTCCATGGATTATACGCACTCTCACCCTTCCACCTTTGCTAGCCTCTCTAATACCGCGCACCTTTGGCGGTATCATACACCTACCATATACCTTCCTCAAAACAGCCACCATACCTACCTATTATGGCATTTCCATAGCCATTCCGAGATATATTGCCATGCAACTTTCCACCATCTAGTTCTTCATGACATATTCATCATTGTCATATTGCTTAGCATGATCATGTAGTTGACATAGTATTTGTGGCAAAGCCACCGTTCGTAATTCTTACATACTTGTCACTCTTGATTCATTGCATATCCCGGTACATCGTCGGAGGCATTCATATAGAGTCATACTTTGTTTTGGAATCAAGTTGTAATCATTGAGTTGTAAATAAATAGAAGTGTGGTGATCATCCTTAATAGAGCATTGTCCCAAATAAAAAAAGAGAAAGGCCAAATAAAAAAAGAAAGGCCAAATAAAAAAAAGAAGGCCCAAAAAAAGAAAATAAATAAAAAGGGACAATGCTACTATCTTTTTTCCACACTTGTGCTTCAAAGTAGCACCATGATATAGCGAGTCTCATATATTGTGCTTCAAAGTAGCACCATGTTCTTCATATAGAGAGTCTCATATGTTGTCACTTTCATATACTAGTGGGAATTTTACATTATAGAACTTGGCTTGTATATTCCAATGATGGGCTTCCTCAAATTGCCCTAGGTCTTCGTGAGCAAGCAAGTTGGATGCACACCCACTTAGTTTCTTTTTGAGCTTTCATACATTTAAGCTCTAGTGCATCCGTTGCATTGCAATCCCTACTCACTCACATTGATATCTATTGATGGGCATCTCCATAGCCCGTTGATACGCCTAGTTGATGTGAGACTATCTTCTCCTTTTTGTCTTCTCCACAACCACCATTCTATTCCACCTATAGTGCTATATCCATGGTTCACGCTCATGTATTGTGTGAAGATTGAAAAAGTTTTGAAAAATTTAGAGTATGAAACAATTGCTTGGCTTGTCATCGGGATTGTGCATGATTTAAATACTTTATGTGGTGAAGATGGAGCATAGCCAGACTATATGACTTTGTAGGGAGAACTTTCTTTGGCCATGTTATTTTGAGAAGACATAATTGCTTTGTTAGTATGCTTGAAGTATTATTATTTTTATGTCAATATAAACTTTTGTCTTGAATCTTTCTAATCTGAATATTCATACCACAATTAAGAATATTTGCATTGAAATTATGCCAAGTAGCACCCCGCATCAAAAATTCTCTTTTTATCATTTACCTACTCGAGGACGAGCAGGAATTAAGCTTGGGGATGCCTGATACGTCTCCAACATATCTATAATTTTTGATTGCTCCATGCTATATTATCTACTGTTTTGGACTATATTGGGCTTTATTTTCCACTTTTATGTTAATTTTGGGACTAACCTATTAATCGGAGGCCTAGCCCAGAATTGCTGTTTTTTGCCTATTTCAGTGTTTCAGAGAAACAAAATATCAAACGGAGTCCAAACAGAATAAAATCTTCGGGAACGTGATTTTCTCACCGAACGTGACCCAGGAGACTTGGACTCTACGCCAGGGAGTCAAAGAGGAGGTCACGAGGGTGGAGGGCGCCCCCCTAGGGCGCGCCCCTGCCTCGTGGGCCCCTCGGTGCTCCACCGACGTACTTCTTCCTCCTATATATACACACGTACCCCCGAACGATCAGAACAGGAGCCAAAAACCTAATTCCGCCACTACAACTTTCTGTATCCACGAGATCCCATCTTGGGGCCTGTTCCGGAGCTCCGCCGGAAGAATGCCGTCATCACGAAGGGCTTCTACATCATCCTAGCCCCTCCGATGAAGTGTGAGTAGTTTACCTCAGACCTTCGGGTCCATAGTTAGTATCTAGATGGCTTCTTCTCTCTCTTTGAATCTCAATACAAAGTTCTCCCCCTCTCTTGTGGAGATCTATTCGATGTAATCTTATTTTTGCGGTGTGTTTGTTGAGACTGATGAATTGTGGGTTTATGATCAAGTCTATCTATGAATAATATTTGAATCTTCTCTGAATTCTTTTATGTATGATTGGTTATCTTTGCAAGTCTCTTAGAATTATCCGTTTGGTTTGGCCAACTAGATTGGTAGTTCTTGCCATGGGAGAAGTGCTTACCTTTGGGTTCGATCTTGTGGTGTCCTTACCCAGTGACAGAAGGGGCAGCAAGGCACGTATTGTATCGTTGCCATCGAGGATAACAAGATGGGGTTTATTTCATATTGCATGAATTTATCTCTCTACATCATGTCATCTTGCTTAAGGCATTACTCTGTTTTTAACTTAATACTCTAGATGCATGCTGGATAGCGGTCGATGAGTGGAGTAATAGTAGTAGATGCAGAATCGTTTCGGTCTACTTGTCACGGACGTGATGCCTATATACATGATCATGCCTAGATATTCTCATAACTATGCTCAATTCTGTCAATTGCTCAACAGTAATTTGTTCACCCACCGTAGAATACTTATCCTCTTGAGAGAAGCCACTAGTGAAACCTATGGCCCCCGGGTCTATTCTCATCATATCAATCTCCATCACTTTAATCTTGCTTTGATTATTTACTTTGCCTTTACTTTTTACTTTGCATCTTTATATCAAAAATACCAAAAATATTATATCTATCAGATCTCACTCTCGTAAGTGACCGTGAAGGGCTTGGCAACCCCTAATCGCGTTGGTTGCGAGTAGCTATCGTTTTGTGCAGGTACAAGGGACATGAGCGTGGCCTCCTACTGTATTGATACCTTGGTTCTCAAAAACTAAGGGAAATACTTACGCTACTCTGCTGCATCATCCCTTCCTCTTTGGGGAAAACCAACGCAAGCTCAAGACGTAGCAGGGTTCCATTCAGGGACGGCTTCGACGTCCTATTCCGAATCGTCTAAAAGGGAGAGTTTCCCCTTCTTGGACACCTCCGCCTCTAGATCCGCGGAAGCCCCGCTTTTCTTCTTTCCCCCTTAGGGGGATAATTGTTCTCCTCCACTTCCTCCTCGTCTTCATCGTGGGAGGAGAGAGCTCCGGTATCTTTGAATGATATGTCTGAAATACCTTTGCGGCGAAGGCCACTTCAGACCTCCTTGCTCTTCTTCTTGGCCTTCTTTTTCGGCGCCTGGTACGGTGCCAGAACCAGCATCTTCGTCAGAAAAGGAATAGCTGGGCCTTCGGGTAGGGGAGCCGGAGACTTGATCTGCTCTGCCTTCTTCGTCCATCCCTAGGGGGCAAGGGGAAGGTTTAAACTTACTCCTTGGATCCACAAATCGAAGATATGATTAGAAAACTGAAAAACTTACTGGAGTGGCTGGATGAGCGCAGTCGTGACCGAGGTCTTCGGTCGTTGGGGGCCACGTCTTTTGGGTCTTAAAAAGCAGCTTCCGTATATCTTCGTGCCCTGTGCCGAAGAATCGTTGCAAGGTTCGGGGACTTACCGGATCAAACTCCCACATATGGGGAGTCTGGCGTTGGCAGGGGAGAATCCAGCGAAACAGCATCACCTGGATCACGCAGGCAAGGCTGATGTTCTTCTCCACCATGCTCTTAATATGCTTTTGTAGCGTCATCACCTCGTCGGATGACGCCCAATCCAGGCCTTTTTTGAGCCATGATGTGAGCCGTATTGGTGGACCGGTTCTGAACTCAGGAGTGGCGGCCCATGTGGCGTCACGAGGTTCCGTAACATAGAACCACACCTGTTGCCACCGCTTCACGGTCTCTACAAAAGTCCCCTGGGTCCAGGTGACGTTAGGGAGCTTGATCACCATGGCGCCGCCGCACTCCGCGTGTTGACCCTCGACCACCTTCGGCTTCACATTAAAGACCTTGAGCCATAGGCCGAAGTGGCAGGTGCGGAGGAACGCCTCGCACACGACGATGAGCGCCGAGATGTTGAGTAATGAATTTGGAGCTAGATCATGGAAATCTAGCCCGTAATAGAACATGAGTCCGCGGATGAAAGGGTGAAGAGGAAACCCTAGCCCGCAAAGAAAATGGGGGATGAATACTACCCTCTCATTGGGCTCGGGTGTGGGAATGATCGGCTTTTTGGCAGGGAGCTGATAGGTGATTTCCTTGGCTAAATACCCTGCTTCCCAGAGTTCCTTGATGTGCTCCTTCGTGACGGAGGAGGCCATCCACTTGCCCTGTGCTCCAGATTCGGACATGTTCAGAGTGATAGTTAGGGACGGAAGGGGTTGAAGGTGGGGCGCTTGAGCTCAAGGATGGACGGGATGAGGAGGAAGAAGGTGTAGGGTAAAAAGCGGATCTTTATCTTCTCATAAAGGCAGTGAATGTCGAACGTCCCCCCATGAGCCTTAAAACTCGCCTATTCCCCAGGAGTCGTGTGAGTGGCACGGTCGGATTACCCAAATCCGTATTGATGAGAATCCTGCAATAAGGGGACACGATCTCTGCTTTGAAAAGACGTGTCAATGAATACCGCATCTCGGAACGCGAAGTGGGAGGCTAAAAAATGGTTCGAAATAATAATAAGACCGGAACACAATACCTCGCAGAAAAAGTTGTTAGAAGACATAACCTATTTCTACTTAAGTATTTTTGCCCTCGTGGTTCAGGGTTGTAACTATTGTACAGAGCCGGATATAGTTCTTTTGATCAACTGCTTTGGAGTATTCGGAGGAAGAACCCGCCTTGCAATGACGAAGACAATCTATGCGTCGGACCCATCATCATTGAAGCCTGGTTCAGGGGCTACTGAGGGAGTCCGGGATTAGGGGGCGACCGGGCATCCGGGCTATGCGACATGGGCGGACTGGTGGGTCGTGAAGATACAAGATTGAAGGCTTCTCCCCGTGTCCAGATGGGACTCTCCTTGACGTGGAAGGCATGCTTGGCGTTTGGATATGAAGATTCCTTTCTCTGTAGACCGACTCTGTACAACCCTAGTCCCCTCCGGTGTCTATATAAACCGGAGGGTTTAGTCCTTAGTGGCAGTCATAATCATACAAGCTAGACATCTCTGGTTTAGCCATTACGATCTCATTGTAGATCAGCTCTTGTAACCCCTATACTCATCAAAGTCAATCAAGCAGGAAGTAGGGTATTACCTCCATCAAGAGGGCCCGAACCTGGGTAAACATCGTGTCCCCTGCCTCCTGTTACCTCCGATCCTTAGACACATAGTTCGGGACCCCCTACCTGAGATCTGCCGGTTTTGACACCGACACAACTACCGCAACATGTAGCAGTTGAATCGTTGTTGTCCTAATGCAGTAAAAGAGAGCAAGAGCGAGAGAGTGGGATTGTATCGGAATGCTCAAAGGGGGTTTGCTTGTCTGACACTTCTGAACATAGTAATAGCTCTTCATCAGTGGCATCGATCACATCGCCGGAACAACGTCTACTGAGAGGGAACAAACACCGGCAAACAAGATGGGACACAATCAATGCAATGCAACAATATGAAGCATGATTTCTACCTCTGAGCATGCATTGGTTTTCCCATGAAGAGGAAAGGGTGATGCAGCAAAGCAGCGTAAGTATTTCCCTCAGTTTTTGAGAACCATGGTATCAATCCAGTAGGAGACCACGCGCGAGTCACCTCATACCTACACAAACAAATAAGAACCTTGCAACCAACACGATAAAGGGGTTGTCAATCCCTTCACGGCCACTTGCAAGAGTGAGATCTGATAGAGATAATAATAATAAGATAAATATTTTTGGTATTTTATGATGTAGATTGAAAGTAAAGATTGCAAAATAAGATAGATTGGAAACTTGTATGATGGGAAATAGACCCGAGAGGCATAGGTTTCACTAGTGGCTTCTCTCAAGATAGCATAAGCATTACGGTGGGTGAGCAAATTAATGTCAAGCAATTGATAGAAAAGAGAATAATTATGAGAATATCTAGGTATGATCATGTATATAGGCATCACGTCCGTGACAAGTAGACCGACTCATGCCTGCATCTACAACTATTACTCCACACATCGACCGCTATCCAGCATGCATCTAGAGTATTAAGTTCATAAGAACAGAGTAACACTTTAAGCAAGATGACATGATGTATAGGGATAATGTAGCGACCCGACCCGAATGGATCAAGTCTACTGTGCTCCAGTGTCATCCCTGGATTAGTAATGCTGACACCACACAGTACTTCGAAGGATTTATAGCAGAGTTGCAATCACACACTTATTACATCATTGTCTCAAAGAGAACTTATTACAATAAATATGGCTTAAGGCCATCTAATAACGATAACAGCGGAAGACTCGGAAGATAAAAGGGTCCATTAACTCCAACGGCATCACTGAGTATAGAACCACAACCTAAAAGCACCTTACTCGTCGTCTGAAAAGTCTGCAACATGAAAGTTGCAGCCCGAAAACGGGTCAGCACATGGAATATGCTGGCAATGTAACACATAGAGAGTAATGGAATGAAACAGCTATACTACATGCATATATGGCTGGTGGAAAGATCTATGGTTACAGTTTTGCGTAAAGCCAGTTTTTCCCTACTACAAAGGAATAAATTTATTTAACTATCATGGTAGTCGTTAAACATCGAGAATGGTTGACAGCATTCCGATCCCAATTAAGTAATTAAAACCCATTAATATTAATTAGAGTAACATGTTGAGATTCACATGATATTCAAGTACTAGATACTCAAGTTGTCCATAACCGGGGACACGACTAATCATGATTAGTTTGTTACACTCTGCAGAGGTTTGCGCACTTTTCCCCACAAGACTCGATCGCCTCCGTTTGGTTTCTCGCACTGCAGGGTGTTTGAGAAGACGGATGACCGAGACACAGTCTTTCAGAAGCGCTAGCACCTTACATGTGGGTAGATCGGTACACCTACTTTCCCCTACATCTGCTAGTCTACCCGTAAGAGTTCGCATGACTTAATCAACTATGCCAGAGCCCATAATGGCTTGTGGCTGCACACGGAAGTTACTAGCATGAATGATCTGATGATCCCTTTGAGCCTGGGTGGCGGTCCGAAATAAAAACAGGCAAGTCCCGATAGACATCAGGTGCCTCAATCCACCCAGATGTGTATTTAAGTTGCCACCTTAAGTAAACCATTAAAATTAACAAACTCACATCTGCCATGGATATCACTCACCCAATCCACGTCTACTGGCATAGCATGGCACAATAAGCAAACGTAGAAGTAACTCCCAAAGGTTTCATAATAATACAGGTGATAGGTACTACCTCATCTACTTCCCATCCCACAATTTAATTAGATCCTAATCATGCAATGTGAGAGGATTGATCTAATGCAATAAAACATGGGTTGTAGAAAAGGTATGATCAAAGTGTTACTTGCCTTGCTGATGATCCGCGAGACCTAGGGTTTCGAAGTAACAAGCGGCGCAATCCGGGTGATCTATCGCAGACAAACAACAAGCACACAATAAGTACTCATCTAATGCACAGGTAAAACTCGAACAAGAGAACGAACCAGAAAGTTCAACTTAAGAACTCTGGTTGCAAAGAAAGAAAGAACCGAACAGACGACGGAAAAACAAACGACGGAAGAAAAGAACTCGGTTCTAGCAAGTTGAAACTAGGTCAAATTTTACTATAGCAAAGGCTTGTTCAAGTTGATTAGACGGAAGGCGGTTTCGAAACGAAACTCCAGGCGCTTGAATCACCTGATTCCGATAAACGAGCGAGAAGAAAGACTAGAACGAAGATCGGATCTGAGATCACGATCGCGGAATAAATCCGATGAAAAGAAAGAGACGAACGGTTAAACGAACGGACTTTCGTTAACCAGGAATAATCGGTGATCACGTTCGTTGAGACGAACGGTCCGAAAGAAGAACGAAAACCGATCTAGGGTTTTCGGAAAAGAAACCGAAAAGAAAAACCGGAAAGAAAACGGAAAAGAAACGGAATGGTTCTTTTAAGAAAAACCAAACCGGGGAAAGAAAAAGAGGTGCGGCGCGGGGCTACCTCCGGCGAGGCTCCGGCGAGGGGCTCCGGCGGCGGCGGTGCGGCTAAGGCAGCTATAGGCGGCGGCTATAGGCGGCGGCGGCTTGGGGCTTGGGGTGGTGTGGGGAGAGGGGGGGGTTATGGGGGTATTTATATAGGTGGGGGGGGGGTTCTTGGGGGGAGGGGGCAAGCAATAGGAGGGGGGTGTGACTTGGCCAAGGGGCAAAGGGGGGGGGGGGGCGGCGGCCTAGAGTCCCGCTGGGCCTCGGCTTCGCGCGAGGTGCTGGGGGCGGTGGAGGCTGGCTGGGCCTTGGCCCGGCTGGCCTGGCGCGCGGGAGCTGCTCCTTTTTTGTTTTTTTAAATCGGTTTCGCGCGGAGAAAAACAAAAGAAAAACTATCTAAACGAACTCCGAAAAATCTAAAGTAAATTTTCCCTGACTCCTAAAATGAGTCGAACAAAATGAACTTTTCTCCGGGCCTAAAATGCAAATTTTTTGAAAACGCGCATTTTCCCTATCCAAATAAAAAGCAAACAAAACTCCGGCAAAACCAAAATTTGATTTATTCATTAGATCTTCATTTTTCCTAACTTTGGGAAAGTCATATTATTCCCTCTCTCATTTTTTTTGATATTGGAAAAATAATTGAAGATGAAATAAATAAATCAAATGATCCTCTTTTCCAAAATTTGAGAGAACTCAAATATGAAAATAACGAAATCTCCAACTCTCTCCGTGGGTCCTTGAGTTGCGTGAAATTTCTAGGATCAACCAAAATGCATGAAAATATGATATGCATGATGATCTAGTGTTTAACATTCCAAATTGCAAATTTGGGATGTTACAAACCTACCCCCCTTAAGATGAATCTCGCCCTCGAGATTCAGGTTGTCTAGAAAATAGGTGAGTGTGGTCCTTGAGCTAATCTTCTTCTCTTTCCCAGGTGGCTTCATCCTCTGAGTGGTGGTTCCACTGAACTTTGCAAAACTTGATAACCTTGCTGCGGGTAACTCCGCTGGCATAATCGAGAATCTTGACTGGCTTCTCCTCATACGTTAAGTCGTCCTTCAACTGAATCGCTTCGAGTGGCATGGTATCTCTTAGCGGTACCTCCGCCATCTCGGCATGACATTTCTTCAGCTGAGAAACATGGAATACATCATGAACTCCTGACAGCTCCTCTGGTAATTCCAACTTATAAGCGACTTCTCCCATACGTTGCAAGATCTTGTACGGTCCAACGAAGCGCGGTGCTAATTTTCCCTTAACTCCAAAGCGCTTAACTCCTCGAAGTGGGGATACTCGAAGGTAAACTCTGTCTCCAGTTTCGTAAACTGTCTCCTTGCGTTTTGAATCTGCGTAGCTCTTCTGCCTGGACTGGGCTACCTTGAGCCTATCGCGAATCAACTTAACTTTCCGTTCAGACTCCTTAATCAAATCTGGTCCAAAGAATTGACGGTCTCCAACTTCGTCCCATGACAACGGTGTCCTGCACCTCCTTCCGTATAAAGCTTCGAAAGGTGCCATCTTCAAACTGGTTTGGTAACTGTTGTTATAAGAAAAATCCGCATACGGCAAGTTATCGTCCCAGCTAGATCCATAATCTAGTGCACAAGCTCTCAGCATATCTTCCAAAATCTGATTGACTCTCTCGGTCTGTCCATCTGTCTGCGGATGAAAAGCTGTGCTGAACTCTAGTCCGGTTCTTAAAGTTTCATGCAACTGATTCCAAAATTTTGAGGTAAATTGAGTTCCTCTATCTGATACGATACTCCTCGGAACTCCATTCAAACAAATGATCCTAGTCATGTATATCTTTGCCAACTTAGCACTGGTGTAAGTGGTCTTAACTGGAATGAAATGTTCTACCTTTGTCAAACGATCAACTACTACCCATATCGAGTCATAGCCTGCTTTCATCCTGGGTAGTCCTGTGATAAAATCCATGCCTATCTTATCCCACTTCCATTCGGGTATCGGCAATGGTTGTAACAATCCTGCTGGCTTCTGATGCTCTGCCTTTACTCTCTGACATACGTCACAAACTGCTACATATGCTGCAATATCCTTCTTCATTCCGGTCCACCAGAATGTTTCCTTCAAATCCAAATACATCTTGGTATTCCCTGGGTGAATCGAATACGGTGAATCATGTGCCTCGTGCAAAATCAACTTCCTGATCTCCGGGTCATTGGGCACATAAACACGGTCCTCAAACCATAAGGTATTGTGCTCATCCTCACGAAATCCCTTTGCTTTTCCTTCGCTCAATTTCTCTTTTATAGCAGCAATCTCCTTGTCAGATTTCTGAGCTTCTCTGATCTTATCCATCAATGTTGACTGAATCTCCAATGTTGCTACATAGCCTCTCGGGACTATTTCCAAACATAGCTCAAGAAGGTTTTCTGCTAACTCCTTGGGTATTTTCCCTGTCATTAGAGTATTGACATGGCTCTTACGGCTCAATGCGTCAGCTACCACATTAGCTTTTCCGGGATGGTAATGCAATCTCATGTGATAATCCTTGATGAGCTCCAACCATCTCCTTTGTCTAAGGTTCAACTCCTTCTGCGTGAAAATGTACTTCAAACTCTTGTGATTCGTGTACACCTCACAATGATTTCCAATGAGGAAATGTCTCCACGTTTTCAATGCATGCACTATGGCTGCTAACTCCAAATCATGCGTGGCATAATTCAACTCATGAGGCTTCAGTTGCCGTGAAGCATACGAAACAACTCTTCCTTCCTGCATAAGCACTGCTCCAAGTCCTCGACGTGAAGCGTCACAATACACCTCATAATCCTTGGTCCGATCTGGCAAAATCAATACTGGTGAGGTAACCAAGCGTTTCTTCAACTCCTGGAAACTAGCCTCACACTCCTCAGTCCATTTGAACTTAGTATCCTTCTTCAACAATTCAGTCATAGGCTTTGCAATCTTTGAAAAGTTCTCAATGAATCTCCGGTAGTATCCTGCGAGTCCAAGAAAACTCCGGATCTCTCCAACTGTTGTTGGTGCTTCCCATTCGGTTACGATCTCAACCTTTGTGGGGTCAACTGCTATACCTTCTCCGGATATAACGTGTCCGAGGAATCCAACTTCCTTCAACCAAAACTCACATTTGTTGAATTTGGCGTACAACTGATGTTCCCTTAGTTTCTCCAAACCCAAACGCAAATGTTCCTTATGCTCCTCTTCATTCTTTGAATAAACCAGGATGTCATCAATGAACACTACGACGAACTTATCCAAAAACTCCATAAACACTTTGTTCATCAGGTTCATAAAATAGGCAGGTGCGTTAGTCAATCCAAATGACATAACGGTATACTCATACAGTCCATATCTTGTGGTGAATGCTGTCTTAGGTATGTCCTGCTCTCGAATCTTCAACTGATGGTACCCTGATCGCAAATCAATCTTGGAAAGCACTTTAGCTCCTTGCAAACGATCAAACAGATCATTAATCATTGGCAGTGGGTACTTATTCTTGATGGTTACTTCATTCAATCCTCGATAATCAACAACCATCCTTAATGATCCATCCTTCTTTTCCACTAGAAGTACGGGTGATCCCCAAGGCGAAGAACTTGGGCGAATGTAACCTTTATCCAATAACTCCTTAATCTGATTCTTAATTTCCACCAAATCCTTGGCTGGCATACGGTACGGTCACTTTGATATTGGGCCTGTACCTGGCAATAACTCAATCAAAAACTCAATGTCTCTATCCGGTGGCATGCCTGGCAATTCCTCAGGAAATACATTAGGAAAATCCTTCACCACTGGTACTTCCTCTTGCACAACTCCTGTTAGGCAGTTTACTTGTGTCCTATTTGGCACATGCCGGGATACATACTTGATCCTTCTTCCTTCTGGTGTGGTAAGCAAAATTGTCTTACTGGCGCAATCGATGTTTCCTCCATACATCGACAGCCAATCCATACCAAGAATCACATCCAGACCTTGGGACTCCAGAATAATTAAATCCGTTGGGAAAACATGCCTTCCTATACTTAATGGCACTTGGAAACATCCTTGTCTGGCCATGTACTCTGCTCCTGGCGAGCTTACTAGCATAGGCGTTTTAAGAATCCTAGTGGGCAGGCTATACTTTTCCACAAATCCCCTTGATATGTATGAATGCGATGCACCAGTATCAAAAAGAACGAGTTCGGTAAATGTCTTAACGAAAAACTTACCGATTACTGCATCAGGCTGATCTTCAACCTCCTCCACATTAACGTGGTTCACCTGTCCCCTATTGAAAGGGTTCGGCTTCTTCCCAGAGCTTCCATTGCCATTTCCATTCTGGCCTTCGGGACATTCATTGGCATAATGTCCGGTCTTGGAACACTTGAAACAAGTGACTTGACTCAGATCTCTCTTGGTTGGGGTCGATGGGGTGGTACGGTTCTGGCCGTTGCTTCCTCCATTCCCATTACCATTCTTGTGGCCATTATGGTTGTGCGAACTACCTCCTCCATGGGTATGCTGAAACTGAAATCCCGGTTTAGGGGTAAAACGGGGCTTCTGCTGGGCTCCAGAGTTATACTTCCCCGGTCCATACTTCCTCTTACCGTTCTCAATCTGCTGTTGCTTTCCTTCAATCATGATGGCACGATCTACCAACTCCTGGTAGTTGTTGAAACTTGCTACCATCAATTGCATGCTTAGTTCATCATTCAGTCCTTCCAGAAACTTCTCCTGCTTAGCTGCATCCGTAGCAACGTCATCTGGGGCATAACGTGCTAACTTGCTGAAGTCGTCAACGTACTGGCCAACTGTCCTTCCTCCTTGGCGTAAGTTGCGAAACTCACGCTTCTTCATGGCCATAGCTCCTGCTGAAACATGGGCAGTGCGGAAAGCTTGCTGAAACTGATCCCATGTGACAGTGTCAACTGGGTAAGTGGCTGTGAAATTCTCCCACCATGCTGCTGCGGGTCTGTCAAGCTGATGTGCGGCAAAATTCACTTTCTCACCATCTGTGCATCCTGCAGTGGTCAACTCCCTTCCTATCTTGCGGAGCCAATCGTCTGCTACTATTGGCTCGGTGCAACTGGAAAACACCGGCAGATTCAGCCTAAGGAAACGGGCTAAGTGGTCAACAGGTGGTGGTGGTGGTGGGTTGTTGTTGTTGTTCTGCTGGTTCTGGACTAACATCTGCATCAATTGATTCTGCTGCTGGATCAACTGAGTGAGCTCCGGTGGGAATCCATTGTCACGTCTCGGAGGCATCTGAGGGTTTAGAAGAGACGAGAATTAAGAATAGAGTGAGGTCTAAAGAGAAAAACACTAACCCAATGCACATGAGCAAATGCACACAAAATCACTTCATTCAATCAAACAAGGGCTTACAAACGGTCTAACTATCGCAAAAGTGCTCGAACTATTGTGTTTACATGGGGGAATACTACTACTATCTGGTGGTCATCTAGAAATTTGAACCGGTGGAAGACTCCACGATATCTGCTCCAGCTTCGTCTTCAAAGTCGGGTTCACTTGGATCCGAATCAGTGTCGTCGATGATGATGTAGTTGTCCGGACATGCGACGTACTCGTCTTCCTCCTTGGATGCTAACTTCCTCTTGAGTTCTTCAATCTCCTGCTTAAGATCGCCATTGTGTCTTGCTAGAGCTACGATCTCGTCCACGTAGTCCTTGCGTGTAGACTTCAGTTCTCCTTCTAGCTCGATGATCCTTGCCTTTGCATTCTTCAACTCTATCATATCATTGCACATCTGGTTCTCGTGGCGTCGAATGTGCTGGTTTAACTGCTGGATGAAAGATGCAATGGATCTATCCTTCTTGGTGCTGACTAACTCCCATTGTTCGTCTCGGCGTCCGCAAATCTGGTAGATCGTGTCCTTGAGGTCTTCTTGATAAACTTCTCCAATGCGTCCCATGGTCATATGAGCTGCCATGCTCCTTCCCAGACTCCAGGTTGGTGCATTGAAAACAATATCTATGGGCTTCGTGATTGGTGCGAATGTCCTTCCCGGAACGTGAGCTTGAATCTTCCAGCGCTCCTCTTCAGGTAGAGTGGTGTTGAAGGTTCCCGTGAAGCTTGGTAATCCAATGTTCAGGTACTTGGTGACTTCCTTCAACTGAAATCCAAAAGGTGTGCCTTCATCCGGTTGAGCGTACTTAATCTTCGCGTTCGTCATACTAAAAGGGTAGAAAAGATGAGGAGTTAGAAAATGAGAAGAGAATGGTGATCTATGGCTTTAACTTAGTGGTCGTGTCCTACAGTCAGCGTGTGCTCTGATACCATCTCTGTAGCGACCCGACCCGAATGGATCAAGTCTACTGTGCTCCGGTGTCATCCCTGGATCAGTAATGCTGACACCACATAGTACTTCGAAGGATTTATAGCAGAGCTGCAATCACACACTTATTACATCGTTGTCTCAAAGAGAACTTATTACAATAAATATGGCTTAAGGCCATCTAATAACGATAACAGCGGAAGACTCGGAAGATAAAAGGGTCCATTAACTCCAACGGCATCACTGAGTATAGAACCACGACCTAAAAGCACCTTACTCGTCGTCTGAAAAGTCTGCAACATGAAAGTTGCAGCCCGAAAACGGGTCAGCACATGGAATATGCTGGCAATGTAACACATAGAGAGTAATGGAATGAAACAGCTATACTACATGCATATATGGCTGGTGGAAAGATCTATGGTTACAGTTTTGCGTAAAGCCAGTTTTTCCCTACTGCAAAGGAATAAATTTATTTAACTATCATGGTAGTCGTTAAACATCGAGAATGGTTGACAGCATTCCGATCCCAATTAAGTAATTAAAACCCATTAATATTAATTAGAGTAACATGTTGAGATTCACATGATATTCAAGTACTAGATACTCAAGTTGTCCATAACCGGGGACACGGCTAATCATGATTAGTTTGTTACACTCTGCAGAGGTTTGCGCACTTTTCCCCACAAGACTCGATCGCCTCCGTTTGGTTTCTCGCACTGCAGGGTGTTTGAGAAGACGGATGACCGAGACACAGTCTTTCAGAAGCGCTAGCACCTTACATGTGGGTAGATCGGTACACCTACTTTCCCCTACATCTGCTAGTCTACCCGTAAGAGTTCGCACGACTTAATCAACTATGCCAGAGCCCATAATGGCTTGTGGCTGTACACGGAAGTTACTAGCATGAATGATCTTATGATCCATTTGAGCCTGGGTGGCGGTCCGAAATAAAAACAGGCAAGTCCCGGTAGACATCAGGTGCCTCAATCCACCCAGATGTGTATTTAAGTTGCCACCTTAAGTAAACCATTAAAATTAACAAACTCACATCTGTCATGGATATCACTCACCCAATCCACGTCTACTGGCATAGCATGGCATAATAAGCAAACGTAGAAGTAACTCCCAAAGGTTTCATAATAATACAGGTGATAGGTACTACCTCATCTACTTCCCATCCCACAATTTAATTAGATCCTAATCATGCAATGTGAGAGGATTGATCTAATGCAATAAAACATGGGTTGTAGAAAAGGTATGATCAAAGTGTTACTTGCCTTGCTGATGATCCGCGAGACCTAGGGTTTCGAAGTAACAAGCGGCGCAATCTGGGTGATCTATCGCAGACAAACAACAAGCACACAATAAGTACTCATCTAATGCACAGGTAAAACTCGAACAAGAGAACGAACCAGGAAGTTCAACTTAAGAACTCCGGTTGCAAAGAAAGAAAGAACCGAATAGACGACGGAAAAACAAACGGCGGAAGAAAACAACTTGGTTCTAGCAAGTTGAAACTAGGTCAAATTTTACTGTAGCAAAGGCTTGTTCAAGTTGATTAGACGGAACGGCGGTTTCGAAACGAAACTCCAGGCGCTTGAATCACCCGATTCCGATAAATGAGCGAGAAGAAAGACTAGAACGAGGATCGGATCTGAGATCACGATCGCAGAATAAATCTGACAAAAAGAAAGAGACGAACGGTTAAACGAACGACGTTCGTTAACCGGGAATAATCGGTGATCACGTTCGTTGAGACGAACGGTCCGAAAGAAGAACGAAAACCGATCTAGGGTTTTCGGAAAAGAAACCGAAAAGAAAAACCGGAAAGAAAACGGAAAAGAAACGGAAGGGTTCTTTTAAGAAAAACCGAACCGGGGAAAGAAAAAGAGGCGCGACGCAGGGCTACCTCCGGCGAGGGGCTCCGGCAGCGGCGGCGCGGCTAAGGCGGCTATAGGCGGCGGCGGCTTGGGGCTTGGGGTGGTGTGGGGAGAGGGGGGGGGTTATGGGGGGTATTTATATAGGTGGGGGGGTTTCTTGGGGGAGGGGGCAAGCAATAGGAGGGGGGGTGTGACTTGGCCAAGGGCCAAAGGGGGGGTGGCGGCCTAGAGTCCCGCTGGGACTCGGCTTCGCGCGAGGGGCTGGGGGCGGTGGCGGCTGGCTGGGCCTTGGCCCGGCTGGCCTGGCACGCGGGAGCTGCTCCTTTTTTTTTAAATCGGTTTCGCGCGCAGAAAAACAAAAGAAAAACTATCTAAACAAACTCCGAAAAATCTAAAGTAAATTTTCCCCGACTCCTAAAATGAGTCGAACAAAATGAACTTTTCTCCGGGCCTAAAATGCAATTTTTTTGAAAACGCGCATTTTTCCCTATCCAAAAAAAGCAAACAAAACTCCGGCAAAACCAAAATTTGATTTATTCATTAGATCTTCATTTTTCCTAACTTTGGGAAAGTCATATTATTCCCTCTATCATTTTTTTTATATTGGAAAAATAATTGAATATGAAATAAATAAATCAAATGATCCTGTTTTCCAAAATTTGAGAGAACTCAAATATGAAAATAACGAAATCTCCAACTCTCTCCGTGAGTCCTTGAGTTGCGTGAAATTTCTAGGATCAACCAAAATGCATGAAAATATGATATGCATGATGATCTAGTGTATAACATTCCAAATTGCACATTTGGGATGTTACAGATAAACTCATGCAATATGATATAAACCCCATCTTTTTATCCTCGATGGCAACAATACAATACGTGTCATTTCCCTTTCTGTCACTGGGATCGAGCACCACAAGATTGAACCCAGAGCTAAGCACTTCTCCCATTGCAAGAAAGATTAATCTAGTAGGCCAAACCAAACTGATAATTCGAAGAGACTTGCAAAGATAACCAATCATACATAAAAGAATTCAGAGAAGATTCAAATATTGTTCATAGATAGTCTTGATCATAAACCCACAATTCATCGGATCTCGACAAACACACCGCAAAAGAAGATTAGATCGAATAGATCTCCAAGAGAATCGAGGAGAACTTTGTATTGAGATCCAAAGAGAGAGAAGAAGCCATCTAGCTAATAACTATGGACCCAAAGGTCTGAGGTAAAATACTCACACATCATCGGAGGGGCCATGGAGTTGATGTAGAGGCCCTCCGTGATCAATGCCCCCTCCGGCGGAGCTCCGGAAAAGGCCCCAAGATGGGATCTCTTGGGTACAGAAGGTTGCGGCAGTGGAAATAGGGTTTCGTGGTGCTCCTGGATGTTTTCAGGGTACGTAGGTATATATAGGAGGAAGAAGTAGGTCGGTGGAGCCACAAGGGGCCCACGAGGGGGGAGGGCGCACCCAGGGGGGTAGGCGCGCCCCCTTCCTCGTGGCCTCCTCGTTGGTTGCTTGACGTCCACTCCAAGTCATCTTGATCATGTTTGTTCCAAAAATCGTGCTCCCGAAGGTTTCATTCCGTTTAGACTCCATTTGATATTCCTTTTCTACGAAACACTGAAATAGGCAAAAAAGCAGCAATTTGGGCTAGGCCTCCAGTTAATAGGTTAGTCCCAAAAATAATATAAAAGTGTATAAATAAGCACATTAAACATCCAAAACAGAATATATAATAGCATCGAACAATCAAAAATTATAGATACGTTGGAGACGTATCAAGCATCCCCAAGCTTAATTCCTGCTCGTCCTCGAGTAGGTAAATGATAAATATAGAATTTTTGATGTGGAATGCTTTCTATAATATTCTTCAATGTATTTTTCTCTATTGTGGCATGAATGTTCAGATCCGAAAGATTCAAGATAAAAGTTTATTGGTGACATAAAAATAGTAATACTCCAAGTATGCTAATCAAGCAATTATGTCTTATCAAAATACCATAGCCAAAGAAAACTTATCCCTAAAAGTCATATAGTTTGGCCATGCTTCATTTTCGTCACACAAAATGCTCTCATCATGCACAACCCCGATGACAAGCCAAACAATTGTTTCATACTTAGCCTTTTCAAATTCTTTCAACTTTTACGCAATATATGAGCACGAGCCATGGACATAGCACTATGGGTGGAATAGAATATGATGATTGAGGTTATGTGAGAAGACAAAAAGGGAGAAAGTCTCACATTGACGCGGCTAATCAATGAGCTATGGAGATGCCCAACAATTGATGTCAATGCAAGGAGTAGGGATTGCCATGCAACGGATTCACTAGAGCTATAAATATATGAAAGCTCATCAAAGAAACTAAGTGGGTGTGCATCCAACTCACTTGCTCACGAAGACCTAGGGCATTTGAGGAAGCCCATCATTGGAATATACAATCCAAGTTCTATAATGAAAAATTCCCACTATTATATGAAAGTGACAAAATAAGAGACTCTCTATCATGAAGATCATGGTGCTACCTTGAAGCACAACTGTGGAAAAAGGATAGTAACATTGTCCCTTCTCTCTTTTTCTCTCTTTTTCTCTTTTTTTATTTGGGCTTTCTTTTTTGGCCTCTTTTCTCTTTTTTATTTTTTATTTTTCGTCCGGAGTCTCATCCCGACTTGTGGGGGAATCATAGTCTCCATCATCCTTTCCTCACTGGGACAATGCTCTAATAATGATGATCATCACACTTCTTTTTACTTACAACTCAAGAATTACAACTCAATACTTAGAACAAAATATGACTCTATGTGAATGCCTCCGGTGGTGTACCGGGATATGCAATGAATCAAGAGTGACATGTATGAAAAATTATGAACGGTGTCTTTGCCACAAATACAATGTCAACTACATGATCATGCATGGCAGTATGACAATGATGATGCGTGTCATAATAAATGGAACGGTGGAAAGTTGCATGGCAATATATCTCGGAATGGATATGGAAATGCCATAATAGGTAGGTATGGTGGCTGTTTTTAGGAAGATATAAGGAGGCTTATGTGTGATAGAGTGTATCATATCACGGGGTTTGGATGCACCGGCGAAGTTTGCACCAACTCTCAAGGTGAGAAAGGGCAATGCACAGTACCGAAGAGGCTAGCAATGAAGGAAGGGTGAGAGTACGTATAATCCATGGACTCAACATTAGTCATAAAGAACTCACATACTTATTGCAAAAATCTACAATTCATCAAAACCAAGCACTACGCGCATGCTCCTAGGGGGATAGATTGGTAGGAAAAGACCATCACTCGTCCCCGACCGCCATTCATAAGGAAAGCAATCAAAGAACACCCCATGCTTCAAATTTGTCACATAATGATTACCATACATGCATGCTATGGGACTTGGTAACTTCAACACAAGTATTCATCAATTTCACAATTACTCAACTAGCACACCTCTAGTATTACCACATTTATATCTCAAAACAATCTATCAAGCATCCAACTTCTCTTAGCATTTAAAATTTATAACCAAAGTGAATTACCATGCTGTTCTAAATGACTCTCAAAATGATATAAGTGAATAATGGGAGATCAATTATTTCTATAAAATAGAACCACCACCGTGCTCTAAAAGATATAAGCGAAGCACTAGAGGAAAAATTATCCAACTCAAAAGATATAAGTGAAGCACATAGAGTATTCTAATAAATTCCAATTCATGTGTGTCTCTCCCTTTAGGTGTGTACAGCAAGGATTATTGTGGTAATCTAAAAATCAACGACTCAAATCATACAAGACGCTCCAAGCAAAACACATATCATGTGGCGAATAAAAATATAGCTCCAAGTAAAGTTACCGATGGACGAAGACGAAAGAGGGGTGCCTTCCGGGGCATCCCCAAGATTAGGATTTTGGTTGTCCTTGGATTTTACCTTGGGGTGCCTTGGGCATCCACAATCTTAGGCTCTTTCCACTCCTTGTTCCATAATCTATCAAATCTTTACCCAAAACATGAAAACTTCACGACACAAAACTTAAAAGAAAATCTTCGTGAGCTCCGTTAGTAAAAGAAAACAAACCACTACTTCAAGGTAATGTAATTAACTCATTATTTATTTATATTGGTGTTAAACCTACTGTATTCCAACTTTTCTATGGTTCATAAACTCTATTACTAACCATAGATTCATCAAAATAAGCAAACTACACACAAAAAACAGAATCTGTCAAAAACAGAACAGTCTGTAGTAATCTATAGGTTTCGAATACTTATGGAACCCCAAAAATTCTAAAATAAATTGATAGAGGTGAGGAATTTATCTATTCATCATCTGCAAAAATAATTAACTAAATATCACTCTCCAATAAACAATGGCAGCAATTCTCGTGAGCGCTAAAGTTTCTGTTTTTTACAGCAAGATCAAAAAGACTTCCCCCAAGTCTTCCCAACGGTTATACTTGGCACAAACACTAATTAAACACAAAAAACACAACCAAAACATAGGCTATATAAATTATTTATTACTAAACAGGAACAAAAATCAAGGAATAAAAATAAATTGGGTTGCCTCCCAACAAGCGCTATCGTTTAACGCCCCTAGCTAGGCATAAAAGCAAGGATAGATTTAGGTATTGCCATCTTTGTTAGGCAATCCATAAGTGGCTCTCATAATAGATTCATATGGTATTTAATTTAATTTCTAGGGAAGTGTTCCATTCCCTTCCTTAACGGAAATTGGAATCTAATATTTCCTTCCTTCATATCAATAATTGCACCAATCGTTCTAAGGAAAGGTCTACCAAGAATAATAGGACATGAAGGATTGCAATCTATATCAAGAACTATGAAATCTACAGGCACATAATTCCTATTTTAACAATAAGAACATCATTAATTCTTCCCATAGGTTTCTTAATGGTGGAACCCGCAAGGTGCAAGTTTAAAGAACAATCATCAAATTCATGAAAACCTAGCAAATCACACAAAGTTTTTGGGATCGTGGAAACACTAGCACCCAAATCACACAAAGCATAGCATTCATGATCTTTAATTTTTATTTTAATTGTATCTTCCCACTCATCATAAAGTTTTCTAGGGATAGAAACTTCCAACTCAAGTTTTTCTTCGTAAAATTGCATTAAAGCATCAACGATATGTTTAGTAAAAGCTTTATTTTGACTATAAGCATGAGGAGAATTTAGCACAAATTGCAACAACGAAATACAATATATCAAAGAGCAATTATCATAATTAAATTCATTGAAATCCAAGACAGTGGGTTCATTGCTATTTAATGTTTTGACCTCTCCAATCCCACTTTTATCAATTTTTGCATCAAGATCTAAAAACTCCGAATCATTGGGATGCCTTCTAACTAAAGTTGACTCATCTCCGGTCCCATCATTATCAAGATTCATATTGCAAAAAAAAGATTTAATAGGAGACACATCAATAACTTTTATATCTTCATCATTATTTTCATGGAAACTAGAAGAACATGCTTTCACAAAGCAATGTTTGTTTGCACGCATCCTTGCGGTTCTTTATTTGCACTCATCAATGGAAATTCTCATAGCTTTGAGAGACTCATTGATATCATGCTTAGGTGGAATAGATCTAAGTTTCAAAGAATCAACATCAAGAGAAATTCTATCCACGTTCCTAGCCAACTCATCAATCTTAGACATTTTTTCTTCAATCGAAGCATTGAAACTCTTTTGTGAACTAATAAATTCTTTAATATTAGATTCAAAATCAGAGGGCATATTATTATAATTTCCATAAGAATTATTGTAGGAATTACCAGAGGAATTACTAGGAAACGACCTAGGATTAAAATTACCTCTATACGCGTTATTACCAAAATTGTTCCTACCAACAAAATTCGCATCCATAGATTCATTATTATTCTCAATCAAAGTAGACAAAGGCATATCATTAGGATCAGTAGGAGCACTCTTATTAGCAAACAATTTCATAAGTTCATCCATCTTTCCACTCAAAACATTAATCTCTTCAATTGCATGCACCTTTTTACTAGTAGATCTTTTAGTGTGCCATTGACAACCATAATATTATATAGGAGTTTGGTAGCTTCTGCTAAAGTGATTTTCATAAAAGTGCCTCCCGCAGCCAAATCTAAAAGATTTCTAGAAGGAAAATTCAATCCGGCATAAATTTTTTGTATAATCGTCCATAAATTCAAACCATGTGTAGGGCAATTACATATCATTAATTTCATCCTCTCCCAAGATTGTGCAACATGCTCATGATCAAGTTGCTTAAAATTCATAATATCGTTTCTAAGAGAGATGATCTTACCAGGAGGAAAATACTTAGAGATAAAAGCAATTTTGCACTTATTCCATGAATCAATACTATTTTTAGGCAAAGACGAAAACCAAGCTTTAGCACGATCTCTAAGCGAAAACGGAAATAGCTTAAGTTTAACAATATCATTATCCACATCTTTCTTCTTTTGCATATCACATAAATCAACAAAGTTGTTTAGATGGGTAGCGACATCTTCACTAGGAAGGCCAGAAAACGGATCTTTCATGACAAGATTCAACAAAGCGGTAATAATCTCACAATATTCAGCATCTATAAGAGGAGCAATCGGAGTGCTAATAAAATCATTATTGTTGGTATTGGCAAAGTCACACAATTTAGTGTTATCTTGAGCCATCGTGAGAAGCAAGCAATCCAACACACAAGAAAACAATAAACAAGCAAAAGAGGCAAACTGGAAAAGAGATGGGGAACGGAAAAAGAGGACGAATAAAAATGGCAAGGGTGAAGTGGGGGAGAGGAAAACGAGAGGAAAATGGAAAATAATGTAATGCGAAGGATAAGAGTTGTGATGGGTACTTGGTATGTCTTGACTTGGCGTAGATCTCCCCGGCAACGGCGCCAGAAATCCTTCTTGCTACCTCTTGAGCATGCGTTGGTTTTCCCTTGAATAGGAAAGGGTGATACAGCAAAGCAGCATCAGTATTTCCCTCAGTTTTTGAGAACCAAGGTATTAATCCAGTAGGAGACACGTGCAAGTCACCTTGTACCTACACAAACAAATAAGAACCTCGCAACCAACACGATAAAGGGGTTGTGAATCCCTTCACGGCCACTTGCAAGAGTGAGATCTGATAGAGATAATAATAATAAGATAAATATTTTTGGTATTTTTTTGATTTAAATTGAAATTAAAGATTGCAAAATAAGATAGATTGGAAACTTGTTTGATGGAAAATAGACCCGGGGGCCATAGGTTTCACTAGTGGCTTCTCTCAAGATAGCATAAATATTACGGTGGGTGAACAAATTACTGTTGAGCAATTGATAGAAAAAAGAATAATTATGAGAATATCTAGGTGTGATCATGTATATAGGCATCACGTCCGTGACAGGTAGACCGACTCCTGCCTACATCTACTACTATTACTCCACACATCGACCGCTATCCAGCATGCATCTAGAGTATTAAGTTCATAAGAACAGAGTAACGCTTTAAGCAAGATGACATGATGTAGAGGGATAAACTCATGCAATATGATATAAACCCCATCTGTTTATCCTCGATGGCAACAGTACAATACGTGTCGTTTCCCTTTCTGTCGCTGGGATCGAGCACCGCGAGATTGAACCCAAAGCTAAGCACTTCTCACATTGCAAGAAAGATCAATCTAGTAGGCCAAACCAAACTGATAATTCGAAGAGACTTGCAAAGATAACCAATCATACATAAAAGAATTCAGAGAAGATTCAAATATTGTTCATAGATAGTCTTGATCATAAACCCACAATTCATAGGATCTCGACAAACACACCGCAAAAGAAGATTACATCGAATAGATCTCCAGGATAATCAAGGAGAACTTTGTATTGAGACCAAAGAGAGAGAAGAAGCCATCTAGCTAATAACTATGGACCCGAAGGTCTGAGGTAAACTGCTACCTCTTGAGCATGCGTTGGTTTTCCCTTGAAGAGGAAAGGGTGATGCAGCAAAGCAGCTTAAGAATTTCCCTCGGGTTTTGGGAACCAAGGTATCAATCCAGTAGGAGACCACGTGCAAGTCACCTCATACCTACACAAACAAATAAGAACCTCTCAACCAACGCGATAAAGGGGTTTTCAATCCCTTCATGGCCACTTGCGAGAGTGAGATCTGATAGAGATAATAATAATAAGATAAATATTTTGGTATTTTTATGATATAGAGTGAAAGTAAAGATTGCAAAATAAAATAGATTGGAAACATGTATGACGGAGAATAGACCCGAGGGGCATAGGTTTCACTAGTGGCTTCTCTCAAGATAGCATAAGTATTACGGTGGGTGAACAAATTACTGTCGAGCAATTGATAGAAAAGCGAATAATTATGAGAATATCTAGGTATGATCATGTATATAGGAATCACGTCCGTGACAAGTAGACCAACTCCTGCCTGCATCTACTACTATTACTCCACACATCGACCGCTATCCAGCGTGCATCTAGAGTATTAAGTTCATAAGAAAAGAGTAACGCCTTAAGCAAGATGACATGATGTAGAGGGATAAACTCATGCAATATGATATAAACCCCATCTTTTTATCCTCGATGGCAACAACACAATACATGTCATTTCCCTTTCTGTCACTGGGATCGAGCACCGCAAGATTGAACCCAAAGCTAAGCACTTCTCCCATTGCAAGAAAGATCAATCTAGTAGGCCAAACCAAACTGATAATTCGAAGAGACTTGCAAAGATAAACCAATCATACATAAAAGAATTCAGAGAAGATTCAAATATTTTTCATAGATAAACTTGATCATAAACCAACAATTCATCGGATCTCGACAAACACACCGCAAAAGAAGATTACATCGAATAGATCTCCAAGAGAATCGAGGAGAACTTTGTATTGAGATCCAAAGAGAGAGAAGAAGACATCTTGCTACTAGCTATAGACCCGAAGGTCTAAGGTAAACTACTCACACATCATTGGAGGGGCCATGGAGTTGATGTAGAGGCCCTCCGTGATCAATGCACCCTCCGATGGAGCTCCGGAAAAGTCCCCAAGATGGGATCTCTTGGGTACAGAAGGTTGCGGCGGTGGAAATAGGGTTTCGTGGTGCTCCTAGATGTTTTCGGGGTATATGGATATATATATAGGAGGAAGAAGTAGGTCGGCGGAGCAACGTGGGGCCCATGAGGGTGGGAGGGCGCCCCCTACCTGCCTCGTGGCCTCTGATTGTTTCTTGACGTCCACTCCAAGTCCCTGGATCACGTTTGTTCCAAAAATAACGCTCCCGAAGGTTTCATTCCTTGGACTCCGTTTGATATTCCTTTTCGGCGAAACACTAAAATAGGCAAAAAAACAGCAATTTGGGCTGGGCCTCCGGTTAATAGGTTAGTCCCAAAAATAATATAAAAGTGTAAAATAAAGCCCATTAACATCCAAAACAGATAATATAATAGCATGGAACAATCAAAAATTATAGATACGTTGGAGACGTATCAAGCATCCCCAAGCTTAATTCCTGCTCGTCCTCGAGTAGGTAAATGATAAAAACAGAATTTTTGATGTGAATGCCTCCTAACATATTTCTCAATGTAAATTTTCTTTATTGTGGCATGAATGTTCAGATCCAAAAGATTCAAGATAAAAGTTTAATATTGACATAGAAATAATAATACTCCAAGCATACTAACTAAGCAATCATGTCTTCTCAAAATAACATGGCTAAAGAAAGTTATCCCTACAAAATCATATAGTCTGGCTATGCTCTGTCTTCATCACACAAAATATTAAATCATGCACAACCCCGATGACAAGCCAAGCAATTGTTTCATACTTTTGATGTTCTCAAACTTTTTCAATTTTCACGCAATACATGAGCGTGAGCCATGGATATAGCACTATAGGTGGAATAGAATGGTGGTTGTGGAGAAGACAAAAAGGAGAAGATAGTCTCACATCAACTAGGCGTATCGACGGGCTATGGAGATGCCCATCAATATATATCAATGTGAGTGAGTAGGGATTGCCATGCAAGGGATGAACTAGAGCTATAAGTGAATGAAAGCTCAAAAAAAACAAACTAAGTGGGTGTGCATCCAACTTGCTTGCTCACGAATACCTAGGACAATTTGAGGAAGCCCATCATTGGAATATACAAGCCAAGTTCTATAAAGTAAAATTCCCACTAGTTTATGAAAGTGACAACATAGGAGACTCTCTATCATGAAGATCATGGTGCTACTTTGAAGCAAAAGTGTGGAAAAGGATAGTAACATTCTCCCTTCTCTCTTTTTCTCTCATCATTTTTTATTTGGGCCTTCTTTCTTTTCTTTTCTTTTGGCCTCTTTCTTTTTTTCCTTTTTTCGTATGGAGTCTCATCCCAACTTGTGGGGGAATCATAGTCTCCATCATCCTTTCCTCACTGGGATAATGCTCTAATAATGATGATCATCACACTTCTTTTTACTTACAACTCAAGAATTACAACTCAATACTTAGAACAAAATATGACTCTATGTGAATGCCTCCGGCGGTGTACTGGGATATGCAATCAATCAAGAGTGACATGTATGAAAAAATTATGAACGGTGGCTTTGCTAGAAATACGATGTCAACTACATGATCATGCATGGCAATATGACAATGATGAAGCGTGTCATAACAAACGGAACGGTGGAAAGTTGCATGGCAATATATCTCGGAATGGCTATGGAAATGCCATAATAGGTAGGTATGGTGGCTGTTTTGAGGAAGGTATATGGTGGTTTTATGGTACCGGCGAAAGTTGCGCGGTACTAGAGAGGCTAGCAATGGTGGAAGGGTGAGGGTGCGTATAATTCATGGACTCAACATTAGTCATGAAGAACTCACATACTTATTGCAAAAATTCTATTAGTTATCGAAACAAAGTACTACGCGCATGCTCCTAGGGGGATAGATTGGTAGGAAAAGACCATCGCTCGTCCCCGACCGCCACTCATAAGGAAGGCAATCAATAAATAAATCATGCTCTGACTTCATCACATAACGGTTCACCATATGTGCATGCTACGGGAATCAAAAACTTCAACACAAGTATTTCTCAAATTCACAACTACTCAACTAGCATGACTCTAATATCACCATCTCCATATCTCAAAACAATTATCAAGTATCAAACTTCTCATAGTATTCAATGCACTTATATGAAAGTTTTTATAATGCCTAAAAGAAAATTGCCATGTTGTTCTAAAGGACTCTCAAAATAATATAAGTGAAGCATGAGAGATCAATTGTTTCTATAAAATAGAACCACCACCGTGCTCTAAAAGATATATGTAAAGCACTAGAGCAAAAACTATATAGCTCAAAAGATACAAGTGAAGCACATAGAGTCTTCTAATAAATTCCGATTCATGTGTGTCTCTCTCAAAAGGTGTGTACAGCAAGGATGATTGTGGTAAACTAAAAAGCAAAGACTCAAATCATACAAGACTCTCCAAGCAAAACACATATCATGTGGCAAATAAAAATATAGCTCCAAGTAAAGTTACCGATGAACGAAGACAAAAGAGGGGATGCCTTCCGGGGCATCCCCAAGATTAGGCTTTTCGGTGTCCTTGGATTTACCTTGGGGTGCCTTGGGCATCCCCAAGCTTAGGATCTTGCCATGCCTTGTTCCATAATCCAACAAATCTTTACCCAAAACTTGAAAACTTCACAACACAAAACTTAACAGAAAATCTCGTGAGCTCCGTTAGCGAAAGAAAACAAAACACCACTTCAAGGTACTGTAATTAACTCATTATTTATTTATATTGGTGTTAAACCTAATTTATTCCAACTTCTCTATGGTTCATAAACTCCATTACTAGCCATATATTCATCAAAATAAGCAAACAACACACGAAAAACAGAATCTGTCCAAAACAGAACAGTGTGTAGTAATCTGTAACTAACGCAAACTTATGGAACAACAAAAATTATAAACTAAATTGCTGGACGTGAGGAATTTATATATTAAGCATCTGCAAAAAGAACTAACTAAATATCACTCTCCAATAAAAATGGCAGCAATTCTCATGAGCGCTAAAGTTTCTGTTTTTTACAGCAAGATCAAAAAGACTTCCTCAAAGTCTTCCCAATGGTTCTACTTGGCACAAACACTTATTAAACACAAAAAACACAACCAAAACAGAGGCTAGATAAATTATTTATTACTAAACAGGAGAAAAAAGCAAGGAATAAAAATAAAATTGGGTTTCCTCCCAACAAGTGCTATCGTTTAACGCCCCTAGCTAGGCATAAAAGGAAGGATAGATCTAGGTATTGCCATCTTTGGTAGGCAATTCTTAAATAAGACACATATAACTCCTAGGAGTTTCTTTCTTTTTATTAATTATGAAACTCCTAGGCACGAAATCGATAAAATCATTTGTAGCAAAAGGTTCCTTAAGGATAGTGAGAAAGTTGGGGTGAACACTTATGGATTTGAGGTCCGCATTTCCATTACTAGAAGTTTCACCCTTATTTTTAGGAACATACATCAATTTGGAAATCTTAGCATTAGGAGGAGTGTTTTTCACGGAAGAAAATGCAGATACTAGGCTGGTAATAATATCCTCAATTTTATCAATTCTAGTGGAATCTTGATCTATCTTTTCATTAACCATAGGTTCCTTTTCTTTAAAAAAATTAAGATCAACTCCTACCTTAGATCTATATTGGGTAATTTGGTTATGGATCTTTCTATCCAAATTTTCAATCAACTCTATGGTGGCAACTTTATTTTCAATAATTTCAAGCCGTTGCATCACGTGTTCCAAAGTTAAAATAGTTCCATTAACCAAAAGAGGTGGCGGGCCAAACAAATCTATCATAGCATTATAAGAATCAAAAGTATGGCTACCCAAGAAATTTCCTCCGGTAATGGTATCAAGAATATATCAATTCCAAGGAGTGATGCCTACATAAAAATTGCGAAGAAGAACGGAAATAGATGGCTTCCTAGTAGATCTATTTTGCGCATTGCAAACTCTGTACCAAGCATCTTTTAGATTTTCTCCCTCCCTTTGTTTAAAATTAAGAACTTCATTCTCGGCAGACAAAGCAGTAGATAAAGGACTAGACATAACGACGAAGCAAGCGGAAAAGAGGCGAACGGAAAGAGAGAGCGAAAGGAAAAGAGGGCGAATAAAACAACAAGGGTGAATTGGGGGAGAGGAAAACGAGAGGCAAATGCAAATAATGTAATGCGAAGGATAAGAGTTGTGATGGGTACTTGGTATGTCTTGACTTGGCGTAGATCTCCCCGGCAACGGCGCCAGAAATCCTTCTTGCTACCTCTTGAGCATGCGTTGGTTTTCCCTTGAAGAGGAAAGGGTGATGCAGCAAAGCAGAGTAAGTATTTCCCTCATTTTTTGAGAACCAAGGTATCAATCCAGTAGAATACCACGCGCAAGTCACCTCGTACCTACACAAACAAATAAGAACCTCGCAACCAACGCGATAAAGGGGTTGTCAATCCCTTCACGACCACTTGCAAGAGTGAGATCTGATAGAGATGACAATAATAAGATAAATATTTTTGGTATTTTTGTGATATAGATTGAAAGTAAAGATTGCAAAATAAAATAGATTGGAAACTTGTATGATGGAGAATAGACCTGGGGGCCATAGGTTTCACTAGTGGCTTCTCTCAAGATAGCATAAGTATTACGGTGGGTGAACAAATTACTGTCGAGCAATTAATAGAAAAGCGAATAATTATGAGAATATCTAGGTATGATCATGTATATAGGCATCACGTCCGTGACAAGTAGACCGACTCCTGCCTGCATCTACTACTATTACTCCACACATCGACCGCTATCCAGCATGCATCTAGAGTATTAAGTTCATAAGAACAGAGTAACGCCTTAAGCAAGATGACATGATGTAGAGGGATAAACTCAAGCAATATGATATAAACCCCATCTTTTTATCCTCGATGGAAACAATACAATATGCGTCGTTTCCCTTCTGTCACCGGGATCGAGCACCGCAAGATTGAACCCAAAGCTAAGCACTTCTCCCATTGCAAGAAAGATCAATCTAGTAGGCCAAACCAAACTGATAATTCGAAGAGACTTGCAAAGATAAACCAATCATACATAAAAGAATTCAGAGAAGATTCAAATATTGTTCATAGATAAACTTGATCATAAACCCACAATTCATCGGATCTCGACAAACACACCGCAAAAGAAGATTACATCGAATAGATCTCCAAGAATCGAGGAGAACTTTGTATTGAGATCCAAAGAGAGAGAAGAAGCCATCTAGCTACTAGCTATGGACCCGAAGGTCTGAAGTAAACTACTCACACATCATCGGAGGCCATGGAGTTGATGTAGATGCCCTCCGTGATCAATGCCCCCTCCGGCGGAGCTCCGGAAAAGGCCCCAAGATGGGATCTCTTGGGTACAGAAGGTTGCGGCGGTGGAAATAGGGTTTTCGTGGTGCTCCTGGATGTTTTGGGTATATGGATATATATGGAAGAAGTAGGTCGGTGGAGCACGAGGGGCCCACGAGGGTGGAGGGGCGCCAGGGGGTGGGCGCCCCTGCCTCGTGGCCTCCTCGTTGTTTCTTGACGTCCACTCCAAGTCCCTGGATCACGTTTGTTCCAAAAATAACGCTCCCGAAGGTTTCATTCCGTTTGGACTCCGTTTGATATTCCTTTTCTGTGAAACACTAAAATAGGCAAAAACAGCAATTTGGGCTGGGCCTCCGGTTAATAGGTTAGTCCCAAAAATAATATAAAAGTGTAAAATAAGCCCATTAACATCCAAAGATAATAATAGCATGGAACAATCAAAAATTATAGATACGTTGGAGACGTATCATAAAACTCACACATCATCGGAGGGGCCATTGGAGTTGATGTAGAGGCCCCCGATCAATGCCCCCTCCGGCGGAGCTCGGAAAAGGCCCCAAGATGGGATATCTTGGGTACAGAAGGTTGCGGCGGTGGAAATAGGGTTTCGTGGTGCTCCTGGATGTTTTCGATAGGTATATATAGGAGGAAGAAGTAGGTCGGTGGAGCAACGAGGGGCCCACGAGGCGCCCAGGGGGTAGGGCGCCCCTGCCTCGTGGCCTCCTCCGATTGTTTCTTGACGTCCACTCCAAGTCCTCTGGATCACGTTTGTTCCAAAAATCATCTCCCGAAGGTTTCATTCCGTTTGGACTCCGTTTGATATTCCTTTTTTCTGGAAACACTGAAATAGGCAAAAAAGCAGCAATTTGGGCTGGGCCTCCGGTTAATAGGTTAGTCCCAAAAATAATATAAAAGTGTAAAATAAAGCCCATTAAACATCCAAAACAGAAATATATATAGCATGGAGCAATCAAAAATTATAGATACATAGAGACGTATCAATGTCTGCATGGCAAGTGTTAATGATTTGCACTAATGCATCTAGCAACAATTTAAATGAAGTCCATATGGACCAAGGGTTCATATGCAAACTCCATATTAGCATTTAAAATGCCATTATCATGTTTTCACTTATACAGTGGGTATAGTTGGTTGATCATGCATGAAAGTAGCATAAATGGATAGATTGGATTTTTCTGATAATTTTTCATATATAATTATTTCATTTGGAGTTACGGTTGAATTTCTATGATTTTTAGAAGTTTAGGATATTTCTGGAATTTTTATTTATTAAATCCAGAAAATGATTAACTGCGTCAGCATTAAGTCATGCTGATGTCAGCTGGTCAAGAGGACTGTCCAGGTCAAACCTGATAGGTGTGACCCACCTGTCATTGACTCAGTGCTAAACAGTGGTTAGTTAATCCTAAATTAAACTAAGTAGGGGCTTAATTAGAACGTGGGGCCCACTGTTCAGTGGCACAGGGGGGTTATTGGTTAACTAAGCACGCCACGTCGGCGCGGCCCGGGATTAGCCGCCGACGACCTCAACAGACGGTGGAGGCACGCCGGAATCGCTACTCTGTTGACGGTTTGATGCGCGGGAGGGCTCTACAGGTTCCTGGCATTGCAGTGCTTCTAGTGGTGGTGGCCGGTGGTGCTGGGGTGGCCGGAAAGTGCCCAGCGACGAGCTTTAGCGGCGGCCAAAGCACTGGCTCGGTCATGCGTGAGGTTGGAGCTCGGAACCAAGAAAACCAACACACTAGGTGGAATCCATGAGGCAGCACGAGCACGACTACATGCTCGGGCACGACTATTGCGCCATGTAGTCACAACGGCGATAAACGCGGTGGCGCTGAGCTCACGGCCGCGGTGGAAAATGGTGCTAGCGGATGAAAACGAGCATAGAGCTAAGGGGAAAACAAGTGGGAGGTCACATTGAACTCAAAGGCATCGTCGATGAGGTCGGGGAGGCCCTGTTGGTGGCGAATCGAATGACGGCGTTCGATGGGTCCTGAGGTTGAAGACGGCGAGATGGAGACCGTGTGGTGCTTCCCATCTTTTGTAGCTCAGCGTAGGCTAAGAGGGAGACGAGGCGGGTCTTCTGGACACATCGGGGAGGCTTAGGGTGGATGGTGCCTGTGGCTACGACCGGCGGTGTGCTCCGGCTCTCGCAGGCGAGCTCGGAGGTGGGAGCTAGAGGAGGGGAGGGGAGGAGTGGGTGGCTAGAGGGGTCAGGGTTGCGTGTCTTGTCCAGGGCCGTCCAGGGCGAAGAGGAGGAAGCCAGGCATGGTGGAGGTGGCCGGCGTGCGTCGGGCACGCTCTGTGCATCTGACTGGCGGGAGGAAGATGACCTCCCTACCGCTGGTGGGCTGGGCCGGTTAGATGGGCTGGCAGGTGAGCGCCAGGTAAGTTCTCCCTCTCTCTGATTTCCTCTATTTTGTTTTCTTTTCTATTTCTTCTGTCTGATTTAATTTAGTTCTCAGACCAAATCATTTTTGTAGCTTCTAAAAATAATTATGGGGTTAGATATGAAATATCCAGAACCACGTAAAAAGTTCCAGAATTATTGTACTTATATTTAATATATAACAAATATAAATCCAATGCAAATAATTATTAGATTAACTCAAATGCCCAAAAGAAATATTTCTGAGCTTCCAAAAATATTGGTTTGAATTTTACCTCTTGCCAATATTTTCAAAGGAAAAAAAGAACATTTTCTTGGACTTGTTTGAAGCAATTTTTATCTTGATCATTTTCAAGATGATTTCTGAGGCTTTCAGCTATCCCCATTTCAAATTCAAGTGAAAGTTAAACATGATGCAACAAGGGATAACTAGCCTAGGTCATTACCAGACTAGGAATGTGACAACTCGCCCCCACTAAACAAGAATCTCGTCCCGAGATTCAAGCGTAGGGTAAAAGGAAGAGGTAACTCGAACTATCACAATCTTCATGATCCAACTGCCCTCCTGAAAGATGTTGATTATTTCATAATATTGATCTTGACATCTTTTATTTCGAGATCTTCATCCAACATGATGACGTCAGAAAGAAACTCTACAGGAATCGATCTTCTCGAAGACCGGGCAACTCGAGGTCAACTCGGGGAGTGAGATGTAGGAACATCTCTTGAGATGAGACATAAATCACACATAGGGAGGGGTCGATAGGAACAGATGATGAAAGTTCATTTCGGTAGGCAACAATTCCATGCTTGAGTAAGATGGTACATGAGTTCAAAGTAGAAAGGAAATAATTGTCATGATTCCATAACGAGGCACCTTAGGGGAGGTGACTCATAGAATTTTTCCCTTAAGTGGGAATATAATTACTTTTGATACAGAGATCATTGAACCTCTTCATACCAGGCTAAGGAAATCCACAAAAGATAGATTGAAGGAGTTTGAAGAAATGGCACACTCAGCTCGGAAAGGAAACTACAGTTATAGAACAACTCGGCAAACAGAAGGCACATTCCAATTGATACCGAGGATATAACCTGGTGTCTGAGTGTGCTCTCAAGAACTTCAGCATTTCCATATTCATTAGGGTTTTGCCAACATATGTGCCAAGATCTTGGTAACTCTTACTACTACCATGGTGAATAGTGATGGACGATGTAGATGCAAAGGAAGACAACACTTTCTTAGATTTCACCTTAGCAATGCCAAGGGAACAAAATCTGCATGATCGACCGAGAGACATTTAGCACTCCGCTTCTAATGTTCCCCTTGATGTACTAAATACCTCGATCATGCTTGAAAGCATCAACATGGCCATCATGTAAAGCTCACACTTCAGGAGCACAAGATCCCACAAGGAACAACTTCTAAAATAAGTCGCATGAAACCCTCATGGAGAAGATGAACAAATTTCTCAATCAAGATACTACAATAATAGATCTTCTGTCTAGGTGTGTCGGTCAAAACATCAGCCTTGTCATAACCTACATCATAGACCTTGGAAAAATTCCAATCGTCATATCTGCCTAAAATTCATATCTGGTTGGTAACAGGATACTTCAAACCCAACATGTCTGCAGAAGAAAGTTTGCAACAAAATTCAACGACATGACATTGCGAGATTCTCGAGAAATGAACTATGGTAGCAAGCTCCAAAACATGAGCTGGTTTTGCAGCACACATGTGAACATGTTGTCCTAGACAAGCATGACCACATAGTACTCTTACAATAAAACACTACCGAGTTCTGGTTCGGAACCCTCATCGAGGATATCGAAGTCTTTGAATAAGTCATGATTCTTAAGAAGGAACTTCTTCTCCTTGAACAACCAATCAGTGACTTGGTGTCCTAGGAAACACATATGGAATGGAGGCGGACAACCTATCAAACCATAGAATACTTCGCACATATGCGTGACTAGGGACGATTCCAGAGGAAGCAAAAACAAGCTTTCTCGAATTCATGGCAGCAACTTGCATCAAATGCACATGAATTAGATGAAGTTACTTCATACACCAAACATACAATTCATGAGCTAGCATGAAGAAATGCTTTCAAAAGTTCCCAACACTAACTTAGATGTTCAACATGAATCATGGACAAGATGGAAATGTTGTCAATGGGCTCAAAAACAATCCATCCAGGCTTCCATATAGATGGAGTTCCACAATTAAATGAACACGGTGATAGGATTTGTCAGACCCAAAAGATATATGGTGCATGCTCGAAGATCAACCATGAGTAAGACAACATTACGAAAATCGTTGGTTCTGATTTTGATTTGATGATAACCCATACTCAAATCAAAGGATTGGGTAAGACAATAAATCCAACAACTGAGCACTGAGGTCAGTCGTTGAAGATTTCATCTTGCTTCAACACACACACAACAGATATCCCTTCGAAACGAACTAAGTTCTTTTTTGATAGAAAGACTGTAAGGGGACCCCCTACAGTATAATTGGTGCAACAAACCCAAATTGCAAGTGCCATACCTTGAAACTGGGTGGGTGGGAAGGCATCAGCCCCTTCCCACACTAGGTTATGCCTTAGTCCGCGGAACGAACTAAGTTAGACAAGCTTTTAACTTCCAACTCTCCAAGTTCTTATTTAGCTTGACCAACTAGCTCAGGGGTATCCCACAGAGATTCTTGGAGAAGGGTGGTTTAGGGGAAAACCAACTTGATCACGAGCTCAACATGACGGTCAGGGGACATCCTAATGATACTTCCGAGAAGATATTCGTAAAATCACGAACCACCAATATGTTACTAAGCTCGAGAACAATCTTAATTTTCAAGGCAGGACGATGTGATCAAAAGAGCAAGGGATTGATACAATCCTAACTCATTGATCGAATAGTGCACCAGGAAAATGGACTAGGTAGCACGATCAATCTTAGGATGGTGATTCCGTAACCAGCATGCTAAGAATGAAATTATCGTCCTTTAACTACCAAGCAATGGGGTTGCTAGGAGTATTGATTTCACATGTCACGTTTCACTTGTCGGCATTCCGGCTTCAAAAACACGGTACCAAGAAACGAATGATGATGGTGAGAAGTATAACTACATCAAGAATTCATAAGATGGTGTGCAATTCCGATGGTATTATTGACAAAAAGCGAAGCATCTCCCAACAAGATTCGAAAAATTACGGGTGGACCGAGTCGGGTGAGTAGGCCGTATTGCTAAGAGGGTAATACTCTAGGGTAGAACAAAACAAAAGCTAAACTGGTATTTTTATTTGCGGGATACAACTACTTTGACCCAATCCAAGATTTGGGTGAGGTACTGGAGTTTGTTTCTCCTAGTCATTCCGAAGTAGAATGGCTTGACGGACCCTAGGAATAATAGGCACCAGTGAACATGAATGCACAACTATTCCTGACTATCAATTGATAGACGGAGGTCAGGATAGAACTAAAGGGGGACAACTCAAAGGACATATGATTATCTGAGTTGTGGATGCATAGATTAACATGTCGAATAGAGCTCAACATTTCTTCGGGATAACCCATGCAGAAGAGGAAGGGCCGGCAGATTCACAATATAGAATCGAGAATTCATCAAGAGCACTCTCGTCGTGATCTTTTGGTTCAAAGGGACTTCTGCCATATTGGTTCATGGTATTTGAAGAACAATATACCATGGACCTCGAAGACTATCGCAAAGGTTACTAATATCCTTAAGGTACGAGCAGCACTATCAACACGAGGTAGGTAGAGTGAATATTGGGTTCAAGAACCTAGAAATAGAATGCCTACTAGCTAAATGGCATCATGGGATGCTTTCGAGAATGATGACCAGAATCATCAAACTAGGAACACAAAACATGGCTAGATTACTAGGTGGTTCTCTAAGATACCTTGGTGTCATAATAATAGCTTCCACATATATGCCGAGGCAATGGAGTACCTCAACTCAGCAAGTAGTGTGGCTAATCTGACCCAAAAGGACATTGGGAACATGGAGGAAAGATTTGCAAGTGCATCAGGCTATTTAGAAACCTGGGATGACTCGGATAGCATAACGGCTGTAAATGCTCAAAAAGTTTTTGAGACATCATGCAAAACAGTGGCATAACCACTCAATATCAGAATAACAAGATTCTAAGACCAACTGTTAACACACGAAAGTACTAAGAATTGAACTGAGTCTTGAATCCAACAATCCTACGAGTCTGCGGATTAGTAACACTTGATCCTGATAGAAGAGAAGCCTAATTCTTAATCCCGTAGGAGAAGAGAGGGTGACTCGGATCAGAATGACATAAGGTAAAGAAGTAAAAAAGAGCCTTACGTTCCCTTCCACAATCAATTCCCTTATATAATTGAAGCATTTCTAGACTCGACTTCGACCAGTTTGGCTTCGTAATCCTATAGGCAGTCAGGCTCTCATACCAAAGCTGTCAGGATCCCGATCCTAAGTCACATCGATCTAGTATGTAACCCGTCATATCACTTTGTGGCCTCATGCATGGTATCCCCATGGGTGCCACCTTACCTGGCCCGGGAGCGTTTGCGCCTTTTGGCTCACATATATGATGGCATCGCTAGCATCCATATGATAGAGAACCTAGGCCGACATGACTAGTCGTAAACTAAGGTGGCACTAACTTACAGGGACAGGCATACATGACCCAGCAATGCACGTGTCGGTCAGCAGCATGTGTCGGTCAGCAAGCTATCAGGACTCCGGTAAGAACCGTATGACATTTCCCCAAAGGGATAGACACGGGAGAAAATAAGGACACATGCAGATCATCCCATGTGTTCCAGAGCAGTAGCAAGCTATCATGGCTCAGTGGAAGCACTAGGAGACATTTCCCCATAAGAGAGGCTACCAAGAATAAACAACTAGGTTGTCGAATCCCACACATACCAAGCATTTCAAAAGCATACACACAATATGATCGATATGTGCAATTACAACATGGCATCACAACAAAACTCTATGACCCAAAGTATTTATTCAATAGGCTCCGAGGAGCCAGATATTACAAGCATGGGTCTCATGACCCAACATCTAGGTCATACAAGCAACAAGCAGAGGCGGAAGCATAAACATGTCTGAGTACAGACAACTACAAATGAAAAAGGCTGAGAAGCCTGACTATCTACAAGATCATACCAAGGGTACAACATCGTAGCAGAAGTAACAAGCTAAATGTCGAAGTCCACACAGAACTACTCGTGAGACCGAAGTCTCCTCTGCAAAACATAAATTAAGAAAATGTGAGTACAAATATACCTAGCAAGACTTACATCAGAACTATGTGCATATGCATCAGTATCAACAAAGGGGTGGTGGAGTTTAACTGTAGCAAGCCAGCTTTGACTTAGTGGCTATCCTGAACTATGATTGCAAGTAACTTCTTTGAGGTGGCGCACACGAGTCCACATATTCACCATAACAATACACCACTATGCCTCTGCTCCCGTCTCCCTACAAGAAGACCATCCATAACACTCACGCTTATCTTGCACATTTTAGAGTATCCACTTTCACTTGTCTATGAACTGCATAAGCAACCCAATTGTCCATTACCGCGGACACAGCTACTCGAATAGATCATATTACCCTGCAAGGGTGTACTTCTTCACACACGCTCTCACCACTTATCGTCGTTTACACGACATGTACTCGGCAACATTCAAGCAAAAGCCCAGCAAGGGTGTCAGCCATGACCTGACTAACCACACAAGCCTCTAGTCCAGGTTTATCGCCTATCCGAGGTTGAACCTGCAAAGGAAGTCCGGCCGAAGTATCCCGGTCCCAAACGATGTGAGCAGGGTTCCCAAACCCACCATCCGGGTGCCACTTGGTACACCGTGCCATTGTGCCTAGTCTGTCCCAAGCCCACCTGGCCGGGTGCCACTTGGTAGACTACTAACACAACCTACAAACACTAGAAACTAGTTGCAACTCCTGGACAGAGATCAAGGTGATTAATAAGCCGAGCGGGGCCGAGTTATCGAAACCCAATGCGTGGTAGTAACTATCTTGGATCACAAACATAGAACTCGGTTCCTGAGGACGGTTTCAATGAGACAACCCACTATGTACTCCTATATGGCCTCTCACGGCTACCTTTACCAAATCGTGTTCACACACTTAGCTCTCAACACTAGGACATGTTGACAACATTCCAATTCATCCCCAATGAATCAGACCTGACACAACTCTAAGCAATAGCATGCATGACAAACAAGCATGAATGAGTAGGCATGTCATGGCTCAAGCAACTCCTATTCATACTAGTGGGTGATACATCCATTTTGCATCATGTTTTGTTACTATTATTTATGATGTTTTTATGCATAATAATGCTTTGTGGAGTAATTCTAATGCCTTTTCTCTTATAATTTGCAAGGTGCACACAAAGAGGGAGAATTCCGGTAGCTGGAAATCTTGACTTACAAAAGCTACGCTAGGCTACCTATTTTGCACAACTCCAAATAAGTTGAAACTTCACAGAGAATTTTTATGGAATATATGAATAATATTGGAGCAAATAAGTACCAGAGGGGGCCACCCTGGTGAGCACAAGACACCAGGGTGCGCCTGGGCCCCAGGCACGCCCTGGTGGGTTCTGCTCACCTAGGCCCACCTCTGGTGCCCATCTTCTGGTATATAAGTCATTTTGACCTAGAAAAAATAAGGGGAGGACTTTTAAATGAAGCGCCGCCGTCTCAAGGCGGAACTTGGGCAGGAGCACTTTTGCCCTCCGTCGGAGCGATTCCACTAGGGGAACTTCCCTCCCGGAGGGGGAAATCATTGTCATCATCATCACCAACAACTCTCCCATCTTGGGGAGGGCCATCTCCATCAACATCTTCAATAGCAGCATCTCATCTCAAACCCTAGTTCATCTCTTGTGTTCAATCTTGTTACCGGAACTATAGATTGGTGCTTGTGGGTGACTAGTACCGTTGATTACATCTTGCAGTTGATTACTATATGGTTTATTTGGTGGAACATTATATTTTCAGATCCATTATGCTATTTAATACCCCTCTGATCTTGAGCATATTTATCACTTGTGAGTAGTTACTTTTGTTCTTGATGTCACGGGAGAAATCATGTTGCAAGTAATCATGTGAACTTGATATGTGTTTGATATTTTGATAGTATGTATGTCGTGATTCCCTTAGTGGTGTAATGTGAACGTCGACTACATGACACTTCACCATATTTGGGACTAAGGGAATGCACTGTGGAGTAGTTATTAGATGATGGGCTGCGAGAGTGACAGAAGCTTAAACCCTAGTTTATGTGTTATTCCGTAAGGGACCGATTGGATCCAAAGTTTAATGCTATGGTTAGGATTTATCCTTAATACTTTTCTCATAGTTGCGGATACTTGCAAGGGGGTTAAGCATAAGTAGGAGGTTTGGTCAAGTAAGAACAACACCTAAGCACCGGTCCACCGACATATCAAATTATCAAAGTGGCGAACACGAATCGAATAAACATGATGAAAGTGACTTGATGAAATTCCCGTGTACCCTCAAGAACGCTTTGCCTATTATAAGAAATCGTTTTGGCCTGCCCTTTGCCTCAAAAGGATTGGGCTACCTTGCTGCACTTTTGCTATTATTATCATTACTTTCCCGTTACAAAATATCTTGCTATCAAACTACTCTGTTACTTACAATTTCAGCACTTGCAGACATTACCTGGCTGAAAACCACTTGTCATTTCCTTATGCTCCTCATTGGGTTCGACACTCTTACTTATCGAAAAGAGCTACACTTATTCCCTTATAATTGTGGGTCATCAAGGATATTTTCTGGCACCGTTGCCGGGTAGTGAAGCGCCTTTGGTAAGTGGAATTTGGTAAGGAAACATTTATATAGTCTGCTGAAATTTACTGTCACTTGTTACTATGGGAAACAATCATTTGAGGTGTTTGTTCAGTGTATCTTCACCTCGATCGGAACCACAATTGGCTACCTCTCAACCTACTGCACCTACTGAAAATATTGAATATGAAATTCCTCCGAGTATGATAGAACAACTGTTAGCTAATCCTTATGCAGGAGATGGAACCGAACATCCTAATATGCACTTGATATATGTGGAACAAATTTGTGGATTATTTAAGCTTGCAGGTTTACCCGAAGATGAAGTTAAGAAGAAGGTTTTCCCTTTATCTTTGAAGGGAAAAGCATTGGTATGGTATAGGCTATGCGATGATATTGTATCTTGGAATTGGAATCGATTGAAATTGGAGTTCCACCAAAAAAATTATCCCATGCATCTAGTTCATCGTGATCGGAATTACATATATAATTTTTGGCCTCGTTAAGGAGAAAGTATCTCTCTAGCTTGGGGGAGGCTTAAGTCAATGTTATATTCATGCCCCAATCATGAGCTCTCAAGAGAAATTATTATTCAAAACTTTTATGCTCGGCTTTCACGTGATGATCAATCCATGCTCAATACTTCTTATACTGGTTAATTTATGAAGAAGACTATTGAATTCCGGTGTGATCATTTGGAAAGAATTAAACGCAACTCTAAAGATTGGGAACTCGATGAAGGTGAAGAGTCAGGTATTAAGCTTAAGTATGATTGTGTTAAATCTTTTATGAATATCGATGCTTTTCAAAAGTTTAGCACTAAATATGGACTTGACTCTGAGATAGTAGCCTCCCTTTTGTGAATCATTTGCTACTCATGTTGATCTCCCTAAAGAGAAGTGGTTTAAATATCACCTACCTATTAAAGAAGAAATTAAAGAACTTGTACTAGCTAAATAAGAAACTATACTTTATAATGTTCATACAGTTGTCCCTACTTCTTATATTGAGAAACCACTTTTCCCTGTTAGGATAAAGGAACATGCTAAAGTTTCAACTATGGTCAACAAAAGTTATATTAGAACACCTAAACCTGGTGAACAAATTAAAGTAGAAGCTAGTTATGCTATGGTTAAGGATCTCTTGGAAGAAAATATAGATCGGCATGTTATTTACTTCTGCGAAGAAGCTACTAGAATTGCCAAACCTGATAAAAGGATCAACATAGACCTGTTGTTGGCATGCATGTTGTCTCAGTTAAAATAGGAGATCACTGTTATCATGGTTTATGTGACATAGGTGCTAGCATGAGTGCTATTCCCTACTCCTTATATCAAGAAATTATGAATGACATAGCACCCTCAAAGATAGAAGACATTGATGTTACTATTAAACTTGCTAATAGAGACACTATATTACCAATTGGGATTGTTAGAGATGTTGAAGTCTTGTGTGGGAAAATAAAATACCCTACTGATTTTCTTGTTCTTGGTTCCCCACAAGATGAATTTTGTCCCATTATCTTTGGTAGACCTTTCTTGAGCACCGTTAATGCTAAGACAGATTGTGAGAAACAAACTATCAGTGTTAGTTTTTGTGATGAGTCTCATGAGTTTTATTTTTCCAATTATTGTAGAAATCTTCATGAAAAGGAATTTCCTAGTAAGGATGAAATAATTGGGCTTGCTTCTATTACTGTGCCTCCTACTGATCCTCTAGAATAATATTTGCTAGACCATGAAAATGATCTACATATGCATGAAAGAAATGAAATAGATAAGATTTTCTTTGAACAACGTCCTCTGCTTAAACATTTCCTATTGAAACTCTAGGAGGTCCTCCTCCACCTAAAGGTGATCCTGTATTTGAATTAAAACAATTACCAGACACATTGAAATATGCTTATCTTGATGAAAAGAAGATATACCATGTTATTATTAGTGCTAACCTTTCAGAACATGAAAAAGAAAGATTATTGAAAGTTCTAAGGAAGCACCGAGCTGCTATTGGATATACTCTTGATGAGTTAAAGGGCATTAATCCCAATCTATGTCAGCACAATATTAATATGGAACCTGATGCTAAACCCGTTGTTGATCACCAACGTCGGTTAAATCCGAAGATGAAAGAAGTGATAAGAACAGAAATATTAAAACTTCTGGAAGAAGGTATAATTTATCCTATAGCTGATAGTAGATGGTAGTCCTGTTCATTGTGTTCCTAAGAATGGAGGTATTACTGTTGTTCCTAATGATAAGAATGAACTCATTCCACAAAGAATTGTTACGGGCTATAGAATGGTAATTGATTTTAGAAAAATAAATAAAGCAACTAGAAAAGATCAATTACCCTCTATCTTTTATTGATCAAATGCTAGAAAGATTATCTAAGCACACACATTTTTGCTTCCTTGATGGATACTCGAGTTTCTCACAAATACATGTTTCTTAACCTAATCAAGAAAACACCACTTTCACTTGTCACTTTGGAACTTATGCTTATAGACGTATGCCTTTTGGTTTATGCAATGCACCTACTACCTTTCAAAGATGTATGGCTGCTATATTCTCTGACTTTTGTGAAAAGATTGTTGAGGTTTTCATGGATGATTTCTCTGTTTATGGGAAGTCTTTTGAAGATTGTTTAAGCAATCTTGATCGAGTTTTGCAGAGATGTGAACAAACAAATCTTGTCTTGAATTAGGAGAAGTGCCACTTTATGGTTAATGAAGGTATTGTCCTGGGTCATAAAATTTCTGTAAGAGGTATTGAAGTGGACAAAGCTAAGGTTAATGCAATTAAGAAAATGCCATGTCCTAAAGATATCGAAGGTATTCGTAGTTTCCTAGGTCATGCTGGTTTCTTTAGGAGATTTATCAAAGACTTTTATAAAATTTATAGTCCTCTTACAAACCTTTTGCCAAAGGATGTTCCTTTTGTTTTTAATGATGATTGTTTAGAAGCCTTCGAAACACTCAAGAAAGCCTTAATTTCTGCACCTATTGTTCAACCACCTGATTGGAACTTGCCTTTTGAAATTATGTGTGATGTTAGTGATTATGTTGTTGGTGCTATTCTAGGACAAAGAGTTGATAAGAAACTGAATGCTATTCATTATGCTAGCAAAACTCTAGATAGTTCTCAACAAAATCATGCTACTACTGAAAAAGAATTCCTAGCAGTGGTGTTTGCTTGTGATAAATTTAGATCTTACATTGTTGATTCAAAAGTTATTGTTCACACCGATCATGGTACTATAAAATGTCTTATGGAAAAGAAAGATGCTAAACCTAGACTTATTCGTTCGGTTCTCTTGCTACAAGAATTTGATTTACATATCACTGATTGAAAAGGAGATGAGAATCATGTAGCTAATAACTTGTCTAGGCTTGAAAATGTGCTTGATGACCTACTACCTATTGATGATATGTAGTGACCCGACCTCAGACGGTCAAGTCTTTGTGCATAAGTGTCATCCCTGGATCGGTATTGCTGACACACACAATACTCGAGGATTTATAACAGAGTTCAATCACACACTTATTACATCAAATGTCTCAAAAGAGAACTTACTACAATAATATGGCTGAAGGCCATCTAAAATACGATAACAGCGGAAGCTTTGAAGGTATAAGAGTGCATCCAACTCCACGGCAAAACTGAGTGCATGACAACGACCTAGTGCACCTTACTCTTCGTCTGAAAATTCTGTAACATAATGCATTGCAACCTGTGTAGGTCAGCACATGGAATATGCTGGCAAGATAACACTATAGAGCAATGAACAAATAACAACTATCACTACATGCATATATGGCTGGTGGAGGCTCTACGATTATCATTTGCATAAAGCTAATTTTTCCCGACAACAAAGGAATATATTTTATTTAACTACCGAGTTGGTTGAAAATTATTGAGAAGGTTCCTCCAACTCAATCCCAAAATAATAATTATGACCCAACAAGTTAATTAAGTAGAGTGATGAGATCAAACCAATAATTCAAGTACCAGATACTCAAAAATGTCCATAACCGGGTACACGGCTAACCATGATTAGTTTATATACTCTGCAAAGGTTTGTGCACTTTTCCCCACGAGACTCGATCTCCTCCATTGGATTTTCTCGCACTACATGATGTTTGGGAAACGGATGACCGATACACAGTCTTTCAGAAACATTAACTCTTTACTCTTGGTAGACAGTACCACCTACATCCCCTACATCTGCTAGCCTACCACTGAAAGAGGTCACACGACTTTGTCAACTATGCCAGAGCCCATAATGGCTTGTGGCTACACACGGAAGTTTCTAGCATGAATAATCTTATGATCCCTTTGAGCCTGGGTGGCAAACCATAGGATGATCACACATGTTCTCCAGGATATCCTAGGACAACACTGGATTGCTCCAGGTGCCCGCAACCAATCCACCCAGATGTGTATTGAAGTAGCCACCTTAAGTTTAACCATTAATTAATAATAACTCTCACATTTTTCATGGATCACTCAACCCAAACCACGTCTACGAGCATAGCATAGCAGTATAAGCATAACGTAGAACTCCCAGGGTTTGAATAAAAGTGAATAGATTCATACCTCATCAACTACTTCCCAAATACTCACATGTTATCCATCCTACTCATGCCATGTTTGAGGTTTGAGACTAATGCATAAAAAATTGGGTAATAAGGGATATGATCAAAGTGTTACTTGCCTTGCTGACGATCAAAAAACCCTAGTGATTCGTAGTAGCAAGCCTCGCACTCCGCAAACTCTATCGTGAACTAACAATAGCATACATAAGCACTCAATTATAAGATGCAAAGGTAAAACTCAAATGACAAGATCCAAACTGAAAGCACGGGGGAAGATCTTCGATTTGCAAAAAGAAACAATCGAATCAGAGCTACGAAACTCAAACTACGATCAAAAGAAGTTCGAATTCAAATCTACTTGGAACCAAATTTTAAATTTTCAAAATCATGTTCAAGTTGATCATCTGGAAAGAGGGAAACCAGACGAAGATTTTGGCGTTGGTTTCATTGGATTTGGGTAAACGAGCAAAAAGTAGAGGAGGTTTAAAGTTCAAGGACTAATCTGCAATAAAAGTAATTACAAATAGGTCCCTAACCGGAAAAAAAACTAAAAAGAAAAATCTATCGAATGAACGTTCGCTAACAAAGTCTAACAAACGAAAACCGTTCGTTAAAACGATCTAACCAGTGAACGTTTACTAAATAAATAAAACGAAAAATGATCTAATACTAAACCGATCTAAAAAAATAAACCGGAAAACCGAATGGTTTTTATACCGTTTAACCGGAGAAAACTGACGGCGAGATCTGGCGGGCAACGGCAAGATCCGGCGGCTCCTGCGTCGAGGCGACGGTGAGGCGAGCGGTGGTGCGGGAGGGGGCGGCGGCGTCGAACGGCGGCGCGGGCGGCTGCGGGGCAGCGGGGGCGGCAATGCGGGCTGCGGCGGTGGTGGGGCGCGATAAGGGGAGCTGGAGGGGCGGCGGCAGCTTATAAAGAGGGGCCCCGGGGTCCTCGGCTTGCGCGAGGGGGCAGGAGCCCGACCCGGACTCCTCCTCGCCGAAGTCCGGCATCCGCACGGAAGGGAGAGGCGGCGGCGCTTGATGTCTACTACACAACCTTCTTCTTGTAGACGTTGTTGGGCCTCCAAGTGCAGAGGTTTGTAGGACAGTAGCAAATTTCCCTCAAGTGGATGACCTAAGGTTTATCAATCCATAGGAGGTGTAGGATGAAGATGGTCTCTCTCAAGCAACCCTGCAACCAAATAACAAAGAGTCTCTTGTGTCCCCAACACACCCAATACAATGGTAAATTGTATAGGTGCACTAGTTCGGCGAAGAGATGGTGATACAAGTGATATATGGATGGTAGATAAAGGTATTTGTAATCTGAAATTATAAAAACAGCAAGGTAACTAATGATAAAAGTGAGCGTAAACGGTATTGCAATGTGTGGAAATAAGGCCTAGGGTTGATACTTTCGCTAGTGTAAGTCCTCTAAACAATACTAACATAATTGGATCATAAAACTATCCCTCAACATGCAACAAAGAGTCACTCCAAAGTCACTAATAGCGGAGAACGAACGAAGAGATTATGGTAGGGTACGAAACCACCTCAAAGTTATTCTTTCCAATCAATCCGTTGGGCTATTCCTATAAGTGTCACAAACAGCCCTAGAGTTCGTACTAGAATAACACCTTAACACACACATCAACCAAAACCCTAATGTCACCTAGATACTCCAATGTCACCTCAAGTATCCGTGGGTATGATTATACGATATGCCTCACACAATCTCAGATTCATCTATTCAACCAACACAAAGGACCTCAAAGAGTGCCCCAAAGTTTCTACCGGAGAATCACGATGAAAACGTGTGCCAACCCCTATGCATAGGTTCCCAATGTCACGAAACCCGCAAGTTGATCACCAAGACATACATCAAGTGTTCTCAAATCTGTAAAGACTCAATCCGATAAGATAACTCCAAAGGGAAAACTCAATTCATTACAAGAGAGAAGAGGGGGAGGAGAAACATAGGATCCAACTATAATAGAAAAGCTCGCGATACATCAAGATCGTATCATCTCAAGAACACGAGAGAGAGAGAGAGATCAAACACATAGCTACTGGTACATACCCTCAGCCTCGAGGGAGAACTACTCCCTCCTCGTCATGGAGAGCACCGGGATGATGAAGATGGCCACCGGAGAAGGATTGCCCCTCCGGCAGGGTGCCGGAACGGGTCTAGATTGGTTTTTGGTGGCTACGGAGGCTTCTGGCGGCGGAACTCCCGATCTAATCTCCGTTGTGGAAGTTTTGGGGTATATGGAGTTATATAGGCAGAAGAAGCACGTTAGGGGAGCCACGAGGGCCCCACGAGGCAGGGGGGCGCGCCCCCTACCCTCGTGAGCTCCTCCTTCCTTCCTTGGCGTGGGGTCCAAGTCCATCGGGTGGCTTTTGTTCCAAAAATAACTTCTCTAGTTGATTTCATTCCGTTTCGACTCCGTCTGATATTCCTTTTCTTCAAAACACTGAAATAGGCATAAAACAGCAAATCTGGGCTGGGCCTCCGGTTAATAGGTTAGTCCCAAAAGTAATATAAAAGTGGATAATAAAGCCCAATATTGCCCAAAATAGTAGATAATATAGCATGGAGCAATCAAAAATTATAGATACGTTGGAGACGTATCAAGCATCCCCAAGCTTAATTCATGTTCGTCCTCAAGTAGGTAAATGATAAAAAAGAATTTTTGATGCAGAGTGATACTTGGCATAATTTCAATGTAATTCTTCTTAATTGTGGTAGAATATTCAGATCCATAAGATTCAAGACAAAAGTTCATATTGACATAAGAATAATAATACTTCAAGCATACTAACAAAGCAATTATGTCTTCTCAAAATAACATGGCCAAAGAAAGCTATCCCTACAAAATCATATAGTCTGGCTATGCTCTATCTTCACCACACAAAATATTTAAATCATGCACAACCCCGATGACAAGCCAAGCAATTTTTACATACTTTTGATGTTCTCAAACTTTTTCAATCTTCACGCAATATATGAGCGTGAGCCATGGACATAGCACTATAGGTGGAATAGAATGGTGGTTGTGGAGAAGACAAAAAGGGAGAAGATAGTCTCACATCGACTAGGCATATCAACGGGCTATGGAGATGCCCATCAATAGATATCAATGTGGGTGAGTAGGGATTGCCATGCAACGGATGCACTAGAGCTATAAGTATATGAAAGCTCAACAAAAGAAACTAGTGGGTGTGCATCCAACTCGCTTGCTCACGAAGACCTAGGGCATTTTGAGGAAGCCCATCATTGGAATATACAAGCCAAGTTCTATAATGAAAGATTCCCACTAGTATATGAAAGTGACAACATAGGAGACTCTCTATTATGAAGATCATGGTGCTACTTTGAAGCACAAGTGTGGAAAAAGGATAGTAGCATTGCCCCTTTTTTGGCCTTTCTTTTTTTATTTGGCATTTCTTTTTCTTTTTTATTTGGCCTTTCTTTTTTATGGCCTTTCTCCTTTTTTGGGGGACAATGCTCTATTGAATGATGATCATCACACTTCTATTTATTTACAACTCAATGATTACAAATCGATACTAGAACAAAGTATGACTCTATATGAATGCCTCCGGCGGTGTACCAGGATGTACAATGATGCATGAGTGACATGTATGAAAGAATTATGAACGGTGGCTTTGCCACAAATACGATGTCGACTACATGATCATGCAAAGCAATATGACAATGATGGAGTGTGTCATAATAACGGAACGGTCGAAAGTTGCATGGCAATATATCTCGGAATGGCTATGGAAATGCCATAATAGGTAGGTATGGTGGCTGTTTTGAGGAAGGTATATGGTGGGTTTATGGTACCGGCGAAAGTTGTGCGGTACTAGAGAGGCTAGCAATGGTGGAAGGGTGAGAGTGCATATAATCCATGGACTCAACATTAGTCATAAAGAACTCATATACTTATTGCAAAAATCTATTATTTATCAAAACAAAGTACTACGCGCATGCTCCTAGGGGGATAGATTGGTAGGAAAAGACCATCGCTCGTCCCCGACTGCCACTCATAAGGAAGACAATCAATAAATAAATCATGATCCAACTTCATCACATAACGGTTCACCATACGTGCATGCTACGGGAATCACAAACTTCAACACAAGTATTTCTCAAATTCATAAGCACTCAACTAGAATGAATCTAATATCACCATCTCCATATCTCAAAACAATTATCAAGTATCAAACTTCTCATAGTATTCAACACACTCGTAAGAGAATTTTATTATTCTTGAATACCTAGCATGTTAGGATTTTAAGCAAATTACCATGCTATTAAGACTCTCAAAATAATATAAGTGAAGCATGAGAGTTCATCTATTTATTCAAAATAAAACTACCACCATGCTCTAAAAGGATATAAGTGAAGCACTAGAGCAACAACAAACTACTCCGAAAGATATAAGTGAAGATCAATGAGTAGTCGAATAATTATGAAACTATGTGAGGACTCTCTAACATTTAATAATTTCAGATCTTGGTATTTTATTAAAACAGAAAGCAAAGAAAAATAAAATGACACTCTAAGAATGGCAAACATCATGTGAAGAAGCAAAAACTTAGGATCAACCGAAACTAACCGATAGTTGTTGAAGAAGAAAGGTGGGATGCCAACCGGGGCATCCCCAAGCTTAGATGCTTGAGACTTCTTGAAATATTATCTTGGGGTGCCTTGGGCATCCCCAAGCTTGAGCTTTTGTGTCTCCTTAATTCCTCTCATATCACGGTCTCCCTAAATCTCAAAAGCTTCATCCACACAAAACTCAACAAGGACTCGTGAGATAAGTTAGTATAAACCATTGCCAAAACCTTATCATACTCTACTGTAGCAAATCACTAAAATTATTATTCAACACTGAATACTTAATGCCTCTGCATATTTAATAGTCCTACCCTCAAATAGAATCATTAAAGAAGCAAACATATGCAAACAATGCAAACAAAACAGCAATCTGCCTAAACAGGATAGTCTGTAAAGAATGCTGCAACATCCATACTTCCCTAGCTCCACAAATTATGAAATAAAATTCCCACTGTAGTAAATTTATCAGAGCTTAATATGCAAAAGGTTTAAGCATTTTATCACATTCTGAATTTTCTAGGGAATTATTGCAACAGCGGTAAACTTTCTGTTTTCAAACAGCAACATGTATACTTGTAACATAGGCATAGTAAAGGCTATCAATGCCACTTTTATTGAAATAAAAGATGCAAAACATTTTTCTAAATAACAGCAAGAAAATCCTAAAAAAATAAATTGACGCTCCAAGCAAAACACATATCATGTGGTAAATAAAAATATAGCTCCAAGTAAAGTTACCGATGAATAAAGACGAAAGAGGGGATGCCTTCCGGGGCGTCCCCAAGCTTAGGATTTTGGCTATCCTTGAATATTACCTTGGGGTGCCTCGGGTATCCCCAAGCTTAGTATTTTGGCTATCCTTGAATATTACCTTGGGGTGCCTCGGGCATCCCCAAGCTCAGGCTCTTGCCACTCCTTCCATAGTCCATCGAATCCTTACCCAAAACTTGAAAACTTCACAACACAAAACTTAACAGAAAACTCGTAAGCTCCGTTAGTATAAGAAAATAAATCACCACTTAAAGGTACTGTAATGAACTCATTATTTATTTATATTCGTGTTAAACCTACTGTATTCCAACTTCTCTATGGTTTATAAACTATTTTACTAGCCATAGATTCAGCAAAATAAGTAAACAACACATGAAAAACAGAATCTGTCAAAAACAGAACAGTCTGTAGTAATCTGAATCAAACGTATACTTATGGAACACATAAAATTCTCAAATAAATTTCTGGACCTGAGGAATTTATCTATTAATCATCTGCAAAAAGAATTAACTAAATATCACTCTCCAAATAAAAATGGCAGCAATTCTCGTGAGCGCTAAAGTTTCTGTTTTTTACAGCATGATCAACAAAACTTTCCCCAAGCCTTCCCAAAGGTTCTACTTGGCAAAAACACTAATTAAAAGCATAAAACCACATCTAAACATAGGCTAGATGAATTATTTATTACTAAACTGGAACAAGAAGCAAGGAACAAAAATAAAGTTGGGCTGCCTCCCAACAAGCGCTATCATTTAATGCCTCTAGCTAGGCATGATGATTTCAATGATGCTCACATAAAAGATAAGAATTGAAGCATAAAGAGAGCATCTTGAAGAATATGACTAGCACATTTAAGTCTAACATACTTCCTATGCATAGGGATTTTGTGAGCAAACAACTTATGGGAACAAGAATCAACTTGCATAGGAAAGGAAAACATGCATAACTTCAAAACTTTAAGCACATAGAGAGGAAATTTGATATTATTGCAATTCCTACAAGCATATGTTCCTCCCTCATAATAATTTTCATTAGAATCATGAATGAATTCAACAATATAACCAGCACCTAAAGCATTCTTTTCATGATCTACAAGCATAGAAATTTTATTACTCTCCACATAAGCAAAATTCTTCTCATTCGGGATAGTGGAAGTATCATAAGAGACTTGGATACTATAAATTGTTTCCATATTAAAAGAGTAATGTTCAGAGAAGGGGTAATCATAATCATGACAAGTTTTATAAATATAATCACTACTTTTTATAGCATAAGTTTCATCACAATAAGCATCATAAGTAGCAACTTTGTTCTCATCTTAATAAATTTGCACATCAAAACTTGGGGGACTAAAAATATCATCTTCATCAAACATAGCTTCCCCATGCTCGTGGCTTTGCATATCATTAGCATCATGGATATTCAAGGAATTCATACTAACAACATTGCAATCATGCTCATCATTCAAATATTTAGTGCCAAACATTTTATAGATTTCTTCTTCTAGCACTTGAGCACAATTATCCTTTCCATCATACTCAGAAAGATATTAAAAAGGTGAAGCGTATGAGACAAACTCAATTCCATATTTTCTTGTAATTTTTTTATAAACTAACTAGTGATAAGACAAGAAACTAAAAGACTCGATTGCAAGATCTAAAGATATACCTTCAAGCACTCACCTCCCCGGCAACGGCGCCAGAAAAGAGCTTGATGTCTACTACACAACCTTCTTCTTGTAGACGTTGTTGGGCCTCCAAGTGCAGAGGTTTGTTGGACAGTAGCAAATTTCCCTCAAGTGGATGACCTAAGGTTTATCAATCCGTAGGAGGCATAGGATGAAGATGGTCTCTCTCAAGCAACCCTGCAACCAAATAACAAAGAGTCTCTTATGTCCCCAACACACCCAATACAATGGTAAATTGTATAGGTGCACTAGTTCGGCGAAGAGATGGTGATACAAGTGGTAAATGGATGGTAGATAAAGGTATTTGTAATCTGAAATTATAAAAACAGTAAGGTAACTAATGATAAAAGTGAGCATAAACGGTATTGCAATGTGTGGAAATAAGGCCTAGGGTTCATACTTTCACTAGTGTATGTAACATCCTAAAATTCTAAATTTTGGAATGTTATATTAAATAGATAGATTTGATTGATTGTTTGATTGATTGACTGAAAGTGAGTGAATTCGAACTTTTTGAAAGTTAAATGAGAGGGAATAAAAGGACTTTCCCCAAACTTCCATTTTTGTATTTATGATCTCCGTGAATTCAAATTCTTTTCAAATACAAAACCCTCGAGAGAAGATGACATGACTTCTTCCATTTAAATAAATGAAAAGGGTTTTGAAAAGATTTGAATTTCATTTGGAAATATTTTTAATTCAGAAACTTCAAGCAACTCAATGATTTTCATGAGAAAAGATAAAATGACTTCTTCAAATTATATGAAATGTGAGTTGGGAGTTTAAAACGATCAAAATTTAAAATCCTTTTGAAATTATTTTCAATTTGGAGTTATTTGCATTTTATTCAAATTATTTTTCATCAAAAATAAAATATACAGAAAATAGGGTAACATGATTCCCTACATCAGAAAATTGGAGAGAATAATTTGAATTAATTTTGGTATTTTTATAATGATTTTTATTGGATTTTATTAGACCAGTAGCACTCTTTGAATTATCTGAATTTGTGTGTGTTTTATTTAATGCTACGAAAATGTTCCACTTGTAGAAAATCTTTTTCTGAAAAATTGATATATAATATGCCTATATAAAGTTTTATTTTTATTTTCGTTTTTCAGTTTATCGCTTTCTGTTTAAAAAATTAAATAACAAATCTGCGCGCGCGCCTGAAACTAACTGTCGCCCACGTGCGCATCGTAGTACTAGCGGGCGCCCTATCTTTTCTTTTTATTTATCCTAAGTGGGCCAGGCCCAGCCAGCCTTTTTTTCTTCCTTAGGCCGATTTTGTTTATAAAAAAAACTGCAGCCGCATCGTACGCGGGCGGCTGGCCGAAGGCCTTTAGGCCCATGCGAGCCACCTCTTTTCATCTCTGTTTCGTATATTTTCGTCTACGTTTAGTCCCACATTGCCTAGCCTTTGACCTCTAAGCCTTTTTTCCACCAATAAATATAGACCCATAGAGCCTCCAAAATCATCCGATTCGGGTTAAATCAATATTTTTGATTTGACTAGATTCATTTAAGAAAAACTATATTTCTCCTCTCTGGCGCGACTTCTGGAAATTGTCTCTTCTCTCCAAAGTCGTCTTTTCTCTGCCTTATAAAGGTATCTTTCTTTATTTTTTTTTCTTATACTTTTGTAGTTTATTATTACTAGACTAAAACGATAAAATAATTAGATTATCAATTAGTCTACGTATTTATACATTAGACCCTAGCCCGTAGCTATTTTTTCTTCCGTAAAATAGCTTGGCCCTGATTTTTCAAATAGCCATAACTTTTTACTCGTTTGTCCAAATCCAACGAAACCAACGCCCACTTCTTCATTATGATCCCCTCTATCCAGTAATCCAACCCAAACATATTTTTGAAATTTTAAAATTTGAATTAGACCAGATTTGTATTCAAACTTTGTTTGATCATAACTTGAGTTTTATAACTCCCATTTAGTTGATTCTTTTTGCAAATTAAAGCACTTGACCTAAACTTTCTGATAAGGCCAAATTCACATAATTTTGGTACTGTTACAAATTGTTTTATGTTGCAAGAGTTATTTGCTGGGTTTTCAAGCTTTCCGAATTGTTTTCTTCTTTCTCTCCGACCTTTTGAGTGATTGCTTATGTGTGGTTACTATTGCTTGCTTACGATAGATTGACCGGAGTGTGACGAGTAGAACTATGAAGAGTTATGAGTGTGAATCATCTTCATCAACATTACAGGCAAGTTCACACTTTGATCATATCCCTTTCATACCCAGTTTTTATGCATTAGTTTCACCCTCAAACATTGCATGAGTAGGATTGATAACATGTGGGTATTGGGAAGTAGTTGATGAGGTAGGAACCTATTGCCCTGCATTCAAACCTTGGGAGTTACTATTACGTTATGCTTATATTTCCATGCTATGCTCGTAGACATGGATTGGGTTTGAGAGTATTTCATGACAGATGTGAGATTGTTAACTAATGGTTTACTTAAGGTGGCAACTTTAACACGCATCTGGGTGGATTGAGGCACCTGGGTATTCCAGCGATTGCCTGTCTAGGCACCTGGGTATTCCAGGATTGCCTGTTTTTTATGGACCACCACCCAGGCTCAAAGGGAACATGAGATTATTCATACTAGAAACTTCCATGTGCAGCCACAAGCTATTATGGGCTCTAGCATAGTTGATTAAGTCGTGTGAACTCTTACAGTGGTAGACTAGCAGATGTAGGGGTTGTAGGTGATATGGTCTACCCATCGTAAGGTGCAAACGCTTCTGAAAGACTATGTCTCAGTCATCCGTTTCTCAAACACCATGTAGTGCGAGAAATCCAACGGAGGAGATCGAGTCTTGTGGGGAAAAGTGTGCAAACCTCTGCATAGTGTATAAACTAATCATGATTAGCCGTGTCCCCGGTTATGGACGTTTTGAGTATCTAGTACTTGGATTATTATGTGAATCTCATCATGTGACTTTAAATAATTTTGTTGGGTTTAATGATGTTACTTAATTGGGATTGAGAATGCTGTCAACCATTCTCAATGTTCAACAACCACCATGATAGTTAAATAAAATTTATTCCTTTGCAGTAGGGAAAAATTGGCTTTTCGCAAAAACATATAACCATAGAGCTTTTCCACCAGCCATATATGCATGTAGTGATAGACATTGTTCATCATTCTCTATGGTGTGAATTTGCCAGTACATTCAATGTACTGACCCTCTGTGGCTGCAACGTCTCATGTTGCAGGATATCTTACGACGAGTAAGTGATACGTTAGGGTTATGATTTCTACACTCAACTTTGCCGTTGGTGTTGATGGGAATCCACAACCTTGTTACTTCTGCTATTTTGGATTGAGGTAATAGTATTTACGTTACTTTACACATGTGATTTACCTCTATTATAAATCCTCGAGTACTGTGTGGGTCAGCATACCGATCCTTGGATGACACTTAAGCACAGAGACTTGATCCATTCGGATCAGGTCGCTACAAGATGGTATCAGAGCACATGTTGACTGTAGGACGTGACCCTAGAAACTGGCAAGCCCATAGCAAAGATTTTTCTCTACAACTTTCCCTTTCAAAAAGATCTTTTACCTCTCTTCTCTTCTAAGCTTATTCAAAAATTCCCTTTTAGTGAGACCATATCCCTTTTCCCTTTGGATCACTCGAAGATTCGACGGATAAGACCACTCCAAGAAGTACAAGATATTGGACAACTAAGACCGCTTCGGAATTAAGAGGATTTTACTGTGCATCTGAATGATGGAAACTACAACGGTTGAAGACTCCGAAGACTAGGAGAATTTGAAGGCTCTGAAGAATCCCTAGATTTGTATGTCCTAGGAAGGCTACCCTTATGGAACTTGACAGATTATGGAAGTTGTCAATGCCTGAGATCAGGGTGTATCGGAGAAAGACCGGAGCATGGAGAGTTAAAAACTTAAAGTTCTGTCAAGGAAAACCCTAAGGCGGGAGATATCAACTATGGAGAGATAGCTCATGGAAATGACAAGAGCAGAAACACAGCTATCCATGATGTTATCGCCCGCTTATGCTATTGTCACCGTGCTGAGTTAAGCATGCATATGCATGGAAGGATTGGATGGTAGAAGGCTGATGGAGCATCTATCAGCAAGAGGTGAAGTTTTAACCTTAGCTAGTGTATCACCAGGATCTGGAGTGTTACATCAAGAAGTTAAGATGGACCTACAAGAAGCAGTATTTTGACAAGGAAGTATTTCATGAGGAACTCAGGACCCTGAAGATGAGAGTAGCCAAGCCGGAGGAGCAAAACCTCGAGAAACTGGAGATTCGTCAGGAACTAGACCATGGTTCGTGCCAAGGATGTTGAAACCTAGAAGTTTGAAATACAACTTCAGGATATTAAAGGATGTCACGAGAGATTTCACGTCAACAGAGATGATATGGCAAAAGAACTTGAGAAGACAAGCATGATCGAAAGAAGCCATTGGAGGCATGAAAAAGGCTTGAAGAGTTTGGAGACGTTGAAGATTTATTGACCTTTAGAAGACCAAACCCCTGTTATATACCTACATTAGATGCGACATTTGTGAGCTGTCATTTGTTTGATGTTTTTCCCGACAGCCACAAATAAAATTTGTCTTTTCAAAACTTTTGTTTGTATTGTGTGTATCCCTCTCTATCTCTCTTATCTCACCCCAAACCCATGGACCCAATAGAGGATGAATGAAGATGAGCTTATATTTTCTGGACCGATAAGTCAATTGGACACGGACCGATGGATTTAGAACATGGAGGATCACATGAAGAATAACTCTGTAGTCGGAAAGGATATGACCCAACATGCTCTTCAGTGCTTTGAAAGAGGTGCTGCTACTTGGTGGAGGATGTACCAAACCATCAACGGATGGCAAGGAGTAACCACTTGGAAAAAATTTAAGTTGACTTTGCCGAAGTCTCGGCTTGTGTCCCAGAAGTTGACCCTTATGGAAAGGATATGAAGAAACCTTGTGCATGCAAGATTTGTGGAGAAATCAGACACACCCATAAAGAACACAAGGATGAATGCCCTAATTGTGAAGGAAGTCACCCAGTTGAAGAATGCCCAACTAGGCAGATTACTTGTTTCTTGTGTGAAGGGACTACCCACTATCCTGCTCAGTGTCACATTTACCCCATGGTACAACGAACCACCCAACAGAAGAAAGAAGTAATGAAAGGAGCCCTCATGGAAATTTTAGAAGAAGCTGTGATGAAGGAAGAGATGGAGGACACACCTAAAGAAGACCTGAGTAAACCCTGCACTAAGTCTTGCTATTCATGTGGAGAAGAAGGACACATCTCCCAAAATTGTTTGAATGGGGATCTAGTAGAATTCCCGACAGATGAAGTAGAGTATGACCCACAGGAAATAGAAGCCCTAATTGGAATGGAAAAGTCCAGAAAGAGAAGCAGAGTGGATTCCAGGAAGGATATGAGTCATATCACATGTTATAGGTGCAAGGAGTCAGGGCACTACCTCAACAGTTTCCCCAAAAGGAAACCTCGATACTTGTCAGAAGTAATATGTTTTAGTGGTAATGGAGCAGGGCACTTTGCCAGAGAATGCCCCAAGGAGAAGGAAACTTTTGCTAGATAGTTGAGTTTGCAACAAAAGAAATGGAGTAGTAGAAGTGAGAACATTTTCTTTTATATTGAGGTGTTGAGTTGAGACATGTAATGGAGGAGCAAGAGATAGTAATCATTTGAGAATGAATAAAGTAGCATCATTGGTACTGATATGGATTTTATGAGTTGTTACCCTATGAAGAAGAATTCTGACCATTTTTGAGGATATGAGAAATATGGTCTATGGAAGATTTGTGCATTTTAAGGGTGGTAGTACCCTGTAAGAACCCTTGACCCCTGGAAAAGATAAGGATACTCCACTGAGTGGATTTCGGACAAAATGAATACGAGTTTTGTCTCGATATGTGTGATGCCCCAAGAGTATGTGGGATGAAGTTCGAGACCGTCAGTTGTTGGACCAAATGTGATCAAGGAGTCAGGAGAGAATGTTAAGTTGATTCGAGATAGACTGAAGGTAGCTCAGTCCAGGCAGAAGAGTTATGCAGACTCAAAAACTCAAGGAGGTAGTCTATGAAATTGGAGACAGAGCATGTCTTTGTGTGCCCCCTCTGCGAGGAGTTAAACAAATTGGAGTTAAGGGAAAGTTAGCCCCGAGATTTGTAGGACCATACCGAGTTTTGGAGCGTATGGGAAAAGTGGCCAACAAGTTGGAGTCACCCGAAGGACTGTCAGGAGTTCATGATGTGTTTCATGTTTCCCAATTGAGGAAGTGCCATGCAGAGATGGCCAATATTCCCCTGTAAGGACGCTTGACCCTGGAAAGGATAATGATGTTCCATGAAGTGGAATATGGACTCCATAAGTATAAGTTTTTATCTCGGTATGTGGGATATCCCACGAGGATGAAGAGATAAATTACTATTGGATATAAAGGAGGTATGATGTCAGAAATATGGATCAATGGAAACTCCATGATGAGCCTGAGTAATCATGTCCTAGTTTGGTGCCAATAGAAGGAAGGAAGACAATACAATTGGATGGATTTAAGAATACTAGGAAGTTGGAATAATGATCAGTTGCCCAACGATAAGTTCAAGGACTACAAGTGATGAGATGTGCCATAACCCACAGGCCCCAGGACCTGCCAAGAAGCAAGCACATTCTTGCTGAAGGAAAAACCCTGGAGGAAGATACGACGTTTAATGACGGACGATTTTATAGGAGTAACGCAAAACCTGAGAGTTGTGAAGGAATGATAGATGTTTGTTTGGCTTGCAGAATCAATGGATTATTCCGAACACAGTTCATGCACAAGAGAAATTCTGCAATGCTTGTGAGGCTGACCGAGTGTTAGAATGCGAGATTCGCTAAACCGTATACAAGGTAATGATTTGGGTGTGGGATGGATTGATCACCATACCGACTTACTCTTATTATTCGCCTTGCTATATGGGATGGTAAATCTGAGTGACTTACCTATAGTAGAGAGACGACGATCAAAACCTTGTTTAAGCCTTAGAATGGTATAGGTATTTTTTCCCTTGTACAAGGCAGTTTTTGCCAACCGTAGGTTATACGGTGAGGATCAACCCAGACCCATTTCCTGCAGGAGAAACCATAAATGGTCGACCACCATGAGATATCGATAGTTGTTTAGTATTGGCGCCAGACCCGTCAGCTAAGAAGACCCAGTCACAAAAGAACCTTACCTAGATGAAAGACACAAGAATTGAGGAAAAGGTTATGCCACTACCGAAAGAGCCCAGATAAGGAATTATCCTGAAGATCTGAGAAGACCGACACTGTCAACAATATGGATGAAGTATATGAGTTTTGATGGAACCGTAACCATGCTTCTAAGGGTGGTAGCACCCCAAACCCCCTCCTGCGACAATCAATGGATTTTGAGGAGACCCCAAACCTAACCTATTTCTTTCCAGCCTCTCCGAATCTCGAGGACGAGATTCATTTTAAGGGAGGTAGGTTTGTAACATCCCAAAATTCTAAATTTTGGAATGTTATATTAAATAGATAGATTTGATTGATTTTTTGATTGATTGACTGAAAGTGAGTGAATTCGAACTTTTTGGAAGTTAAATGAGAGGGAATAAAAGGACTTTCCCCAAACTTCCATTTTTGTATTTATGATCTCCGTGAATTCAAATTCTTTTCAAATACAAAACCCTCGAGAGAAGATGACATGACTTCTTCCATTTAAATAAATGAAAAGGGTTTTGAAAAGATTTGAATTTCATTTCGAAATATTTTTAATTCAGAAACTTCAAGCAACTCAATAATTTTCATGAGAGAAGATAAAATGACTTCTTCAAATTATATGAAATATGAGTTGGGAGTTTAAAAGGATCAAAATTTAAAATCCTTTTGAAATTATTTTCAATTTGGAGTTATTTGGGTTTTATTCAAATTATTTTTCTCCAAAAATAAAATATACAGAAAATAGGGTAACATGATTTCCTACATCAGAAAATTGGAGAGAAATAAATTTGAATTAATTTTGGTATTTGTATAATGATTTTTATTGGATTTTATAAGACCAGTAGCACTCTTTGAATTATCTGAATTTGTGTGCATTTTATTTAATTCTAGGAAAATGTTCAACTTGTAGAAAATCTTTTTCTGAAAATTTTGATATATAATATGTCTATATAAAGTTTTATTTTTATTTTCGTTTTTCAGTTTATCGCTTTCTGTTTAAAAAAACAAATAACAAATCTGCGCATGCGCCTGAAACTAACTGTTGCCCACGTGTGCATCGTAGTACTAGCAGGCGCCTCATCTTTTCTTTTTCTTTATCCTAAGTGGGCCAGGCCCAGCCAGCCTTTTTTTCTTTCTTAGGCCGATTTTGTTTAAAAAAACTGCAGCCGCAGCGTACGCGTGCGGCCGGCCGAAGGCCTTTAGGCCCATGCGAGCCACCTCTTTTCATTTCTGTTTTGTATATTTTTGTCTATGTTTAGTCCCACATTGCCTAGCCTTTGACCTCTAAGCCTCTTTTCCATCAATAAATATAGACCCATAGAGCCTCCAAAAATCATCCGATTCGGGTTAAATCAATATTTTTGGTTTGACTAGATTCATTTAAGAACAAATATATTTCTTCTCTCCGACGCGACTACTGGAAATTGTCTCTTCTCTCCAAAGTCGTCTTTTCTCTGCCTTATAAAGGTATCTTTCTTTTTTTTTCTTATACTTCCATAGTTTATTATTACTAGACTAAAACGATAAAATAATTAGATTATCAATTAGTCTACGTATTTATACATTAGACCCTAACCCGTAACTATTTTTTCTTCCGTAAAACAGCTTGGCCCTGATTTTTCAAATAGCCATAACTTTTTACTCGTTTGTCCAAATCCAACGAAACCAACGCCCACTTCTTCGTTATGATCCCCTCTATCCAGTAATCCAACCAAAACATGTTTTTGAAATTTTAAAATTTGAATTAGACCAGATTTGTATTCAAACTTTGTTTAATCATAACTTGAGTTTTATAACTCCCATTTAGTTGATTCTTTTTGCAAATTAAAGCACTTGACCTAAACTTTCTGATAAGGCCAAATTCACATAATTTTGGTACTGTTAGAAATTGTTTTATGTTGCAAGAGTTATTTGTTGGGTTTTGAAGCTTTCCGAATTGTTTTCTTCTTTCTCTCCGACCTTTTGAGTGATTGCTTATGTGTGATTACTCTTGCTTGCTTACGATAGATTGACCGGAGTGTGACGAGTAGAACTATCAAGAGTTATGAGTGCGAATCATCTTCATCAACATTGCAGGCAAGTTCACACTTTGATCATATCCCTTTCATACCCAGTTTTTATGCATTAGTTTCACCCTCAAACATTGCATGAGTAGGATTGATAACATGTGGGTATTGGGAAGTAGTTGATGAGGTAGGAACCTATTGCCCTGCATTCAAACCTTGGGAGTTACTGTTACGTTATGCTTATATTGCCATGCTATGCTCGTAGACGTGGATTGGGTTTGAGAGTATTTCATGACAGATGTCAGATTGTTAATTAATGGTTTACTTAAGGTGGCAGCTTTAACACACATCTGGGTGGATTGAGGCACCTGGGTATTCCAGCGATTGCCTGTCTAGGCACCTGGGTATTCCAGGATTGCCTGTTTTTTTATGGACTGCCACCCAGGCTCAAAGGGATCATGAGATTATTCATACTAGAAACTTCCGTGTGCAGCCACAAGCTATTATGGGCTCTAGCATAGTTGATTAAGTCGTGTGAACTCTTACAGTGGTAGACTAGCAGATGTAGGGGTTGTAGGTGGTACGATCTACCCATCGTAAGGTGCAAATGCTTCTGAAAGACTATGTCTCGGTCATCCGTTTCTCAAACACCATGGAGTGCGAGAAATCAAACGGAGGAGATCGAGTATTGTGGGGAAAAGTGCGCAAACCTCTTCAGAGTGTATAAACTAATCATGATTAGTCATGTCCCCGGTTATGGACGTTTTGAGTATCTAGTACTTGGATTATCATGTGAATCTCATCATGTGACTTTAAATAATTTTGTTGGGTTTAATGATGTTACTTAACTGGGATTGAGAATGCTGTCAACCATTCTCAATGTTCAACAACCACCATGATAGTTAAATAAAATTTATTCCTTTGCAGTAGGGAAAAATTGGCTTTTCGCAAAAACATATAACCATAGAGCTTTTCCACCAGCCATATATGCATGTAGTGATAGACATTGTTCATCATTCTCTATGGTGTGAATTTGCTAGTACATTCAATGCACTGACCCTCTGTGGCTGCAACGTCTCATGTTGCAGGATATCTTACGACGAGTAAGTGATACGTTAGGGTTACGATTTCTACAATCAACTTTGCCGTTGGTGTTGATGGGAATCCACAACCTTGTTACTTACGCTATTTTGGATTGAGGTAATAGTATTTACGTTAATTTACACATGTGATTTACCTCTGTTATAAATCATCGAGTACTGTGTGTGTCAGCATACCGATCCAGGGATGACACTTAAGCACAGAGACTTGATCCATTCGGGTCAGGTCGCTACAGTGTAAGTCCTCTCAACAATACTAACATAATTGGATCATAAAACTATCCCTCAACATGCAACAAAGAGTCACTCCAAAGTCACTAATAGCGGAGAACGAACGAAGAGATTATGGTAGGGTACGAAACCACCTCAAAGTTATTCTTTCCAATCAATCCGTTGGGCTATTCCTATAAGTGTCACAAACAGCCCTAGAGTTCGTACTAGAATAACACCTTAACACACACATCAACCAAAACCCTAATGTCACCTAGATACTCCAATGTCACCTCAAGTATCCATGGGTATGATTATATGATATGCCTCACACAATCTCAGATTCATGTATTCAACCAACACAAAGGACCTCAAAGAGTGCCCCAAAGTTTCTACCGGAGAATCACGAAGAAAACGTGTGCCAACCCCTATGCATAGGTTCCCAATGTCAAGAAACCCGCAAGTTGATCACCAAGACATACATCAAGTGTTCTCAAATCTTTAAAGACTCAATCCGATAAGATAACTCCAAAGGAAAAACTCAATTCATTACAAGAGAGAAGAGGGGGAGGAGAAACATAGGATCCAACAATAATAGTAAAGCTCGCGATACATCAAGATCGTATCATCTCAAGAACACGAGAGAGAGAGAGATCAAACACATAGCTACTGGTAAATACCCTCAGCCCCGAGGGAGAACTACTCCCTCCTCATCATGGAGAGCATCGAGATGATGAAGATGGCCACCGGAGAAGGATTGCCCCCTCCGGCAGGGTGCCGGAACGGGTCTAGATTGGTTTTTGGTGGCTACGGAGGCTTCTGGCAGCGGAACTCCCGATCTAATCTCCGTTGTGGAAGTTTTCGGGTATATGGAGTTATATAGGCAGAAGAAGCACGTCAGGGGAGCCACGAGGGCCCCACGAGGCAGGGGGGCGCGCCCCCTACCCTCGTGAGCTCCTCCTTCCTTCATTGACGTGGGGTCCAAGTCCATCGAGTGGCTTTCGTTCCAAAAATAACTTCTCTAGTTGATTTCGTTCCGTTTCGACTCCGTCTAATATTCCTTTTCTTCAAAACACTGAAATAGGCATAAAACAGCAAATCTGGACTGGGCCTCCGGTTAATAGGTTAGTCCCCAAAGTAATATAAAAGTGGATAATAAAGCCCAATATTTCCCAAAATAGTAGATAATATAGCATGGAGCAATCAAAAATTATAGATACGTTGGAGACGTATCAGCGCTCGGTTGGGTCGGCTATGCTTCGGCCCAGTTTGGTCCAGAGTTTTGTTTATAAATAATTTCTCCACAGAAAAAATCCTAATGAAATATAAAAAATTCAATAAAAAATGCAGAAACAATTTTCGCCGTCCAAACCTAATATTTAGGACAAGATGAACATTTTTTTGGACTAAAAATGCAAGTTTTTGTCTAATTCAAATAAAATAGCAGATAAAATACAAACAAAATAAGAACTTGATTTTAAAATTTCTCCTCCAATATTTATCTTCTGTTAAAGAAGTCATATTATCTTCCCTCATTTATTTTTTTATTATTATTCAAAATAATTGGAGAGAAACCATTAAAATCAAATTGATCCTCTTTTCAAATTTGAAAATAAATTCAAATAGGAAAATGTAGTGAAACCTCCAACTCTCTCCTTGGGTCCTTGAGTTGCTTAAGGTCTCTAGGAACAAAATTTCCAAATAAAATTCAATTAAAAATGCAAAGAGCATGAATGCATATGATGACCTAATGATTAACATCCAAATTGAAAATTGGGATGTTACAAACCTACCCCCCTTAAGTTGAATCTCGCCCTCGAGATTCGGGTTGTCTAGAAAATAGGTGTGGGTGGTCTTCTTTTCGTAGGTCTTCTTCCCACTCCCAGGTGGCTTCTTCCTCGGTATGGTGGCTCCACTAAATTTTGCAAAATTTCATAACCTTGTTGCGTGTAACTCAGCTGGCAAATTCGAGTATCTTGATGGGTTTCTCCTCGTAAGTTAGGTCACTCACCAACTGAATTGCTTCCAGGGGCACTGTATCTCTCAGAGGAATACCGGCCATCTCCGCATGGCACTTCTTCAACTGGGAAACGTGAAACACATCATGAACTCCTTACAAACCTTCGGCAACTTGTAGGCCACTTCTCCCATACGTTCCAAAACTCGGTATGGTCCTACAAATCTTGGGGATAACTTTCCTTTGACTCTAGATCGTTTAACTCCTCGCAGTGGTAACACATGGAGATATGCTCTATCTCCGATTTCATACACTACCTATTTGTGTTTAGTCTCAGCATAACTCTTTTGCCTAGACTGAGCTACCTTCAGTCTATCACGAATCAGCTTAACTTTCTCTTCAGACTCCTTGATTAAATTTGGTCTGAACAACTGACGATCTCCAACTTCATCCCACATCAACGGTGTCCTGCACCTCCTTCCATACAAAGCTTCGAAAGGGGTCATTTTCAAACTAGCCTGGTAGTTGTTGTTGTAAGAGAACTCTGTGTAAGGCAAATTGGCATCCCAACAAGGTCCATAAACTAGCGCACAAGCTCTCAACATGTCCTCCAAAATCTGATTGATTCTCTCGGTTTGTCCATCTGTCTGCGGATCAAAGGTCATACTGAACTCTAACCTTGTACCCAAAGTCTGGTGTAACTGATTCCAGAACTTCGAGGTAAACTGTGTTCCTCGATCTGATATAATGGTCCTCGGAACTCCATGCAGACATACGATCCTGGTCATATATATCTTGGCCAGCTTCGCGCTCATATAGGTGGTCTTCACTGGGATAAAGTGAGCCACTTTGGTCAAGCGGTCTACTACTAACTAGATAGAGTCATATCCTGATCGGGTCCTGGGTAATCCGGTGATAAAATCCATGCCAAGCTTATCCCACTTCCATTCGGGTATTGGCATAGGCTGGCGTAATCCGGCTGGTTTCTGATGTTCTTCCTTAACTCTCTCACATACATCACATACTGCTACATACTCAGCAATATCCTTTGATGACCCACAAGTATAGGGGATCTATCGTAGTCCTTTCGGTAATTAAGAGTGTCAAACCCAACGAGGAGCAGAAGGAAATGATAAGCGGTTTTCAGCAAGGTATTCTCTGCAAGTACTGAAATAAGTGGTAATAGATAGTTTTGTGATAAGATAAATTGTAACAAGCAACAAGTAGTAAAAGTAAATGAAGTGCAGCAAGGTGGCCCAATCCTTTTTGTAGCAAAGGACAAGCCGGAACAAACTCTTATAATAGGAAAAGCGCTCCCGAGGACACATGGGAATATCGTCAAGCTAGTTTTCATCACGTTCATACGATTCGCGTTCGATACTTTGATAATTTGATATGTGGGTGGACCGGTGCTTGGGTGCTATTCTTACTTGAACAAGCATCCCACTTATGATTAACCTCTATTGCAAGCATCCACAACTACAACAAAAGTATGAAGGTAAACCTAACCATAGCATGAAACATGTGGATCCAAATCAGCCCCTTACGAAGCAACGCATAAACTAGGGTTTAAGCTTTTGTCACTCTAGCAACCCATCATCTACTTATTACTTCCCAATGCCTTCCTCTAGGCCCAGATAATGGTGAAGTGTTATGTAGTCGATGTTCACATAACACCACTAGAAGCTAGACAACATACATCTTATCAAAATATCAAACAAATACCAAATTCACATGACTACTCATAGAAAGACTTCTCCCTTGTCCTCAGGAACAAATGTAATTACTCACAAAACATATTCATGTTCATAATCAGAGGGGTAATAATATGCATATAGGATCTGAACATATGATCCCCGGGTACCGAGCTCGAATTCGCCCTATAGTGAGTCGTATTACAATTCACTGGCCGTCGTTTTACAACGTCGTGACTGGGAAAACCCTGGCGTTACCCAACTTCGAGACAAGAATTGGATACAAGAGATGAACTAGGGTTTGGAGATGATATGGTGCTGGTGAATATGTTGATGGAGATTGCCCTCTCCCGATGAGAGGAGCGTTGGTGATGACGATGGTGATGATTTCCCCCTCCCAGAGGGATGTATCCCCGGCAGAACAGCTCTGCCGGAGCTCTAGATTGGTTCCGCCAAGGTTCCGCCTCGTGGCGGCAGAGTCTCGTCCCGAGAAGTTCCTTCCTATTTTTTTCTCATCGAAAGACTTCATATAGGAGAAGATGGACATCAGAGAGGCACCACGGGGCCCACGAGGTAGGGGGGCGCGCCCTAGGGGGGGCGCGCCCCCCACCCTTGTGAGAAGGGTGTGGGCCTCCTGGCCTTCATCTTTGGCGATGATTTTTCTTTATTTATTTTAAGATGTTCCGTGAAGTTTCAGGACTTTTGGAGTTGCGTAGAATAGGTCTCTAATATTTGCTCCTTTTCCAGCCCAGAATTCCAGCTGCCGGCATTCTCCCTCCTTATGTAAACCTTGTAAAATAAGATAGAATAGCCATAAGTATTGTGACATAAAGTGAAATAACAGTCCATAATGCAATAAATATCGATATAAAAGCATGATGCAAAATGTATGTATCAACTCCCCCAAGCTTAGACCTCGCTTGTCCTCAAGCGAAAAGCCGATAACAATAAATATGTCCTCATGTTTAGAGGTAGAGGCGTCGATAAAAATAAAATATGGACATGAAGGCATCATGATTATTCTCATAACAGCAACATATATAGATTTTGTCATATATTACTTATGTTCAAGTGATGATCTATTCACAATGCAAAACTATAAATCATAAACGTTATTGGGCTCCGACAAGCTATAATCTCAGTCATTGAAGCAATTGCAATTTATCATAACATCGGAAAGAGTCTATCTCAGAGCTAAAAATCAAGTCCACATACTCAACTGTCATTTAGTCCTTCATAATTGCTAACAGTCACGCAATACTTGTGCTTACAGAGTTTTAATCGGACACAGAGAAAGATAGGGGCTTATAGTTTCGCCCCACAACCTTTTACCTCAAGGGTAATGTCAACAATTATGGTTCATGCTCCCCTACATCCAATTAGGTATATATATCATGTTCTTTCCAACATGCTGAGCTTGACAAAGGATAAAATGAAAAGAAAAAGGTGAAGATCACCATGACTCTTGCATAAGGTAGAAGATAATAATAAAGGATAGGCCCTTCGCAGAGGGAAGCAGAGGTTACCATGTGCTTTTATGGTTGGATGCATAAAATCTCAATGCGAAAGAACGTCACTTTATATTGCCCCTTGTGATATGAACCTTTATTATGCAGTTCGTCGCTTTTATTACTTCCACATCACAAGATCGTATAAAGCTTATTTCTCCCACACCAATCAATCATACATATCTAGAGCAATTTTTATTGCTTTGCACCGATGACAACTTACTTGAAGGATCTTACTCAATCCATAGGTAGATATGGTGGACTCTCATGGCAAAACTGGTTTAAGGGTATTTGGAAGCACGAGTAGTATTTCTACTTGGTGCTGAGAATTTGGCTAGCATGAGGGGGAAAGGCAAGCTCAACAAGTTAGAGGATCCATGACAACATACTTTATCTCAGATATAAGAAAGACATGACTCATTACATTGTCTTCCTTGTCCAACATCAACTCTTTAGCATGTCATATTTTAATGAGCGCTCCCAACCATAAAAGATGTCAATGATAATATACCTATATGTGAAAACCTCTCTTTCCTTATTACTTCCTATTAATTGCAACAATGACCAAAGCTATGTCTGCCAATTCCCAACAACTTTTAATCATCATACTCTTTCTATGTGAAGTCATTACTCTCAATAAGATCAATATGAACTCTTTGTTTCTTTTTATTCTTTTTCTCTTTTCTTTTATTCACCCAAGATCATGGCAAAATAATCAAGCCCTTGACTCAACGCTAATCCTTATTATATATAGCTCACGGACTCGATTACATAGAGAGATCATAAAGCAAAACTCAAAACTAGATCATGCCATAAACTTTATTCTACTAGATCAAGATACTACTATTAAGATCGAACTAAGAAAAACGGTAAAGGTAGGAGTTGTGATGGTGATACGATACCGGGGCACCTCCCCCAAGCTTGGCAGTTGCCAAGGGGAGTGCCCATACCCATGTGATTATATCTCCTTCTTTGTTGTTGGTGTAATATTCTTGGCGATTATTCCCCTCAGGATGCGGTTCTCCTCCTCGAGCTTATTGACTTGCTACTTGAGTGGGCCAATATGCTCCTTCAACAAAATATTTTCTTGTGTGAGATACTTGTTTTGTATACGAGCTAACTCAATCATCTTGAAAGCTTCGATCTCAGTTGGGACAAGAAGGTTATGATCAAGTTGAAGGATGTCTTTTGCTGTCGGAGCTTGATCCTCCGTGGCCTTCTTGATCCTTTCATCCTTGTTGACCCTCGTGGGTTCTTCCCTCTTCAGATCTATCTTCATTAGCCAAGCATCGTTGTCACCATTGTAGAGACGACATGATGCCTAGCCTGGACACCCCTGACAGAAAATAGCTCGAAACAAGAACAGAGGAGGTTTGCGTGATACGGGAGTCAAAACCTTCGGGATGTTATATAATGAATTTTTACCGACCAAAATACGTATCGTGCAAGAAAACGGAGTCCGGAAGGCACATGAGGTGCTCACGAGGTAGGGGGCGCGCCTAGGGGGTAGGGCGCGCCCACCACCCTCATGGGGCCCTCGTGTCCTTCCCGGACTGCTACTTATTTTTCTATTTTTCTAAATATTCCAAAATGGAGAAATATTGCCTTAAAAATTGTTTTGCAGTCAGTTTACTTACCGTACCACATACCTATTCCTTTTCGGAGTCTGAAACGTTCCAGAAAGTGTCCCTTATGTATTCCTCCGGGGTTACGGTTTCAATAATATTGGTTTCAACATTTATGGGATTACCTGAGATATAATGTTTGATTCTTTGACCATTTACCACCTTCGGATTTGTCCCTTCAAAGTTGTTGATTTTTATAGCACCGGAACGATAAACCTCTTCGATAACATAGGGGCCTTCCCATTTAGAGAGAAGTTTTCCTGCAAAAAATCTTAAACGAGAGTTGTATAGCAATACATAATCACCTACATTAAACTCACACTTTTGTATCCTTTTGTCATGCCATCTTTTAACTTCTTCTTTAAACAACTTGGCATTTTCATAAGCTTGGGTTCTCCATTCATCAAGTGAGCTAATATCAAATAACCTCTTTTCACCGGCAAGTTTGAAATCATAGCTAAGCTCTTTAATAGCCCAATATGCCTTATGTTCTAGTTCGAGAGGTAAGTGACATGCTTTTCCATAAACCATTTTATACGGAGACATGCCCATAGGATTTTTGTATGCAGTTCTATAAGCCCATAATGCATCATCAAGTTTCTTGGAGCAATCCTTTCTAGACCTATTAACAGTCTATTGCAAAATTAATTTGAGCTCTCTATTGCTCAACTCTACTTGACCACTAGACTGTGGGTGATAAGGAGATGCAATTCTATGATTAACATCATATTTAGCAAGCATTTTACGAAGGGCACCATGAATAAAGTGTGAACCACCATCAGTCATTAAATATCTAGGGACTCCAAACCTCGGGAAAATAACTTCTTTAAGCATTTTAATAGAGGTGTTATGATCAGCACTACTACTTGGAATAGCTTCTACCCACTTAGTAACGTAATCAACAGCAACTAGAATATGTGTGTATCCATTAGAGGCAGGAAAAGGTCCCATATAATCAAAGCCCCAAACATCAAACGGTTTAATAACAAGAGAATAATTCATTGGCATTTCTTGACGTCTACTAATATTACCAATTCTTTGACATTCATCACAAGACAAGACAAACTTACAGGCATCCTTGAAGAGAGTAGGCCAATAAAAACCAGATTGCAATACCTTATGTGCAGTTCTATCTCCGGCATGGTGTCCTCCATAAGCCTCGGAATGACACTTGCGTAGGATCTGTTCCTGTTCATGCTCGGGTACACAACGTCTAATAACACCATCTACTCCTCCTTTATAAAGATGTGAGTCATCCCAAAAGTAATGTCTTAAATCGTAGAAAAACTTTTTCTTTTGCTGGTATGTGAAGCTAGGTGGTATAAACTTAGCAACAATATAATTAGCATAATCAGCATACCATGGAGTACTACGAGAAGTACTTATAACATTTAATTGTTCATCAGGAAAGTCATCATTAATAGGTAGTGGGTCATCAAGAACATTCTCTAACCTAGACAAGTTGTCTACAACGGGGTTCTCAGCTCCCTTTCTATCAACAATATGCAAATCAAATTCTTGTAGCAAGAGAACCCATCTAATAAGTCGAGGTTTAGCATCTTTCTTTTCCATAAGGTATTTAATAGCATCATGATCAGTGTGAATAGTTACTTTAGAATCAACAATGTAAGATCTGAACTTATCACAAGCAAATACAACTGCTAAAAGCTCTTTTTCAGTAGTAGCATAATTTCTTTGAGCATTGTCTAGAGTTTTACTAGCATAATGAATAACATTTAATTTCTTATCAACTCTTTACCCTAGAACAACACCTACAGCATAATCACTAGCATCACACATAATTTCAAAGGGTAAATTCCAATCAGGTGGCTGAACAACAGGTGCAGAGAGTAATGCTTTCTTAAGTATTTCAAATGCTTCTACACAATCATCATCAAAGACAAATGGTATATCTTTTTGCAATAAATTAGTCAGAGGCCGAGAAATTTTTGAGAAGTCCTTAATGAACCTCCTGTAAAATCCGGCGTGACCAAGGAAACTTCTTATACCTTTGATGTCCTTGGGACATGGCATCTTTTCAATAGCATCAACCTTGGCTTTATCAACTTCAATACCTCTTTCAGAAACTTTATGCCCCAAGACAATACCTTCATTAACCATAAAGTGGCACTTTTCCCAATTCAAGACAAGATTAGTTTCTTCACATCTCTGCAAAACTCGATCAAGATTGCTCAAGCAATCATCAAAAGAGGAACCATAGACAGAAAAATCGTCCATGAAAACCTCACAAATCTTTTCACAAAAGTCAGAGAATATAGCCATCATGCATCTTTGAAAGGTAGCAGGTGCATTACATAAACCAAAAGGCATACGTCTATAAGCAAAAGTACCAAAAGGGCATGTAAAAGTAGTCTTTGATTGATCTCTAGCCGACACAGGTATTTGAGAGAAACCAGAATAACCATCTAGAAAGCAATAGTGTGTGTGTTTGCATAATATTTCTAGCATTTGATCAATAAAAGGTAAGGGGTAATGATCTTTCTTAGTGGCCTTATTTAATTTACGGAAATCAATTACCATCCTATAACCTCTGATAATTCTTTGTGGAACCAATTCATCTTTATCATTAGGAACAACAGTAATACCTCTCTTCTTAGGGACACAATGGTCATGACTTACCCACTCACTATCAGCAACGGGATAGATTATACCTGCCTCCAGAAGCTTTAGTATTTATTTTCTTACCACTTCTTTCATTTTAGGATTCAGACGTCGTTGAGGATCACGAACTGGTTTGGCATCTGCTTCCAAATTTATTTTATGTTAACATAGAGTGGGACTAATGCCCTTAAGATCATCAAGAGTATATCCAATAGCAGCACGATGCTTCTTCAGAGTTTTCAATAATCTTTCTTCTTCATGCTCTGAAAGGTTAGCACTAATAATAACAGGATATATCTTCTTTTCATCAAGATAAGCATATTTAAGATTATTAGGCAAAGGTTTAAGCTCAAACACGGGATCACCCTTGGGTGGAGGAGGATCCCCTAAAATTTCAACAGGCAAATTGTGTTGCAGAATAGGTTCCTGTTTAAAGAGTATTTCATCTATTTCCCTTCTTTCATTCATCAACATATCATTTTCATGGTCTAGCAAATAGTATTCTAAAGGATCACTAGGAGGTACGGCAATAGAAGCAAGACCAATAATTTCATTCTTACTAGGTAATTCTTCCTCATGATGTTGTTTACTAAATTTAGAGAAATTAAACTCATGAACCATATCATCCAAGCCAACAGTAACAACATTCTTTGTGCAATCTATGGTAGCATTGATAGTATTTAAGAAGGGTCTACCAAATATAATGGGACAAAAGCTATCTTGTGGGGAACCAAGAACAAGAAAATCAGCAGGATATATAGTTTTCTCACACAAGACTTCAACATCTCTAACAATTCCAATTGGTGAAATAGTATCTCTATTGGCAAGTTTAATTGTGACATCAATACCTTCTAACTCAGCAGGTGCAATTCCATTCTTAATTTCTTCATATAAAGTATGCGGTATAACACTAGCACTCGCACCCATATCACATAAGCCATGATAACAATGATCTCCTATTTTAACAGAAATAACAGGCACGCCTACCACAGGTCTATGTTTATCTTTAGCACAAGGTTTAGCAATTCTAGCAGTTTCACCTTCGAATTGAATAACATGCCCATCAATATTATCAGACAAGAGATCTTTAACAATAGCAATATTAGGTTCTACTTTAACTTGCTCAGGAGGTGTATAAGTCCTAATATTGCTTTTACGAACAACAGTTGAATCTTTAGCATGATCCTTTACCCTAACAGGGAAAGGTGGTTTCTCAACATAAGAAGTAGGAACAATAGGATCATTATAAGTGACAATATTTTCTTCAACTTTAATAGGTGCAGCTACTTTTACTTCTATGGGAGGATGATATTTAAACCACTTCTCCTTAGGGAGATCAACATAAGTAGCAAAAGATTCACAGAAAGAAGCTACTATCTCAGAGTCAAGTCCATATTTAGTGCTAAACTTACGGAAAATATCGGTATCCATAAAATATTTAACACAATCAAACTTAGGTGTCATACCTGACTCCTTACCTTCGTCGAGGTCCCAATCTCCGGAGTTGTGTTTAATTCTATCTAGTAAATTCCATCTGAATTCAATAGTCTTCATCATAAAAGAGACAGCACAAGAAGTATCGAGCATGGTGCGATTGTTTTCAGAAAGCCGAGCATAAAAACTTTGCATAATTATTTCTCTCGGGAGCTCATGATTGGGGCATGAATATAACATTGATTTAAGCCTCCCCCAAGCTTGAGCGATGCTTTCTCCTTCGCGAGGCCAGAAATTATATATATAATTGCGATCACGATGAACAAGGTGCATAGGGTAATACTTTTGATGAAATTCCAACTTCAATCTTTTATAGTCCCATGATCTCATATCATCACATAGCCTATACCATATCAATGCCTCTCCCTTCAAAGATAAAGGGAAGACCTTGTTCTTAGCAACATCATCGGGTATACCTGCAAGCTTAAATAATCCACAAACTTCATCCACATTTATTAAGTGCTCATCAGGATGCTTCGTTCCATCTCCTGTAAAAGGGTTAGTTAGCAGTTTTTCCATCATACCCGAAGGAAATTCGAAAGGAGTTTCATTTCAATAGGTTCAGTAGGTTGAGGAGAAACTCTTTTCTCTATTGAACGGGGTGAAGGTACCTCGAACAAGCCCCTCAGAGAATTACTTTCCATAGTAACAAGTGACAGTAAATTTCAGCACACTATATAAATTTTTCCTTACCAAATTCCACCAACCAAAGGCGCTACACTCCCCGGCAGCGGTGCCAAAAAAGAGTCTTGATGACCCACAAGTATAGGGGATCTATCGTAGTACTTTCCATAAGTAAGAGTGTCGAACCCAACGAGGAGCAGAAGGAAATGATAAGCGGTTTTCAGCAAAGTATTCTCCGCAAGTACTGAAATAAGTGGTAACAGATAGTTTTGTGATAAGATAAATTGTAACGAGCAACAAGTAGTAAAAGTAAATAAAGTGCAGCAAGGTGGCCCAATATTTTTTGTAGCAAAGGACAAGCCAAAACAAACTCTTATAATAGGAAAAGCGCTCCTGAGGACACATGGGAATATCGTCAAGCTAGTTTTCATCACGTTCATATGATTCGCGTTCGATACTTTGATAATTTGATATGTGGGTGGACCGATGCTTGGGTGCTGTTATTACTTGAACTAGCATCCCACCTATGATTAACCTCTATTGCAAGCATCCGCAACTACAACAAAAGTATTAAGGTAAACCTAACCATAGCATGAAACATGTGGATCCAAATCAGCCCCTTATGAAGCAACGCATAAACTAGGGTTTAAGCTTATGTCACTCTAGCAACCCATCATCTACTTATTACTTCACAATGCCTTCCTCTAGGCCCAAATAATGGTGAAGTGTGCGACGTTCACATAACATCACTAGAGGCTAGACAACATACATCTTATCAAAATATCAAACGAGTACCAAATTCACATGACTACTCATAGCAAGACTTCTCCCTTGTCCTCGGGAACAAATGTAATTACTCACAAAGCATATTCATGTTCATAATCAGAGGGGTAATAACATGCATATAGGATCTGAACATATGATCTTCCACCAAATAAACCAATTAGCATCAACTACAAGGAGTAATCAATACTACTAGCAACCTACTAGCACCAATCCCGGACTTCGAGACAAGAATTGGGTACAAGAGATGAACTAGGGTTTGGAGATGAGATGGTGCTGGTGAAGATGTTGATGGAGATTGCCCTCTCCCGATGAGGGGAGCGTTGGTGATGACGATGGTGATGATTTCCCCCTCCCGGAGGGAAGTATCCCCGGCAGAACAGCTCTGCCGGAGCTCTAGATTGGTTCCGCCAAGGTTCCGCCTCGTGGCGGCGGAGTCTCGTCCCGAAAAGTTCCTTCCTATTTTTTTCTCATCGAAAGACTTCATATAGGAGAAGATGGACGTCGGAGAGCCACCAGGGGGCCCACGAGGTAGGGGGCGCGCCCTAGGGGGGGCGTGCCCCCCACCCTCGTGAGAAGGGTGTGGGCCCCCTGGCCTTCTTCTTTGGCGAGGATTTTTCTTTATTTATTTTAAGATGTTCCGTGAAGTTTCAAGACTTTTGGAGTTGCGCAGAATAGGTCTCTAATATTTGCTCCTTTTCTAGCTCAGAATTCCAGCTGCCGGCATTCTCCCTACTTATGTAAACCTTGTAAAATAAGAGAGAATAGCCATAAGTATTGTGACATAAAGTGAAATAACAGTCCATAATGCAATAAATATTGATATAAAAGCATGATGCAAAATGGATGTATTATCCTTCTTCATACATGTCCATCAGAAACGTTCCTTCAAATCTAAATACAACTTGGTGTTTCTAGGGTGAATTGAGTGTGCTGAGTCATGAGCTTCCTAAAGTCTTAACTTCCTGATCCTTGGGTCATTAGGCACATAAATACGGTCCTCAAACCATAAAGTCTCGTGCTAATCTTCACGAAATCCATTGGCCTTTCCTTTGCTCATCTTTTTCTTTATCTCAGCAATCTCCTTATCATACTTCTATTCTTATTGTATCTCCAATAATGTGGACTGAACTTCCAATGCTGCAACAAAACCTCTCGGAACTATCTCCAAACGAAGTTCCTTGAGATCGTCGGCTAACTCCTGTGGTAGTCCTCCGGTTATAAGGGTATTGACATAACTCTTGTGGCTCAAAGTGTCTGCTACTACATTGGCCTTTCCTGGATGATAGTGTAACTTCATATCATAATCCTTTATGAGCTCCAACCATCTCCTTTGCCTGAGATTCAACTCCTTCTAGGTGAAAATATACTTCAAGCTCTTATGATCCCTGTATACATCACAACAGTTTCCAATAAGGAAATGTCTCCAGGTCTTGAGTGCATGCACTATGGCTGCTAACTCCAAATCATGCATGGCATAATTCAACTCATGGGGTCGAAGCTGACGTGAGGCAGATGAAACAACTCTTCCGTCTTGCATAAGTACACCCCCAAGTCCCTAGCGAGAAGCGTCACAATAAACTTGGAAATCCTTGCGTATATCTAGAAGAATTAGCACTGGGGTTGTAACCAAACGTTTCTTCAACTCCTGAAAACTGGCCTCACATTCTTCGGTCCATTTGAACTTGGTGTCCTTCTTCAGCAACTCTGTCATGGGTTTCGCAATCTTGGAAAAATTCTCAATGAATCTCCTATAGTATCCTGCAAGTTCAAGAAAGCTGCAGATCTCTCCAACTGAGGTGGGTGCCAACCACTCAGTGACAGACTGAACCTTTGTAGGGTCTACTACTATACCTTCTTCTGATATAACATGTCCAAGAAATCCAACTTCTTCAACCAAAAGTCGCATTTGCTGAATTTGGCATATAGCTGATGTTCTCTGAGCTTCTCGAGAACTAATCGCAAGTGTTCCTTGTGTTCCTCCTCATTCTTCGAGTACGCCAATATATCATCAATGAACACCACAAAAAACTTATCCAAGAACTCCATGAACACCTTATTCATCATACTCATAAAAAGGCAGGGGCGTTAGTCAATCTAAAAGACATGACCGTGTACTCATATAGACCATACCTTGTGGTAAAGGCTGTCTTGGGTATATCCTACTCTCGGATCTTCAGCTAGTGGTATCCTGATCGAAGATCGATCTTGGAGAATACTTTAGCTCCCTACAGCTGGTCGAACAAATCATTGATCATCGGTAGTGGGTACTTGTTCTTGATCGTCACCTCATTTAATGCATGATAATCAACAACCATTCTCAAAGATCCATCCTTCTTCTCAACAAAAGCACTGGGGCTCCCCACGGTGATGATCTGGGTCAAATATAACCTTTCTCCAATAACTCCTTAATTTGTTTCTTAATTTCCTCCAGATCATTCGCGGGCATCCGATATGGTCTCTTCGATATTGGTCCGGTGCCAGGCAACAGCTCTATCAAAAATTCTATATCTTGATCTGGTGGCATGCCTGGTAATTCCTTTGAAAATACATCAGGGTAATCCTTCACAACTGGCACTTCCTCCTGAACAACCCCTAAGAGGGAATTTACTTGGGTCCTCCTTAGCTCATGCCTAGATACATACTTGATCCTCTTTCCCTCAGGGGTGGTGAGTAGTATCGACTTACTAGCACAGTCGATGTTTCCTCCATACTTTGATAGCCAATCCATGCCTAGTACTACATCCAATCCTTGTGACTCCAAAATTATTAGGTCTGAGGGGAAAACATGGCTACCAATGGTTAATGGTAACCGATCACACCATCGGCTGGCCATATACTCTGCTCCTGGAGAGCTTACTAACATGGGTGACCTAAGGGCTAAGGTTGGCACCTTAAACTTGTCCACAAATCCCCTTGATATGTATGAATGTGATGCACTAGTGTCAATAAGAACGATAGCGGTAAATGACTTAATCAAAAACTTACCAATCACTGTGTCAGGCTGCTCTTCAACTTCCTCCATGTTGATGTGGTTCACCTGACCTCTGGTGAAGGGATTTAGCTTCTTCCCTGAGCTTCCATTGCCATTTCCATTCTTTTCTTCAGGACACTCGGTGGCGTAGTGTCCAGTCTTCCCGCACTTGAAACAAGTAATGTGACTTAGATCCTTCTTGGCGGGTGTAGTGGGGTTGAAACGGTTCTAACCGTTGTTTCCTCCATTCCTATTACCATTCTTGGGGCCATTGTGGTTATGTGAACTCCCTCCATTGTGAGTGTGGCCTCCATGGTTATGATGGGTATGTCCTCCCAAGTTTGGGGTAAAACGAGGCTTCTGTTGAGCTCAAGAGTTGTACTTCCCCTGTCCATACTTCCTTTTGCGGCTCTCTATCTATTGTTGCTTGCCTTCAATCATGAGGGCCCTATCTACCAACTCCTGGTAGTTGGCAAATATTGCCACCATAAACTTCGTACTCAGCTTATCATTTAGCCCTTCCATAAACTTCTCCTGCTTCGTGGCATCTGTGGCCACATCATCTGGGGCATAGCGAGCTAACTTACTGAACTCATCCATGTACCGCCCCACAGTACGATTTCCCTGGCGTAAGTTGCGTAATTCACGCTTCTTCATGCTCACAGCTTCGGTTGAGATGTGTGCAATGTGGAATGCTTGCTGGAACTGATCCCAAGTGACATTGGCTATGGGGAAAGTGGATGTGTAATTCTCCCACCATGAGGCTACGGGTCCATCTAGTTGGTATGCGGCAAAGCGCACCTTCTCAACATCTGTGCAACCTGTGGTGGTCAGCTCCCGTCCAATCCTGCGGAGCCAGTCATCAGCAATAATCGGCTCAGTGCTACTAGAGAACACCGGTGGATTCGACCTTAGGAAACGGGCTAAGCTGTCAACTAGAGGTGGTGGCGGTGGGTTGTTGTTGTTGTTGTTGCCTTGGTTCTGGACTAGCAACTACATCAAGGCATTCTGTTGTTGGATCAACTGGGTGAGCTCCGGTGGGAAGACAAATCCGGGGTCACGTCTCAGAGGCATCTGATAGGTTTGGAGGGGTGAGAACAGAATAGAGTGAGGTCTAAAGAGAATTTCACTACCCATATGCACATGAGACAAACACATTCATAACACACCACTCAATTCAAACAAGATCATACAATCGATCTAAGCTACCATTACAAAAATCTTGGGCTACTACTATATACATGGGAGAATACTACTGATAATATGGTGGTCGACTAGAAATTTTGATGGGTGGATGACTCCATGATATCTGCTCCAGCTTCGTCTTCATAATCATCATCACTATCGGGATCGGAGTCGGTGTCGTCGATTGTGATATAGTCTTTAGGATGGTTGTCCTCCTCTGGTTCGGGATCTCTCATGAATATTCTGAGCTTCTTCTTTAGGTTTTCATTCTTCTCCAGCAGTACTGCAATTTCTTCTTCATATCCATCACGTGTAGACTTGAGTTCCTCTTCTAGCTCCATGTTCCTGGTCATCACTTTCTTCATGTCTATCATGCTGGCGCACATCTGGTTCGCCTGACGACGAATGTGCTGGTTTAACTCCTGGATATAGGCTGCAATGGATCTATCCTTCCTGGTGCAAATCATCTCCCATTGCACATCTTGGTGTCCACATATCTGGTAGATGGTGTCCTTAATATCCTTGTGGTATACCTCGCCTATGCGTCCCATGGCGAAGTGGGCGGCCATGCTCTTTCCTAGACTCCAGGTTGGTGCATCGAAGGAAAACTCTATGGGCTCAGTAACTGGTGTGAATGTCCTTCGTGGAACATGAACTCGAATCATCCAGCGCTCTTCCTCAGGTAGAGTGGTGGTGTAGGTCCCGGTGAAGCTTGGTATTCCGATGCTCAGGTACCTAGTGACTTCCTTCAAGTGTCATCCAAAAGGTGTGTCGTCATCCGGTTGAGTGAACTTGTTCCTTGGGTCCGCCATGTATAGAGAATAAAATGGAGAGGAGTCAGAAATGAGTAGAGAAGAGTATCATGTGGCTTATCCTAGTGGTCGCGTCCTACAGTCAACCTGTGCTCTGATACCATCTTGTAGCGACCCGACCCCAGATGGTCAAGTCTCTGTGCTTAAGTGTCATCCCTGGATCGGTATTGCTGACACTCACAGTACTCGAGGATTTATAACAGAGTTCAATCACATACTTATTATATCAAATGTCTCAAAAGAGAACTTATTACAATAATATGGCAGAAGGCCATCTAAAATACAATAACAGCGGAAGCTTCGAAGGTAGAAGGGTCCATCCAACTCCACGGCAAAACTGGGTGCATGACAACGACCTAGCGCACCTTACTCTTTGTCTGAAAATTCTGCAACATAATACGTTGCAGCCTGTCGGTGTACAAAAAGAGGGGTACACTTTTTGTACCCCTATAACTGTGCACGGGCAGTCTGAGCCATGGACGCCACCACACCAAGCAAGGCAAGGGAGGTGAGCCAGGGTAAGACCGAAGCTCAAGAGAACTACGACGCCAAGGCCAAGACCACGAAGAGCAAAGGGGACGAAGTGGACTCCCCCGGCAAGATCCTTGCCGGGAGACAGTTCTAGCAGCCCCGGCAAGACCCTTGCCGCGGCGACTCGTCCCGCGCCTACGGAGCAAATCACCCTTGAGTCCACTGCCCCCACAGGGCAAGGATTCGGGAGACATCCCCGTGGCGACATGCAGATCTTTGTGAAGACATTCAAGAGACGACAACCCTTGGCAGGATCCCAGCTGAGGAAGACCACAAGGCCCCCGACAAGCGCCTTCCCGGGGATGACAGCAGGCGCCCCGACAAGACCCTTGCCAGGGCCCCGGCAAGGCCCTTACCGAGGACACCCGCAGGGTCACCAGCTGGCCCACGCCGACTAAACCTCCACCACCGCATGCATGCAGCTGCCGACCCAACCAGCTGGGCAGGCACCTGCGTGGCGGCATGCAGATCTTCGTGAAGACCCACCACTGCGCCACCTCAGTTGCCCGCCTACCTACGTGGCACCGTAGGCGTCGCTGGCCAGAGCGCATGTCGACACGAGAAGGAGCAGCGACGGACGAGACAGGTTTCTCCCCCGTCCCCAATAAAGTAAGGACACCTAAGCAAGACGCATTAAATGCGCCTTGTCATGTAATGCGAGGGATAACCTCGCATCACTATACCCTTTCCACCTCCTGTGTGCCACTATGGCCACCCCTTTTTCTATAAAAGGAGGCCCGAGGCGACCAGGAGAAGGATTCGGCTTTTTGGGGCTCCTCACGCCCCATAGCTAGCTCAAGAACACAGATATACAATCCACCAAAGCAGGAGTAGGGTTTTACGCATCCTCGTGGCCCGAACCTGGATAAACGAACCGTGTGCTGCCTATTAGATCCACTCTTCTCACGACCCCGCGCCCCGCTAACCGTAGTAGGGATTCTTGTGATCCCATAGGTGTCGTTCCCACTGACATCTCTGGCGCGCCAGGTAGGGGAGCGCAGCTGTGAGAATCGGCTTTAGCAGTTAGTTTGGCACTTCTTCATCATCATGGCGCCCAAGAAGAAGACGACGGTGGCGGTTGGCCAGTCGGAAGCCGGACAGCCCGTCCCGACGCGGGCGAGCAGCGGACCGGTCGCAGCGAGGACCCGGGGCGCTGCTCGCGAACACCATCACCATCCCAGCAGCCGGAGTTTGGGAGGCGGCGATGTTTGTGCGCCTGGTAACGGGCCACACGTCGCCAAATCCAAAGGCGGAGCCAAGTCCTTCGTGGGTGGAGCGGGGCCTTCCAAGGTCATCGCCGCCCCACCCGAAGGCGACGCGGGGGCCTCCAAGACTCCCACGCCGGCGTCAACAGCGCGCTCCTCCCAGGTAGCGCGCGGCGAACGGCGTAATCACGCCGAAGATCCCGGGCGTCGCCGCGGGAAGAGCCCCGAGCGCCACTCCCGGGACGTAGAAGACCTGCCCACTCGCCGAGGCGCTGGTGAAAACGGCATGCGACCGCAGGGTCGTGATAGAGCTCCTTCTGACACGGTCAGAAGTCGAAGCGCGTCACGATCCGTGCAGGTTTCGCTGCCACCGACGCCAGCAGAGGCCCTGGCGCGCGCAGTTGCTCCTCGAGTTTCCTCCCACTACGGGGAAACTCGACGAATGGAGAGCCACTATCCGAAGCCTTGTCGTGGTGGCCAACAAAGACGAACCAAGTCCGGTGGGGCCCCCGGGTCGATGCTCCGATGGAGCCCCGCGGACCAGTGGCGGAAAAGCCAGCGGCGCCGCGACCACGGTGCATTCGCCTCTTCCCTGTCCGGTACCACGGATTCCGGCTCGTCGCGACGTCACGGGCGACGACATCTCCATAGCATCGTCTGACCCGCGGAGACACTGTGACCAGCGCCAAGTTCTTCGGGAACGAGCCCGTGAAGACGCTCGAACCACTATCGAGCACCAGCGCGGAGCGCAGCACCAGTCAGACAGGCGTGCAGGGCCTGCTGTGAACCACCCGGCCCCGGAGAGCCCTGGAGGCCTACCTTATGAGGTAGGCTGTCCGACTTTTACCCGTGAGCTGCAGCAGTTCTAGTGGCCCACTCACCGCACCTTCAAACCTGACGTTGGCGAAAAGTACAACGGCAATACTCACCCGTCTGAGTTCCTCAGCATCTACACCATCGCGATGTAAGCCGCCGGAGCCCGCGATGATAAGGTGCTTGCGAATTACTTTCCATTGGCTCTTAAACCCAACGCCATGTCGTGGTTGATGCACTTGCCGGTAGACTCTATTTCCTCCTGATCGGATTTGTGCCATGAGTTTGTGGGCGCCTTTACTGGAGGTCACCAAGCCCATGGCCAAGCAAGCGACCTGCATGTCATTCCCCAGAAGGGAGGCGAGAGTCTGCGCAAGTATATACAGAGGTTCAGCCGGGTACATTACAATATCCCTGATGTTCACCCTGCCGCCATCATCAGCGCGTTCCATCAGAATGTGCGTAACCGCAAGATGCGCGAAGAACTGGCAATGAACAAGGTGAAAGATGTGGCAGAACTCTATGTTCTTGCTGACAGATGTGCCCGAGCTGAAGAGGGAAGGAAGTACCCCGGCGAAGATGCCGGCATGGAAACCGACTCCTCAGATGAGGATACTTCCGCCTCGGCGAAGAAAGGCCGGCGCCGCAACAGGAAGCACAAAGGTAAAGCTATGCTTGCCGTCGAGGGATCTGACGACACCGGCTCCGCCAAGAAAACCAAGGCAGATGACCCCGGCAAGGAGATTGCCGGATGCGTCGCCTGCCGGGCCTTGGCGGCTACCGAGAAGCTAGGAAACTCCGACAAGCAATACTGCAAGATCCATCGCACCAAAGGCCATGATCTCCAGAACTACCGACAGGTTGAGCTCCTTGCTGAGAAGCAGAGGGCTGAATATCAGAGGCGGGACAAGGAGAAAGGCCAGGACAGTGCTGAGGGGTCCAGCAAGAAGCGTAACGGTCAGGCAGGCCGTCGCGGCAAAGATAAACAGCAGGAGAGGCCCGCCCGGGGCCGTGACAAAAAGCCAGAAGACGATGATCACGAAGAGGACGATGAGTCTGGTGATCAAGAATTTCAGAAAGCTACAGAGGCCATGTGCGTCGATGGCGGCGCCTCGCTGCATACCTCTCACCGCCAGCTTAAACAGTGGGTGCGTGAGATTACAGTGGCGGAACCGTCGTTTGATGCCCGAAGGCCGCTGAAGTGGTCCAGCACACCTATCATTTTTGACACTAAGGATCACCCTGATCGCACTACTGCAGTCGGGTGCTTGCCATTGTTGGTTTCACCAACGATACACAACCTCAAGGTGACAAAGATGCTAGTCGATGGCGGGGCCGGTCTGAACTTAATCTCGCCTGCCGTGATCGAGAAATTGCAGATTCCTGATGAAGACCTCGAAGAGACGGGCACGTTTCAGGGGGTCAACCTGGGAAGAAGTCAACCAAAGGGAAAGGTCACGTTGCCCATGTCTTTTGGGAGTGATCTGAACTACATGACAGAAAGGATTGTGTTCGACGTTGCCAAGATCCCCTTGCCTTACAACGGGATCCTTGGCCGACCAGTGCTGGCCAAGTTCATGGCGGCGTCGCATTACGCCTACAACACCCTGAAGATGCCGGGGCCTGTGACGATCATCACCGTCCCATCAGACAAGAAGGATGCGCTAATTTGCGCTGACCAACTCTACCAACAAGCAGTTGCGGCAGCCGCCACTGCTAAGGCGCTTGCTCCTGCCGCTGGAGCCCCGGGAAGGCGAAAGATGAAGACCGGTGAGACCTCAGGCACCCACTCCGGCAAGCGCACCTCTTCGAAGTGTAGCGCTCCCGTCGAGGACGTGCCAGAGAGCTCCGCCGATAGAAACAAGAAGTCCAGGGCCACACCGCTGGGAACTAAGAAGGTTTCTGTCAAGAAGGACGGCACGGGAGGAGCTTTTACCATAAGCTCCATCCTTGACGACAAATAGGAAGACGCGCTCGTCACCTTCCTGCGGGCGAATGTCGATGTGTTTGCATGGCAAGCATCCGACATCCCCGGCGTTCCCAGGGAGGTGATTGAGCACCACCTTGCTGTCTGTCCTCATGCGCGGCCCGTCAAGCAGAAGGTCAGAAAGCAAGCTTTGGAACGACAAGAGTTCATCACAGAGGAGATCCGGAAACTGGAAGCAGCGGGTTTGGTAAGAGGAGTGCTCCATCCAACGTGGTTGGCCAATCCGGTGGTAGTGCACAAGGCAAATGGGAAGTGGAGGCTGTGTATTGATTACACAGATGTTAATAAGGCTTGTCCCAAAGACCCCTTCCCGTTGCCGCGCATCGACCAGATTGTTGACTCCACAGCTGGGTGTGATCTGTTGTCATTCCTCGATGCCTACTCCGGCTACCACCAGATCTTCATGACAAGGGAAGATGAAGAGAAAACGGCATTCATCACCCCATGTGGTACGTATTGCTTTATACGGATGCCTTTCGGGTTGAAGAGTGCTGGTTCAACGTTTGCAAGGGCGGTCCAAATTGGTTTTGAACCCCATCTCCATAGAAATATGGAAGCTTGTATGGATGATATAGTGGTCAAAACCAAGAACAGGGCAACCCTCATATCAGATTTACAAGAAACATTTGCAAACCTACGCAAGATCAATCTCAAGCTGAACCCTGAGAAGTGCGTCTTTGGCGTTTTGGCAAGCTTCTCGGGTTCTTTGTGTCACAGCGTGGGATAGAGGCCAATCCGGACAAGATCAAAGCTATAGAGCAGACTGAAGAGCCCAAGCGAGTCAAGGATGTGCGTCGTCTTGCTGGTTGCGTTGCCGCCATGAGCAGGTTCATTTCCAAGTCCGCCGAGCGTGCCCTTCCCTTTTTCAAGATTTTGAAAAAGGCGGGCCCGATGGAGTGGACGCCGGAAACCGAAGCAGCATTGCAAGATTTGAAGATGTACCTCTCCTCCGCGCCAATACTAGTTGCGCCTAGGCCACAGGAACCGTTGCTGCTGTACCTGGCGGCAACAAACCAGGTGGTCAGCGCCGCACTAGTGGCGCAGAGAGAAATTGATGATGAGGTAATAGCAGCGATGGAGTCCGATGTCCCCGATGCCGAGACGACGCAGCCGGTTGGAGTGCCACCAAGGAAGAAGATGATGCACCACCCGGTCTACTTTGTTAGCTCCCTTCTGCAGGGGGCTAGATCAAGGTACTTCGGTGTGCAGAAACTGCTCTTCGGCCTTCTTATGGCCTCGAGGAAGCTGCGTCACTACTTCCAGGCACACGAAATCACTGTCGTCACTCGCCTCCCTCTGCAATGGATATTGCACAATCCAGACGTAACGGGAAGGATCGTAGAGTGGGCACTGGAACTGTCCAGCTTTGGCCTCAAGTTTGAGAGTACCTCGACGATTCAAAGCCGAGTCCTGGCGGAGTTCGTTGCAGAATGGACCGCGACGCCTGACGAAGAAACCCAAGAGACTGCTCTCCCCGGCAAGGAGGCAAGTTGCAACTGGATCATGTACTTTGATGGAGCTTTCTCCTTACAGGGCGCTGGGGCTGGCGTACTGCTTGTCGCGCCCACCGGAGAGCACCTCAAGTACGTGATCTAGATGCACTTCCCCAGGGAGGTGTCAACAAACAATACGGTTGAGTACGAAGGGCTGCTTGCCGGTCTTAGGATCGCGGCGGACCTCGGAATCAAGAAACTCGTCGTCAGAGGCGACTCGCAACTTGTTGTCAAGCAAGTCAACAAGGATTACCAGAGCCCGTTGATGAAGGCCTACGTCGATGAAGTGAGAAAGCTGGAAGAGTGTTTTGACGGTATACAGGCAGAATACGTTCCCCGAGCGGAGAATGATATCGCCGATTACCTGTCAAAACGCGCTGCCCTCAAGCTACCTGTGGAACCAGGTACCTTTGTGCTTCGGCTAACTCAGCCATCCGTTGATCCATCAACAGAGCAGAACAAGAGGAGAAAATCAGGGCCCGGCAAGTACTTTCCCACCGAGCTCCCCGAAGCCGCCCGCAAGGATGTTGCCGGAGACACTGAGCCCGCCACAGGACGGCTAGCTCCGACAGAGCATCAAGCTCTTGCCGTCGAGACAGCCACTCCTGTAGCGGAGGAAGCGCCTTTAGTCCTCGCCGTCGAGCCCCAGGCTCCAGCATGGGCACAGCATACCGTCCGATTCCTCCAAACTAGGGAACTTCCTGAAGAGCAGGAAGAAGCGGAAAAAGTAGCCCGTCGATCAGCTATGTACCAGTTCGTCGATGACGTCCTGTACAGAAAGAGGTCGAACGGTGTGAAATTGAAGTGTATCCCTCAAGAGGAAGGGCTGGGGCTGTTGGCAGAGATACATGGAGGCATATGTGGATCCCACATAGGGTCAAGAGCCCTTGCCGGCAAGGCATTTCGGCAAGGCTTCTTCTGACCCACTGCCCTCCAGGATGCGACGACACTAGTCACCCGGTGTGAAGCGTGTCAGTTCCATTCAAAGAAGCTTCATCAGCCAGCTCAAGCCCTTCAAACCATTCCTCTCTCCTGGCCTTTCTCGGTCTGGGGGCTCGACATACTGGGCCCTTTCCCCTGCGTTGTCGGGGGCTTTGAGTACTTGTACGTTGCAATCGACAAGTTCACAAAGTGGCCAGAAGTGGAAGTAGTGAGGAAGGTCACAGCACAGTCAGCCGTCAAATTCTTCAAGGGGCTAGTGTGCCATTTTGGTGTACCCAACAGGGTCATCACCGACAACGGTACACAGTTCACAAGCCGCACCTTCATGCAATATACCCAAGACCTCGGCAGCAAAGTCTGTTTCGCTTCCGTTGCTCACCCACGAAGCAATGGTCAAGCTGAGAGGGCAAACGCTGAAGTACTGCGAGGCTTAAGGACAAAGACCTTTGACAGGCTACGCAAGAGTGGAAGGCGCTGTATTGATGAATTGCCGGCGGTTCTTTGGTCAATCAAAACGATACCAAATCGAGCCACCGGCCAGACACCCTTTGCCCTGGTATACGGGGCAGAAGCAGTTCTCCCCACGGAACTCATATACGGGTCACCTCGAGTACTCGCTTATAACGAGCTTGAGCAAGAGCAATTGCGGCAAGATGACGCAACGCTCCTTGAGGAAGATCGTCTTCGGGCGGCTATGAGAGCAGCGCGCTACCAGCAAGCCTTGCGCCGCTACCATAGCTGCAAGGTTCATGCCCGAAGCTTTCAGGAAGGCGACCTTGTTCTTCGGCGCGTTCAATCGGCCAAGAATTCCAACAAGTTGACGCCAAAGTGGGAAGGCCCTTATCGGGTAATACGAGTCACCAGGCCCGGCACAGTCCGCCTGGAGACCGAAGATGCCGTTCCGGTGAGTAACTCCTGGAACATTGAGCATCTTCGCAAGTTTTACCCGTGAGGCGCGGCTTGCCGGGCCCCCCGGCAAGCCACCTTTTGTACGAGCCTTGCCGATGACGCATGTAACCCTCTGTACAAAGCCAGGTGCAGACCCTGAGCATAAGTAAATGAAGCGCTGACGCCCTAAGTTATAGCATGCATACTAGGTCGAGTCTCGTCCTTGGTTAGGGTTGATAGTGCTTAGCGGCGATTAACCCCTAGCTTAGAGGTCGAGTGTGCGTCTCTTTGTCTTTCTTTTGTCTTCTTTGGTTCACAGGACACACGGATATCCGTGCCAAACCACTTGGGGAGGGAAAGAAAAGAGGAACAGACCAACATCTAGCCCCCGGCAAGACAGTATTGCCGGGGGCTGCAAGAGCAAAGATTCACCCACGGCGAACCAGGGTTGCCGGGGACTGTAGCTTTAGATAAGTTCTTCATCCCTTATCATGCATTCCATTATGGGCTGAGGTATGTGAAACCTCGTTTTCCCCTAAGCTACCGTGCTCCCATAACTCTAGGCCCTAGGGCTCATTCCTGGGGCCAAGTTTGGTTGTAGTCGCGGCAGCGAAAGGATGAAACAAGGAGCCTGAACCCGCCTCATCCCTGCCTCCACCAAAGGCGTGAGGAAGGTCGAGGGAAGTGGGGAGACGGCAAGGCCTGTTGCCGGGCAAAGAAATGTTTATCTTGAAGATATCAAGGATTTACTCCTTGTTGTGGGTTCCACCCACAAACAAATGACCCGGCAAGCATCCCTTTTTCATTAAAAAACATTCCACTCAGGTACAGTCCATAGGGAATGAAAAACATGAATGATGGGATTACAAGTTTTAAATTCAACAAAGGCCCGAAGGCTTACAAACTAAAAAGAGATAAGGTTCCCGTAATCCCTTTCTTGTCCCTCTCCTCAGGAGGCAGGTCAAGGAGGCGAAAGGGACAAAAGGAGCGCCTAGGCGAGCTACGGGTGGTAGAAGACACCAAGAGAACATCTTTGTGGCCGTCCAAAGGCTGGATGGTGATGGCGGCACCGGAAGAAGAGCTCGAAGACGAGGCGGCATGACGTCAGCACACGTCGAAGGCGTTGGTGCCCACATACTCCGACTTGACGGCCTTGCCGCCCGCCCTCTTCCTCTTCCACAGCCTCCCAAGGAGACGACCCCGAGAAGTTCAGGGAGCCGGCGATGCGGATGATGGGGTCGCCGGTGCCGCACGGAGCGGCACCTGACACCTAATCGGACCCGCCATGCTGCCGCCTACTACCCTCGTCGTTGCTGCCGCTGTCCTCCTCGTCACTCTCGCCTGAGGAGGAGTCTTCACTATCAGAAGAGCTCTCCATGCAGCACCTTGCACGGGTCCCAAAGCACCCGAAGACCTTGATGGAGAGAAGGCCACCCTCCATCAACTTAAAATGGAGAGTGAGCCCCTCCATCAAGCGGTGGATATGAGCAAACGTCTTCCATCCCCGACAGAGATACATCACGTGAGGGGCGGGGAAGTCGACGCGGACCCGCGTGCCACTGATCCCGCAGCCCCTCATGTGCAGTCGCAACGATTCCGGCGGATCCAGCTCCATCTCCCGCACATGTCGGGAGACGAAGGCGACGGCGCGGCGGCCGGCACAGCCTGACAAAGAACTCACAAGGGTCATCCCCAACATGGCCCTCCATTGGAGGAGGAGCTGCTGGCGGAGGCAAGGCTGGCGCGCCGCCCCGTCCTCCTCTTCCCTGAGCGCCCCGGCCTCGCCCACGGCCTCGCCCCTCCCCCTTCCCCTCGCGGATGGCTCTGCCACCACAGGCGCAAGGGAAGGAGGGACGCGTTGTCGAGCAGCGACCCTTGCCGCCACTGTCGAAGGACCGGGATTCCCTCTCTCCATGACGGATGGAAGGGAGGAGCAGAAGATGAAGGAAGAAGAAGATGAAAGAATGGGGGACGCCATCCCCCCACCTCTCCCGCTCTTTATAAAGGATCGGGGTTGGGGCTCGGCCGCCCCGCTCGGCCAATCAAGATACGGAAGGCGCAGGGAGCCAGGACCGACCAGCCGCCCCAACCAGCGACGGCCCGGTTTCCCGCCTCCACCGTTTGCCACCCCAGGCGCATGGGAGACACGTGGCGGACGTGCAGAACCGAGGGGATGGGTGAGACGACCACTCCCCACCCCGTGATCGTGGGGAGTGGACGCCTTGAAGACCGCGCCTCAGCCCCATTCAGTAAATGGGCCGCGCCTCCACGCCTCCCTCCGTTTATGGGGAAGGCGCGAACCGCCCCTTTACTATGATGTGACGCATGCCTGCGGGAACCAACCCCACGCATGCTGCCCACGTCACACGCACCTCCCCACACCGCGCCACGCACGGGAGTCGTGGGAAGCGCAGCGCGTGAAGAATCCTACCACGGTAAAAGCCGCCCCGCCTGCCCGCGCACTGTTTTGGGCCTAGCCCAACAACGCGTTGCGCTTATGTGTGGCCCAGGCCCGGGGGCTCCTGTCGGTGTACAAAAAGAGGGGTACACTTTTTGTACCCCTATAACTATGCACGGGCAGTCTGAGCCACGGACGCCACCACACCAAGCAAGGCAAGGGAGGTGAGCCAGGGTAAGACCGAAGCTCAAGAGAACTATGACGCCAAGGCCAAGACCACGAAGAGCAAAGGGGACGAAGCGGACTCCCCCGGCAAGATCCTTGCCGGGAGACAGTTCTAGCAGCCCCGGCAAGACCCTTGCCGTGGCGACTCGTCCCGCACCTACGGAGCAAATCACCCTTGAGTCCACTGCTCCCAAAGGGCAAGGATTCGGGAGACATCCCCGTGGGGACATGCAGATCTTTGTGAAGACATTAAAGAGACGACAACCCTTGGCGGGATCCCAGCCGAGGAAGACCACAAGGCCCTCGGCAAGCGCCTTGCCGGGGATGACAGCAGGCGCCCCGGCAAGACCCTTGTTGGGGCCCCGGCAAGGCCCTTACTGAGGACACCCGCAGGGCCACCATCAGGCCCACGCCGACTAAACCTCCACCACCGCATGCATGCAGCTGCCGACCCAACCAGCTGGGCAGGCACCTGCGTGGCGGCATGCAGATCTTCGTGAAGACCCACCACTGCGCCACCTCAGCTGCCTGCCTACCTACGTGGCACCGCAGGCGTCGCTGGCCAGGGCGCGTGTCGACACGAGAAGGAGCGGTGATGGACGAGACAGGTTTCTCCCCCGTCCCCATAAAGTAAGGACACCTAAGCAAGACACATTAAATGCGCCTTGTCATGTAATGCGAGGGATAACCTCGCATCACTGTACCCTTTCCACCTCCTGTGTGCCACTGTGGCAACCCCTTTTTCTATAAAAGGAGGCCCGAGGCGACCAGGAGAAGGATTCGGCTTTTTGGGGCTCCTCACGCCCCATAGCTAGCTCAAGAACACAGATATACAATCCACCAAAGCAGGAGTAGGGTTTTACGCATCCTCGCGGCCCAAACCTGGATAAACGAACCGTGCGCTGCCTATTAGATCCGCTCTTCTCACGACCCCGCGCCCCGCTAACCATTGTAGGGATTCTTGTGATCCCATAGGTGTCGTTCCCACCGACACAGCCTGTGTATGTCAGCACATGGAATATGCTGGCAAGATAACACTATAGAGCAATGAACAAATAACAACTATCACTACATGCATATATGGCTGGTGGAGGCTCTACGGTTATCATTTGCATAAAGTTAATTTTTCCCTACAACAAAGGAATATGTTTTATTTAACTACCAAGTTGGTTGAAAATTACTAAGATGGTTCCTCCAACTCAATCCCAAAATAATAATTATGACCCAACAAGTTAATTAAGTAGTGTGATGAGATCAAACCAATAATTCAAGTACCAGATACTCAAAAATGTCCATAACCGGGGACATGGCTAACCATCATTAGTTTATACACTCTGCAGAGGTTTGCACACTTTTACCCACAAGACTCGATCTCCTCTGTTGTATTTTCTCGCACTACATGATGTTTGAGAAACAGATGACCGAGACACAGTCTTTCAGAAGCATTAACTCTTTACTCTGTGTAGACAGTACCACCTACATCCCCTACATCTGCTAGCCTACCATTGAAAGAGGTCACACAACTTTCTCAACTATGCCAGAGCCCATAATGGCTTGTGGCTGCACACAGAAGTTTCTAGGATGAACAATCTTATGATCCCTTTGAGCCTGGGTGGCAAACCATAGGATGATCACACGGGTTCTCTGGGATATCCTAGGATAACACTGGAGTGCTCTAGGTGCCCACAACCAATCCACCCAGATGTGTATTAAAGTAGCCACATTAAGTTTAACCATTAATTAATAATAACTCTCACATCTGTCATGGATCACTCAAACCAAACCACGTCTACGAGCATAGCATAGCAGTATAAGCATAACGTAGAACTCCCAAGGTTTGAATAAAAGTCAATAGGTTCCTACCTCATCAACTACTTCCAATATACTTACATGTTATCCATCCTACTCATGCAATGTTTGAGGTTTGAGACTAATGCATAAAAAACTGGGTAATAAGGGATATGGTCAAAGTGTTACTTGCCTTGCTGATGATCGAAAAACCCTAGTGATTCATATTAGCAAGCCTCGCACTCCGGAAACTCTATCGTGAACAAACAATAGCATACATAAGCACTCAAGCATAATATGCAAAGGTAAAACTCAAATGAAAAGATCCAAACTGAAAGCACAAGGGAAGATCTTTGTTTTGCAAAAAGAAACAATCGAATCGGAGCTACGAAACTCAAACTACGATCAAAAGAAGTTTGAATTCAAATCTGCTTGGAACTAAATTTTAAGTTTTCAAAATCTTGCTCAAGTTGTCTATCTAGAAAGGGGGAAACAAGACAAAGATTTTGGCGTTGGTTTCATTGGATTTGGATAAACGAGCAAAAAGTACCGGAGGTTTAAAGTTCAGGGACTAATCTGTGATAAAGGTAATTACGGATAGGTTCCTAGTCAAAAATAAAAATAAAAAGAAAAATCTATCGAACGAACGTTCGCTAACAAACTCTAACAAACGAAAACCGTTCGTTAAAACGATCTAACCAGTGAACGTTTACTAAATAAACAAAACAAAAACACGATCTAATACTAAACCGATCTAAAAAAATAAACCAGAAAACCGAACGGTTTTTACACCATTTAACCGGAGAAAATCGCCGGCGAGATCCGACGGGCGGTGACAAGATCCGGTGGCTCCGGCGTCGGGGCGACGGCGGCGAGGCGGGGCGGTGGTGCGGGAGGTGGCAGTGCACGCTGGCGGCGGCAACAGCTAGCGGCAGCGGCGGCGGTGAACGGCGGCGCGGGCGGCTACGGGGCGGCGCGGGCGGCGATGCGGGTTGCGGCGGCGGTGCGGCGCGATGAGGGGAGCGGGAGGGGAGGCAGCGACTTATAAAGAGGGGCCCCGGGGGTCCTCGGTTTTCGCAAGGGGGCGGGAGGCCGACCTGGATTCCTCCTCGCCGGAGTCCGGCGTTCGCACGGAAGGGTGAGGCGGCGGCGGTCGGTTGGGCCGGCTGGGCTTCGACCTAGTTTAGTCCGTAGTTTTTTTATAAATAATTTCGCCACAGAAGAAAAATCCTAATAGAATATAAAAAATTCAAAAGGAATTCCAGAAACAATATCCACCGTCCAAACCTAATATTTAGGACAAGATGAATATTTTTCTGGACTAAAAATGCAATATTAAAAAATGCAAGTTTTTCTCTAATTCAAATAAAATAGCAGATAAAATACAAATAAAATAAGAAATTGATTTTAAATTTTCTCCTCCAATATTTCTCTTCTGTTGAAGAAGTCATATTATCTTCTCTCATTTTTTTATTATTCGAAATAATTGGAGAGAAACCATTAAAATCAAATTGATCCTCTTTTCAAATTTGAAAATAAATTCAAATAGGAAAATTTAGTGAAACCTCCAACTCTCTCATTGGGTCCTTGAGTTGATTAAGGTCTCTAGGATCAAAATGTCCCAATAAAATTCAATTAAAAATGCAAAGAGCATGAATGCATATGATGGCCTAATGATTAACATCCAAATTGAAAATTGGGATGTTACATGATAGTTTTCCTGATGAGCGGTTAGCTGCAATAAATGTTGCTCATAACACTTCTTGGTATGCTGACTATGCTAATTACATTGTTGCTAAATAGTTACCACCTAGCTTTACATACCAACAAAAGAAAAAATTCTTCTAGGATTTAAGACATTACTTTTGGGATGACCCACATCTTTATAAAGAAGGAGTAGATGGTACTATTAGACGTTGTGTACAGAGCATGAATAGGGACAAATCTTACGGAAATGTCACTCCAAAGCATATGGAGGACATCATGCTGGAGACAGAACTGCTCACAAGGTATTGCAATCTGGATTTTATTGGCCTACTCTCTTTAAGGATGCCCGTAAGTTCGTCTTATCTTGTGATGAATGCCAAAGAATAGGTAATATCGGTAAGCGTCAAGAAATGCCTATGAATTATTCACTTGCTGTTGAACCATTTGATGTTTGGGGATTTGATTACATGGGACCTTTTCCTTCCTCTAATGGGTATACACATATTTTGGTTGCTGTTGATTATGTTACTAAGTGGGTAGAAGCTATTCCAACTAGTAGTGTCGATCACAACACCTCTATTAAAATGTTGAAGGAAGTTATTTTCCCAAGGTTTGGAGTCCCTATATATTTAATGACTGATGGTGGTTCACACTTTATTCATGGTGCTTTCTGTAAAATGCTTGCCAAGTATGATGTCAACCATAGAATTGCATCACCTTATCCTCCTCATTCCAGTGGTCAAGTTGAACTTAGCAATAGAGAAATAAAATTAATCTTGCAAAAGACTGTCAATAGGTCCCGGAAGATTTGGTCTAGGAAATTAGATGATGCACTTTGGGCTTATAGAACAGCACGTAAAAATCTTATGTGTGTGTCTCCTTATAAAATGGTTTATGGAAAGGCATGTCATTTGCCTCTTGAGTTAGAACATAAAGCATATTGGTTAATCAAAGAACTCAACTATGATTTCAAACTTGCCGGTGAAAAGAGGTTATTTGATATTAGGTCATTAGATGAATGGAGAACCCAAGCTTATGAAAGTGCCAAGTTATTTAAAGAAAAAGGTAAAAGATGGCATGATAAAAGAATCCAAAAGCATGAGTTTAAAGTTGGAGAATATGTTCTTTTGTACAACTCTCATTTTAGATTCTTTGCAGGAAAACTCCTCTCCAAATGGGAAGGACCCTATGTTATCGAGGAGGTTTATCGGTCTGGAGTTATCAAAATAAATAATGCTAAAGGTACTAACCTGAAGGTTGTTAATGGGCAACGAATAAAACATTATATCTCAGGTACGCCCATTAGTGTTGAAAGTAATATTATCCAAACTATGACACCGGAAGAACACATAAAAGAGTCCTTCCGGAACACTCCAGAATCATGAAAATAAGGACGTACATGATACGGTAAGTAAACGGACTCCGAAAAATCTGCAAAAATATTTTCTATCAGTTTTGGAATATATCAAAAATTAGGAAAATAAGAAACTTCCAGGAAGTGCACCCTGGTGGGCACAAGACACGCCAGGCGCGCCCAGGTGGGTTGTGCCCACCTCGGGTACCTTCCGGACTCCGTTTTTCTTCCGTTTGCTTGTTTCCCAAGATAAAAAATCTTTATATACCCCCCGAACCCATTGACCACCGTATCATGGAGAAATCTTCTATTTTCATTTCTTGCTATTTTCTGACAGATTCAGTAAGGCAAGCATCATGTCTTCCTCACCCCCCAACAATGGAGAAGAAGATGCAGGGTTGTTTCAGGAGGATCTAAGGAGAGAGAAAGCTGAAGAAGTTGCTATAGAGGAAGAAGAGGAAAATCCTATTGGGATTCACTCTTCGGCTTCTGAGAGAGGCACATTGGCTGGCGTCTTCACTCATCCGAATCCTCATCAAGCTATGAGATCATCAAAGAATCAAGAGAGCCTCGAAGTGCAATAAGAAATCCCACCAAGAAGGCTTTTACACAGGTTACATCGTAACAATTTTCGCAATTTGATTCATAATTATGGGTTCGAGAAAACTCCTCGTAGGCACATACCGTCCAATTGGGACATATCTCGCCCAAGAGAAAACAGTGCAGGAACAAACCCCTGGGGCCCGGAAAATAAACACATAATGGCTGAAGTGAAGAAAAATAGTGAGTTACTTCATCAAGCCCTTCGGGAGATTCAAGGTTTGACGGATTTACTCATGGTGATATTGGAGAATACCACTACACCATCACCACTTTCTTCTTCATCACCAAAAGAAAATTAAGTATCGGGTATGGGCACTCCCCTTGGCTTTTGCCAACCTTGGGGGAGGTGCCCCGGTATCGTATCACCCCACTATCTTTTGCCTTTACTTATTTCAGTTCGATCCATAGTTATCTTTTGCTTTAGATGAATAAAAGTTTAGTCCGATCCTTTATTTTTGAGAGTTTGCTTAGTGATCTATCCTTGTAATCATGTGCGAGACATATAATAAAGTTTAGTTTGAATTCTTGCTTTCTTTACTTTCATGTTGCAATAAAAAGAAAGGAAAAAAGGAAAGGAAAGGAAATAAATGAAAGAGATCATATGCTAATCTTATGGTAAGTGATGACACCACATAAGGAAAGGTATAAGTAGAAAAAAATTAGAGATTGACAAACATAGCATTAGTCAATGATGCAACTCATGAAATAATTAATAAGGGAAGAGAAGATTCACATATAAATATACTATCCAAGAAATCTTTTGTGATTGTGAGCCCCCATCAAAATATTGACGTTGGACAAGGAAGACAACTTAATGATTTATGTTTGTTCATATTCACATAGAAGTCATATTGTCATAGATCCTTTAACATGTGGTGCTTGCCCCCTATCTTTGCCAGCCAAAAATTCCGCATAAGTAGAGATACTACTTGTGCATCCAAAAACCCTTAAACCCAAATCTTATTTTCAAGATTCCACCATACCTACCTAGGGATTCAGCAAGATTCCTCAAGTAAGTTGTCATCGGTGCAATAAGGCAATAAAAATTGCTTCTAAAAGTGTGAGGTCATTTAGTGTAAGAGAAAATTGAGCGTTGTATGAACTTGTGATGGTGAAGAATAAAAGCGACAGACTGCATAATAAAGGTTGCCATCACAAGGGGCAATACAATGTGATGTTCTTTTGCACTAAGGGGTTGAGCATACAAACAAATAAGGGCGTGGCAACCTCTGCTTCCCTCTGCGAAGGGCCTATCTTTTACTTTTATGTACTTACTTTTATGCAAAGAGTCAAAGTTTTCTCCCTATTCCTTTTTATTTTTCGCCTTGGGCAAGCACCATGTGGTGAGGAAATATATAGGCACTTATGTCCAGTTGAATATGGGTAGCACGAGTTATTATTATTGACATCACCCTTGAGGTGAATACGTTGGGAGGCGAAACTATATGCCCCTATCTTTCTATGTGTCCGGTTGAAACGTTTTGCTCATGTGTATGCGGTGAGTGTTAGCAATCACAGAAGACTATATGATGGTTGAGTATGTGGACTTCCAAAAGGCTCCAATACGTGACCCTTCCTGAAAACATGATGAATTGTAGTTGCAAAGTTGACTGAGAACATAGTTTGTTGGTTTCTAATAGAGTTTAGGATTTATACTTCGATAGTGTGATGAATTGTCACTTATTCATGACAAGTCTATGATAAAAGTTATATGATAAAAGCCTTATGTTTAAGTTTGTTGATGCTATAATAATCTACATGATGCGTCTATGTATATATTTTGTTTTTATCGATACCTCTCTCTCTCTAAGCATGTGGACATGTTTTTCGATTTTGGTTTTCGCTTGAGGACAGGCGAGGTCTAAGCTTGGGGGAGTTGATACGTCCATTTTTCATCATGTTTTCTTACTATTATTTATTATGTTTTTATGCATAATAATGCTTTTTGGAGTAATTCTAATGCCTTTTCTCTCATAATTAGCAAGGTGCACACAAAGAGGGAGAATTCCGGCAGCTGGAAATCTGGACCAGGAAAAGCTACGCCGGGCTACCTATTCTGCACAACTCCAAATAAGCTGAAACTTCACGAAGAATTTTCATAGAATACATGAAGAATATTGGAGGAAATAAGTACCAGAGGGGGCCACCCTGGTGAGCACAAGACACCAGGGCGCGCCTGGGCCCCCTGGCGCGCCTTGGTGGGTTGTGCTCACCCAGGCCCACTTTTGGTGCCCATCTTCTGGTATATAAGTCATTTTTACCTAGAAAAAAATAAGGGGAGGACTTTCAGGACAAAGCGTCGCCGTCTCGAGGCAGAACTTGGGCAGGAGTACTTTTGCCCTTCGGTGGAGCGATTCCGCCGGGGGAACTTCCCTCCCTGAGGGGGAAATCATCGTCATCATCATCACCAACAACTCTTCCATCTTGGGGAGGGCCATCTGCATCAACATCTTCAACAACACCATCTCATCGCAAACCCTAGTTCATCTCTTGTTTTCAATCTTGTTACCGGAACTATAGATTGGTGCTTGTGGGTGACTAGTAGTGTTGATTACATCTTGTAGTTGATTACTATATGGTTTATTTGGTGGAAGATTATATGTTCAGATCCATTATGCTATTTAATACCCCTCTGATCTTCAGCATGTTTATCACTTGTTAGTAGTAGCTTTTGTTCTTGAGGTCATGGGAGAAATCATGTTGCAAGTAGTCTTTTGAACTTGATATGTGTTTGATATTTTGATAGTATGTATGTTTTGATTCCCTTAGTGGTGCCATGTGAACGTCAAGTACATGACACTTCACCATATTTGGTCCTAAGGGAATGCATTATGGAGTAGTTATTAGATGATGGGTTGTGAGAGTGATAGAAGCTTAAACCCTAGTTTATGCACTATTCCATAAGGGACCGATTGGATCCAAAAGCTTAATGCTATGGTTAGGATTTATCCTTAATACTTTTCTCATAGTTGCGGATGCTTGCAAGGGGGTTAATCATAAGTAGGAGGTTTGTTCAAGTAAGAACAGCACCTAAGCACCTGTCCAACCACATATCAAATTATCAAAGTAGCGAACACGAATCGAATAAATATGATGAAAGTGACTAGATGAAATTCCCGTGTACCCTCAAGAATGCTTTTCCTATTATAAGAAATCGCTTTGGCCTGTCCTTTTCCTCAAAAGGATTGGGCTACCTTGCTGCACTTTTGCGTCATTAATTTCCCATTACAAAATATCTTGCTATCAAACTACACTGTTACTTACAATTTCAGCACTTGTAGACATTACCTTGCTGAAAACCACTTGTAATTTCCTTTTGCTCCTCGTTGGGTTCGACACTCTTACTTATCGAAAAGAGCTACAACTTATCCCCTATACTTGTGAGTCATCTGTGGGTTTCAACTATTTACTGTGGCAAAGGCATGTCATGCAAAGGAATGGGGTTCAATTACCGCAACATGTAATAGTTGAATCGTTGTTGTCCTAATGCGGTGAAAGAGAGTAAGAGCGAGAGAGTGTGATTGTATCGGAATGCTCAAAGGGGGTCTGCTTGCCTGGCACTTCTGAAGATAGTAATAGCTCTTCATCAGTGGCATCCATCACATCGCAGAAACAACGTCTACTCAGAGGGAACAAACACTAGAAAACAAGAGGGAACACAATTAATGCAATGCAACAATATGATGCATGATCATGACATGGCAATAATGTTATGATTTGCACTAATGCATCTAGCAACAATTTAAATGAAGTCCATATGAACCAAGGGTTCATATGCAAACTCCATATTAAGCATTTAAAATGTCATTACCATGTTTTCACTTATACAGTGGGTATAAGTTGGTTCAACAATCATGAAAGTAGCATAAATGGATATATTGTATTTTTCTGATAATTTTTCATATATAAATTATTTCATTTGGAGTTACTATTGATTTTCTATGATTTTTAGAAGTTTAGGATATTTTCTAAAATTTATAAATCATTTCTGATTTATTTTAATTCCAAAAACTTTATTGCATCAGCATTAAGTCATGCTGAGGTCAGCTGGTCAACAGGACCGTCTAGGTCAAACCTGACAGGTGTGGCCCACCTATCATTGACTCAGTGCTAAACAGTGGTTAGTTAATCCTAAATTAAACTAAGCAGGGGCTTGATTATAATGTGGGACCAAGTGTTAGTGGCTCAAGGGGGGTTAGTGGTTAACTTAGCACGCCACGTCAGCATGGCCGGGGATTAGCCGCCGGCGACCTCAACAGATGGCGGAGGCATGCCAGAATCGCTACTCTGGCGATGGTTTGATGTGCGGGAGGGCTCTAGAGGTTCCTGGCATTGCGGCGCTTCTAGTGGTGGTGGCAGGTGGTGCTGGGGTGGCCGGAAATTGGCTAGCGACGAGCTTTAGCAGCGGCCGGAGCACTGGCTCGGTCGTGCATGAGGTTGCAGCTCGCAACTGAGCAAACCAACACGCTAGGTGGAATCCACGAGGCAGCAGGAGCACGACTACGTGCTCGGGCATGACTATTGCTCCCTATAGCGATGACGACAATGAACACGGTGGCGCTGAGCTCATGGCCGCGGTGGAAAACGGTGCTAGCAGATGAAAACGAGCATGGAGCTAAGGGGGAAACAAGCAGGAGCTCACAGCAAACTCAAAGGTGTCATCGATGAGGTCGGGGAGGCCCTGTTGGTGGCAAATCGGACGACGGTGTTCGGCGGGTCTTGAGGTTGAAGACGGTGAGATGGCGACCGTGTGGAGCTTCCTATCTTGCGTAGCTCGGCGTAGGCTAAGAGGGCGACGAGGCAGGTCTTCTGGACACATCAGGGAGGCATGGGGTGGATGGTGGTCGTGGCTACGGCCGGCGGTGCGCTATCGTGGGCGAGCTCGAAGATGGGATCTACAGGAGGTAAGGGGAGGAGTGGATGGACGGAGGGGTCGGGGGGTTCCGTGTCTTGTCAAGGGCCGTCCAGCACGAAGAGGAGGCAGCCAGGCAGGGTGGAGGTGGTCGGCACGCATCGGGCACGCGCTGCGCATCCGACTGACGGGAGGAAGAAGACCTCCCTGCCCCTTGTGGGCCGGGCCGGCCAGATGGGCTGCCAGGTTAACGTCAGGTAAGTTCTCCCTCTCTTTGTTTTCCTCTATTTTGTTTTCTTTTCTATTTCTTCTGTCTGTCTTAATTTAGTTTTCTCTATCTGCCAAATCATTTTTGCATCGTTTGAAAATAATTATGGGGTTAGATATGATATACCCAGAACCACATAAAAAGTTCCAGAATTATTGGACTTATATTTAATATATAACAAAAATAAATCCAATGCAAATAATTATTAGATTAACTCAAAGGCCCAAAATAAATATTTTTGAGCTTCCAAAAATATTGGTTTGAATTTTACCTCTTGCCAATATTTTTAGAGGAAAACAGGAACATTTTCTTGGACTTGTTTGAAGCATTTTTTTCTTGATCATTTTCAACATGATTTCTGAGGCTTTTAGCTATCCCCATTTCAAATTCAAGTGAAAGTTAAACATGATGCAATAAGGGATAACTAGCCCAGGTCATTACCATACTAGGGATGTCACATTCAATTTGTATTATATACATATATATTGTTAGTTCATGTTAGGTATTCATTTTTTATGTTGTACATGATGATGATACACTTAAGTTATATACATATTGTTATTCATGTTGGTATTAGATTTTTTATGTTGTACTAATTTCGTTTTCTCTTTGTCATGGCAGGTGTTGAAATATGGTGGGCACGGGTCCGGACCGCTCCGAGGCTCCTTCTTCGTCGGCGTGTGGTGGGAGGGGTACTTCCATTCCACCCCAGTCTCTCCGAAGAGCGTTGCTCGAGAGTATGCAAACACGGGTGGGCACTTCTTCATCGGCATTGTTGCCTGCCGGGAGAGGAGGTCAGGGAGGGAAGAAAAGAGGAGGTCGGGGAGGACGTGGCCGTGGGAGAGGTAGGCAGGCTCCTACGCCTTCCTCTCCGCCACCCCCAGCTGATTCACCCGAGCACAAGACTGGTAGGGTGGACACGTCTGAGGAGGAGGCTACGCAGACTCCGGTCCACGAGCCTCAGGTCAATGGGACTTCGGCCCACGAGACTCCAGACCAGGGTACGTCCCGGGAGACATCTGGATGGGGGTACCTGGTCGGATCCGCCTGAGGGGCCGAGTGGCCATGCTGATGGTGGCGGGGATCCGGCTGATAGCGAGGGCGAGGTGGTTGAGGGGGCCACCATCTACCATCATGGCTGTACACGGCTCCCGCCCATGCCAGCGACCCGCGAGCAGAGGTGGTTGATTTTCCCTAATGGGGAGAGGTAAGTGCATTTACTCTTTTTGTACCTTTTGCCTTCACGTTTCTTCAAATATATCTAATGTGTTGGCCTTGTCATACTGCAGGGGTTGGGACCATGCTTCGGATATCCGCAGGCCTAACACCGTCCTTGGTGTGCTTTGCCGGTAAAACTTCCCGGGGTTTCTCACGTTGCCCAATGAGGGTCACATTCCACAAAAGACCAAGCCGGCATGCCGCGAGAAGTTTCTGAAGAATGAGCTGTACACGAGAGTAATTACCTATTCTTAAGGCCTTGTACTTAGTTTCCTTGATTTGATTCATAGGCGTAGTGCTCAAGTTTCTCTTTACTAACTTAGGTGCCCCGGAGATGGTGTGCGTATTAGATGGATTGTTGGGAGGTGTTGGTGGAGGAGTGGTGCTCAGACCAATGGCTAGCCCTCCACAACAATGCCAATGACCAGCATGCACAAATGGAAGGTGTGCCACACCATCAAGGCAGCGCCAACTTATATCAGTTCGGGTGGAACTGAGTATGTGGTTTTCTTCATGATTCATGCAATTCATTCTTCATGCTAGCTTGATCCATTTATTACTAATTTACTTTGTTCCTCTCTTTTAGGCGCGACCCAATAAGGAGGAGGTGCCAGAGGTGTATGACCTCTATGCCATGGCCCATACTGCCTCGTACAAGAAGGTCAAGGCATTCCCTACGTCTGACCTCGATCATCCAGAGAACTTCACAAACATCTCCTCCCACAACAAGCTCGTGAGGTAAAGAGATGATGGGAAGTCAAGGAAAGGGGAGGACTTTAACCCGGGCCAGGGTCCCATTGATCCAGAGCTGGCGAGGATATCTGGTGGTAGGAGGTCCCATGGCTCGATAGCCATTGGATATGGACTTATATGTTGTCCTCGCACTCTCTCGGAGATCAAGGTGTGCCAGTCGAGCTCTTCTCCAGAGACAAGGCCTCGTCAACAGGTAGTCGAGCTCGTCTTCGAGGTTAGTTATACGGACTCAGCTATCTTTCCTCCATTACATCGATGATTACAATGCTAACAAAGAGTGGTGTTGCAGGTTACTATTCAGAGAAAGAGAGAGAGAGCCCAGGCGCTTCTGGCAGAGAGGGACCGCCAGGCGGCTGAGAAGGAGCGGGAGTTGGAGGAGAGGACGGCTAGGATGTTGGAGGAGGAGAGGGCACATAATTACATGCAGAATCGGGCCATGTATGAGCTCCTCGTGGTAAGTTTCTTCTGCATATTAGCCAAATCATGCACATAATGTTCATTTCATTACTGACTAGTATGACTGACTCGTCAAAACCAAATGTGCATCTGTGTGCGAGAAGACCGGTCTGACCCCTCCGCCGATGCCAGTCATTGCTCCAGGGACCACGGTGAGTTTCATTTGGATGGTCATTAGTTACTAGTCTTAACATTTGAGTGTCATCATGCTAACGAGACATTGCAAATGTTCTTTGGTGCAGCATAACTCCAGACAAGCATCACACGATCCTTCTCCAGGTTGTACCGGCACGAGCAATCCACGTGCTTCACCTCCATGATGACGGTAAGTTTTGTCTAGTGTTTTGCTTAACAAATGCATAATGACCTAGACTTAGCTTTATTTCCTCCAATATGCTTACCATAATGACCTAAGCTAGCTCTAATATGCTTAGTTACCTAGGTTAACTCACTAATGACCTATACTTAGCTTACTTATGTCAAAAATGGCATAATATGCTTAGTTAACTCAAAATGGCATAATTACCTAGGTTAGCTCCAAAAATGATCCATTTTACCTAAGTTAGCTCCAAGTTAGCTCTAATATGCTTAGTTACCTAGGTTAGCTCAATAATGACCTATACCTAGCTTACTTGTGTCAAAAATGGCATAATATGCTTAGTTAACTCAAAAATGGCATAATTAGCTCCAAAATGATCCATTTTACCAAGGTTAGCTCCAAAATGATCCACTTTACCTAAGGTAGCTCAAACATGATCCATTTTACCTAACTTAGCTCATAAATGATCCATTTTACCTAAGTTAGCTCATAAATGATCATTTTACCTAAGTTAGCTCATAAATGATCTGTTTTACCTAAGTTAGCTCATAAATGATCCATTTTACCTACTTTAGCTCGTAAATGTCATATACTTCTTCTTCTTCTTCATTTTCTTCTTCTTCTAGTCTTCTTCTAGTCTTCTTCTAGTCTTCTTCTTCTAACTTTCTTATTTCCCATTTTGTAGATTTCATTCACTTCACGGAAGCTTGCATTGATGGAGTGCTTGTTTCCCTTTTTGTTTTGATTTTGTATCGATGAACAATGTGGAACTTGCTATATGGATGGAACTACTGTAATATGTATGGATGGAACTATGTATGCGGAACTTGCTATGTATGTATGATGAAACTTATGTGTTGGATATCTCATATGTTTTTTGTGAAATTGCCCTGTGAAATATATATATATATATATCATATATCATATATTTGATGTGAAAATTATTGGGTATAAGAAAAATAGAATAAAAAGAGGCAATGTAGGCTCTTTGCCATCTGCCACCGACGACAAATGGCTCTTTGCCATCTGCCATGGACGGCAAAGTGGCCACGTGGCAGCAACCTGTGCAACCTGGGAGCTGACCCATTTGGTCACTTTGCCGTCTGTGGCAGACGGCAAAGGCTGGTGTGTTTTGCCGTTTGTGGCTGACGGAAAAGAGCGGGGGTTTGCCGTCCATGGCAGACAGCAAAGAGTGGGAGTGACGTGTCTGCTGACGTCAGATGGCAGATGACAAAGGGGAGGGCATGTTTGCCATCAGTTGACAGATGGCATAGCCTCCCGTTAGCCAAATAATGTGGATAATGTATGTTCTTTGCCGTCCACCTTCTTTGTCGTATGCTTCTCTAGGAATGCTGACGGCAAACGTCTTTGCCGTCCGCTGCGCGAAAACAGATGGCAAATCAGTTGTTTACCTTAACTTACAATGCCGGCCATGTTTGTCGTCCACGGATAACGGCAAATACCTTTGCTATCAACTTTCTGGTCCTTTGCCGTCTGCCATGGTAGATAGCAAATCAGCTGATTCCTGTAGTGTATGAGGGAGGGGCGCCACACAAACCCACGACAATCTCTTAGCCGTGTGCGGCACCCCTCTCCATAGTTTAGTCCTTCGTCTAGTTTTTCTGCAGTGCACGGCGAAGCCCTGCAGGAACAAGTTCACCATCACCATCACCACATCGCCATGCTACCGAAACTCATCTACTACTTTGCCTGTCTTGCTGGATCAATAAGGCGAGTACGTCATCGAGTTGAACGTGTGCTGAACGCAGAGATGCCATACATTCGATACTTGGTAGGTTGGATCGCAAAGGTGTTCGACTACATCAACCACGTTGTTAAACGCTTCCTCTTTACGGTCTATGAGGGTATGTATACATACTCTCCCCTCTCATTGCTATGCATCTCCATGGATAGATCTTGCGTGTGCATAGATTTTTTTGTTTTCCATGCAACCTTCCCCAACAATTAATGAGATGGTTCCGCCAGCCAAATTCTCATAACCCAAAGTTAATATTAACCCCAATTAAATTATAGCAACTGTGTCAAGAGTTCCCAATAGTTCCAATTCTAGAGGCTCAAGTTGTCCGTAATTGGGGACACAGCTAATCGATTAGTTTAATACTCTACATAGTTTTGCGCACTTTCCCCACAAGATTTGATTCCTCCTTTTACATCTTCGCACTAACTGGTGTTTGAGAACAAGATGTCCAAAACAAGGTCTTTTAGAGAGTTTCCCTGAGCCATCAACAGTGCCCATTCGATCCTACCGCTCGTCTACATCTCGTAGCACTACCCGGTCAGAGTCACAACTAAGATGAACCAAGCCAGAGCCCATATTGACTTGTGGTTTCACATGTAAGCTTCCGACCTTGAAGTATCCATCCGTCTCTTAGAGCCTAGATGAAGCTTTCCTCTCATAACTAGACTACTCCAGCTCACTATGAAAATCCACTGGTACTCCATGGTGCCCTTCAACCATTCGACCCAGTGGTATATTGAAGTCTTAGTCTTGATGTCTTCAAATCTTGAGCTTGTAGTCTTGATCAAAATACTCTTCACTCTCACAACTCCCATGTATCACTCATATCAATCCCCATCTACTAAAGCGTAGCATCGTAAAAATTTCATCGTCTTCCCGTGGCTTAGTAACAAGGGTGTGGGTTCCTACCTCATTGATACTACTCAAGATCAAAGTTTTAGTTTACCTACTTGATGCATGGTGGAAGGTTGAAACTAATGCAATAAAAGCATAGGTATTTGTAAACATGATCAAAGTGGCATGCCTTGGTGATGACCTTCAAACTCTAACGATTGATAGTAGCAAGCTTCACAATACGAACAATATTACGAAAGCAAACAATGACACACATAAGCCACTACTCAGAATTCATAAGAACAAATAAATGACTTAGGAAAACCCAAATAAAACCCAAGGAAAACTTCTGGACAGAAACAAATTTTAACAGAGGAAAATTTATAAATTCCTTAGTTCAACAAAAAGTATTTGCTAGGGGTTTTAATTAGCAAAAGGACTAAACTAAAAAGGTTTTATAAAACAAAAGATGTGACCTAAACAAGCCTAACTTAGATCTGATCAAAATTTAATTTCTAAAGTTCCAAAAATATTTTTAGTTGAGGCTTCTAGATAGATGGAATCAATATGAATTATTAGGAAAAAGAATTGTCTTATTTGGATCTACAAAACTAAAGATGTGATAAAAACAAAACTAGATAGAATCTGAATCTGAAAAAACATTAGGTATCAGCCAACCGTGGTAGAGGTGCCACATGGCGCGCTGTGGTTGGCTGCTGGCTGTTTGCTGCGGTGCGAAGCGGCGGATGGCCGAAGCATAAGAAAATGCTTTGGCTCGACTTACAAGACTAGACCGACTGATCAGTTCTCAATCAAACCATGGCTCGGTTCGATCTAAACTGGAGATAAACCGAACTGGTATATAAAAAACTATCGATCTAGATCTAATCTACACCATAGAAACAAGATCGGATGGACGGGGTCATACCGCGGTGAGGGTCAGAGACGACGGCGGTGTGGGCATTGGTGGTGATGCGGGCGGTGGCTCCGATGGACTTCGGCAAAGGTGGGCGGCATGTGTGGATGCGTCGTGGTGCAACACGTCTAGTGGCGGTAGATGACCCACAAGTATAGGGGATCAATCGTAGTCCTTTCGATAAGTAAGAGTGTCGAACCCAACGTGGAGCAAAAGGAATTGACAAGTGGTTTTCAGCAAGGTAATGTCTGCAAGCACTGAAATTGTAAGTAGCGAGTAATTTGATAGCAAGATAATTTGTAACGAGCAAGTAACGATAATAGTAACAAAAGTGCAGCAAGGTAGCCCAATACTTTTGATACAAAGGACAGGCCAAAACAGTCTCTTATGATAAGCAAAGTGCTCTTGAGGGTACACGGGAGTTTCATCTAGTCACTTTCATCATGTTGGTTTGATTAGTGTTCGCTACTTTGATAATTTGATATGTGGGTGGATCGGTGCTTAGGTGTTGTTCTTACTTGAACAACCCTCCTACCTATGATTAACCCCCTCGCAAGCATCTGCAACTACGAGAAAAGTATTAAGAATAAATTCTAACCATAGCCTTAAACTTTTGGATCCAATCGGTCTCTTACGGAATAGCACATAAACTAGGGTTTAAGCTTCTATCACTATCGCACCCCATCATCTAATAACTACTCCACAATGCATTCCCTTAGGCCCAAATATGGTGAAGTGGCATGTAGTCGACATTCACATGATACCACTAAGGGAATCACAACATACATACCATCAAAATATCGAACACATATAAAATTCACATGATTACTTGCAACAAGATTTCTCCCGTGACCTCAAGAACAAAAGTAACTACTCACAAATGATAATCATGCTCAAGATCAGAGGGGTATTAAATAGAATATTGGATCTGAACATATAGTAATCAACCATATAGTAATCAACCATATAGTAATCTTCCACCAAATAAACCATATAGTAATCAACTACAAGATCTAATCAACACTACTAGTCGCCCACAAGTACCAATATATAGTTCTGGTACAAAGATTGAACACAAGAGATGAACTAGGGTTTGAGAGGAGATGGTGCTATTTAAGATGTTGATGGAGATTGCCCTCCCCAAGATGGAAGAGTTGTTGGTGATGATGATGATGATGATTTCCCCCTCCGGGAGGGGAGTTCCCCCGGCGGAATCACTCTGCCAGAGGGCAAACGTGCTCCTGGCCAAGTTCTGCCTCGAGACGGCGGCGCTTCGCCCAAAAGTCCTCTCCTTATTTTTTCTAGGTCAAAATGAATTAAATACCAGAAAATGGGCACCGGAGGTGGGCTGGGCTGATCACAACCCACCAAGGCGCGCCTGGGGGGCCAGGTGCGACCTGGTATCTTGTGCTCACCAGGAGGCCCCCCTCCGGTAGTTATTTGCTCAAGTATTTCTTATTTATTCTATAAAAATTCCTCTTGAAGTTTCAGCCCATTTGGAGTTGTGCAGAGTAGGTAGCTTGAATTAGCTTTTTCAGGTCCAGATTTCCAGCTCCCAGAATTCTTCCTTTTTGTGTGTACCTTGCAAATTATGAGAGAAAAGGCATTAGAATTACCCCAAAAAAGCATTATTATGCATAAAAACATTAGAAATAACAGTAGGTAAACATGATGCAAAATGGACGTATCAACTCCCCCAAGCTTAGACCTCACTTGTCCTTAAGCGAAAACCGAAATCGAAAAACATGTCCACATGCTTAGAGGGAGAGGAGTCGATAAAAACAAAATACGGACATAGAAGCATCATGTGAATTATTATAACAGCAACAAACTTTAACATAAAAGTTTTATCATAGAACTTTAGCATAGACTTCTATCACAGATTTCTCATGAATAAGTAACAATTCATCACAACATCAAAGTATAGAGCATAAACTCTATTGGGAACCAACAAGCTATGTTCTCAGTCAACTTTGCAACTACAATTCATCATCTTTTCAGGAATGGTCACGTATCAAAGCCTTTTGGCAACTCCACATACTCAACCATCATATAGTCCTTTATGATTGCTAACACTCACCTCATACACATGAGCAAAACGTTTCAATCGGACACATAGAAAGATAGGGGCTTATAGTTCCGCCTCCCAATCTCAAGGGTGATGTCAACAATAATAACTCATGCTACCCATATCCAACTGGATATATGTGCCTAGATCTTTCCTCGCCGCATGATGCTTGCCAAAAGAGAAAATAAAAAGGATAGAACGAATAACTTTGACTCTTGCATAAAAGTAAAAGATAGGCCCTTCGCAGAGGGAAGCAGAGGTTGCCATGCGCTTTTTGTTTGTATCCTCAATCCCTTAGTGCAAAAGAACGTCACGTTATATTGCCCCTTGTGATAGCAACCTTTATTATGCAGTCTGTCGCTTTTATTCTTCGACATCACAAGTTCGTACAACACTCAAGTTTCTCTTACATTAAATGATCTAACACTTTTAAAAGCAATTTTTATTGCCTTATTGCACCAATGACAACTTACTTGAAGGATCTTACTCAATCCTTAGGTAGGTATGGTGAACTCTGGAAAATAAGATTTGGGTTTAAGGGTTTTGGATGCACAAGTAGTATCTCTACTTGGTGCGGAATTTTTGTCTAGCAAAGATGGGCGGCAAGCACCACATGTTGAAGGATCTATGAAAATATAACTTCTATGTGAATATGAACAAACATAAATCATTAAGTTGTCTTCCTTGTCCAACATCAGCAATTTTGGCATATAATATATTGTTGGGGGGCTCACAATCACGAAAGATTTCCAAGATAGTATATTTGAATGTGAATCTTCTCTTCCCTTATTAATTCTTTCATGAATTGCATCATTGACCAATGTTATGTTTGTCAATCTCCAATAATTTTTCTACTTATACTTTTCCTTATGTGGTGTCATTACTTACAATAAGATTAGCATATGATCTTTTTCATTTATTTCCTTTCTTTTTATTGAACATGAAAGTAAAGAAAGCAAAACTCAAACTAAACTTTATTATATATGTCGCACACGATTACAAAGATAGATCACTAAGCAAACTCTCGAAAAGAAAGGATCGAACTAAACTTTTATTCATCTAAAGCAAAAGATAACTATGGATCGAACTAAGATAAGTAAAGGCAAAATATAGTGGAGGTGATACGATACCGGGGCACCTCCCCCAAGCTTGGCGAAAGCCAAGGGGAGTGCCTATACCCGATACTCAATTTTCTTTTGGTGATGAAGAAGGAGGTGGTGATGATATAACTACTAACACTACTACAGGATGCTGCTAACGCGACACTATGATCAGAGACCCTTCGACGAAATTGTGTGCGATGCAATAATCACAAATGGTGGTGTAAAAGAACCTTCAAAAAAGGTGCAAAACGTTTGCGATGGAGGATGGATTAAACATGGTTCAGATTTTAGTTGCGTGTGTGATGCAGGGCATACGGTTCAGTTCAATGAATTGTTTGCGATGAGGCAGAACAAAAGAAATGGGCAGCGAGATGAAGGCGTGTGCGATATACAGCATACTGTTCACTCGGATGAACTATTTGTGATTAGGCAACACAAAAGAAACAGTCAGCCAGATCAAGGTGTGTGCGATATACAGCATGCGGTTCACTTAGATGAACTGTTTGTGTTGAGACAAGAGAACAGAAACGATTCAATATAACAAGATGTGTGTGATACGCGGCAAACATGTTTGTAATCATAAATGTGTGCGAAGACCGATAATAATACAGACGGTTGCTTCTAATAAGACGTGTGTGTTGTGTGATGAGATTGCATATAGAACAACAACAACGGGAGGACCAGCGGTGTACTGGAGGTCGATGCCGACCACCTTGTACTTGTCGAGCAAGCAACTGCTCAACGCCGTTGATGTAGTCGTCCACCACGGTCGGGTCGATGGTGTACACCACCGAGAGATCCGTCTCCCTCGCGTTTGTCTCCACTCTGTGCTCGCTGAACTCCATTGGAGCGCTGTTAGACATCTCTATGTGTCGTCGTGGGTGTGCTTGTTGTGTTGTGGGGTGCGATCGAAAGGTTGAATAGACAAAGGTTATAATGGCCATGGGAATTAAAGGGGAAGCCGGACGGCCAGGAATATCGGCAGGCCCTGATGGCATTTCTAATTTGCAGCGCGTAATTCCATCGTGCCGCATGTAACTGCATCGCGTGGCAACGCGCGCGGCGCAACCGCATGCATATGGGCCCCCGATGTGATCATGTGCACGCCCAACCGCTGGCAGAGCACGCGTGGAGGGATGCGACCAAAGCGCTCCGCGGTCGCCTCAACGGCCAGCAGCCATACACCTAACGGTGAGCAGAGCTTGCCGAGGGACGGGAGCAGAGGCCGACACAATGATACGTGGCAAATAAGACGAACTATGCGAGCGATGAGGGAGACATCAAGCACGAATCATATTAGAGTTGTGTGTGCGATACATGGCATACAGTTGATCCATCCGAGCTATTTGTGATGGAATAAGCCGTGTGTGTTGCAGGCATATGGTTGCTGGTATATAACCTTAAATTAAACCAAAAAAAGTGTTAATGCATGTTACAAAAATTGTATAACTGGAAACTATGTTCAAATACGAATCCAACGATATAATCTTTGGTGACATGCATTCGTATTTTATTAGTTAAATCCTACTTATAAACCAGGATGGGGTATGGTACGTAATTAAATCGCAAATGTTTGACATGCATTCGCACGGTTTTGCCGTCCTTCTGGGGGATGACACGCAAATCACTTGCCTGGCCAGGAGCTTGGTGGCCTCTGGTAAAGGCGCCAACAAACTCGTGGCACAGATCCGACCAAGAGGAAATGGAATCCACTGGCAGGTGCATCAACCATGACATGACGTTGGGCTTAAGTGCCAATGGAAAGTAGTTCGCAAGCACCTTGTCGTCACGAGCCCCGGCAGCTTGCATCGCGATAGTGTAGATGCTGAGGAACTCCGACGGGTGAGTCTTACCGTTGTACTTTTCTCCGACCTCAGGCTTGAATGTGCGGTGGGTGGGCCACTGGAACTGCCGCAGCTCACGAGTAAAGGCTAGACAACCCACCTCGTAAGGTAGATCACCAGAGCCCCCCGGCGCTGGGCGGTCCATAGTGGGCCCCACACACCTATCTGACTGACGGCGCGCTTCCCATCGCCGCTCGATAGTGGTTCGAGCGTCTTCCTGAGCTCGCTCCCGAAGAACTCGATGTTGGTCTCAGTGGGCTCGCAGATCAGACCATGCTGTGGAACTGCTATCGCGGGCATCGGCCCGACGAGCCGGCGGCTGCTATTGCTGGCGTGGGGGGAGGAGAGTGCACCGTGGTCATGGCGTCTCTAGTCCTTCCACCACCGGCGTGCACCAGCTCGACAGGGCACCGGCACGAGGGTCCCGCTGGTCACAGTTCATCTTTATTGGCGAAGCTGACGAGGCTCCCAATGGTGGCTCTCCACTCGTCGAGCTTCTCCACAGTAGGAGGGAAGTCGAGGAGCAGTTGCACGCGCGCCAATGCTTCTGCTGGCGTGGGTGGCGGCAAAAACTGCACGAACCGTGAGGTGCTCCGACTTCTAACCACATTAGAAGGAGCTCTATCACAGTCTCGTGGCGCGCGCCAGTTCCGCCAGTGTTTGGGCGCGCATGCTGGCCCGTGCACAAGTAAAATAGAAAGGCCCCTACTTTTGTACACCGACACCCATCCTCCTCCTCCTTCCACATCACACATGCCCCGACCGCTGGCGCGACACCTTCCACCTAAATCATCGACCCGTCCATCAAATAAGCACCGCCCTAAGCCATGGTGCATGCAGCATAGCTAGGATCTCAAGGAGCATTTGGCAGCGGAGAAGCAAATCATGGTCGTATGCACGGATGAGGTCGCAATGGCTGCCATCTGTGTCGACCCCCAGATCTTGGAGAAGCACCTCGCCATCGAGGCCACCGTTGATGCCTTGCGCGCCACTAATGCGACGCGGTTGGCTATTTGGTTCAATTCTGCAACGCGATGTTCAATTATTGTGGGTGCATTCTGTTATTGTATACCATGTGAGAAATAAAACGAATTTGGCTGTACTAAATACAGGAGAAACAAATAAATTGCTATATTTCCAAGTTGTTAAGCATGCTTGGTTTGGTTAACTATTTGATCTTCTATTAGGAGTATGTTATATTGTGCAATGTGGTGCTCAGTTAACGTTTGGTTCATCTGTTGTGGTGTTTAGTTAACTGTTTTGTTTGGTTAAATTCAGCAATGCGATGATCAATTGTTGTGGGTGCATTCTGTTATTGTATACCATGTGAGGAATAAATTGAATTTGGCTGTACTAAATACATGAGAAACAAATACAATTGCTATATTTCCAAGTTGTTAAGCATGCTTGGTTTGGTTAACTGCCTGATCTTCTATTAGGAGTATGTTATATTATGCAATGTGGTGCTCAGTTAATGTTTGGTTCATTTGTTGTGGTGTTTAGTTAACTGCTTGGTTCCATTCTACAATGCGATGTCCAATTGTCATAGGTAGAATTTTGTATTGTTGTGCATGTGAGGAATAAATCGAATTTGGCTGCACTTAATACATGAGAAACATATACAAGTGCTATATTTCCTAGTTCTTAATCATGCTTGGTTTGGATAAATGGCTTTTCCATGTGGCTTGAATTAATCTAATAAATCTGAAATCTTCGTATTTTTCATCAACATACTTTACTGATAGCATGCGAACCCTTACTTAACCTGATGACTAACTACCTTATATGTGTTGTAGGAAAACAATGGGAAGCACTAAGGTTTACAATCGAGGTTAGCACGTGCATGGTCCATTGTCTAATAGCACATTATTGTGCAATTGCAGGAACCTTTCTAATATTTAGGTTTTTAACAATTTGGTCTTGCACATGTAGGTCCTGCTGTCAGAGGTTTTGACCCACTGTTCAACCCTTTTGCATATGGGGAAATGAGTTGTCCATGAATATCAGTCAAGTCAAGAAACTCAGAAAGATTATTAGGATAAAGAAATTAGCAACAAAAAACAACAAGATCTTTGTCTGCACAATGAAGAAGACATCTGTTCACTGCACGATGGTACTAACTATTATACCTTGCCTTTTTATTCCTTTGCCCCATTTACAATATAGCGAAGATATTTATGCACATCCTTGTTTTCAGGCCTTTCCAAAGTAATTCACTGATGATTACCTCTCAAACCACCTATAAGGTCAGGAGGCGAGGAAGGTATTCATACAACACCCACGGTTCAATATTAAAGTGCTCCTGAAGAGGACGAATGATGGACACTCAATCATCCATAGGCACTGGCCTAAAGTTACAAAGACCTTCAACATCAATGAAGGCTCAATATTCGCCTTCTGCTTCAGTAGTTTTCCAGATGAGATACATCCGTCTATGTACCGTCTATGATGCTAATTTCGAATGGTTATGGATGTTGCGTGTGAAACTTGGTGCTGGTGTAGTTGTGTAATGGGGTAGCTGAGTGCTAAAGCTATATGATGTTGTACTCTAATGTATTTAAATTATGAAATTGAAATATATTGTGTTCTTAATATGAAATGTCAATTAGATTAATAAATGTATTGTTAATAATCGGATAATTAGCCTGCTAATTGGGTTTTTCTATTGCAAACGGTTATTGGTAAAACACCATGTGTGATGCATTCAATAATGCACACAGTTTCTAGGAATAAACCGTGTTGGATCAATGAACAATCACACACGACATTCTCTTGAAAACTGTTTGCGTTAGGCCACCTTGTGCAAACGTTTACGACATAAAAAATGTGTGTGATGGACAGCCTTTGCCACACAGTTTCTTCTATGCACCGTGTGTGATGCATTCAATAACACAAATGATAAAATTGTTAATATCGTGTGCAATGGCAACGCTATCACAAATGATTTACCGGGGAAAATTGTGTGGGATGTACCAATGAACGGAAACGTTTTCCTTGGAGCAACTATGTGGGATGTACATACGAACGGAAACTTTAGTGGGGACTAACTGTGTGGAATGTATGTGCGACCAAAAACAATTGCACCTGTATAATTGTATTTTTTAGCTCTACTATACGTATTTCCGTATTTGAGCGCTCACCGGTCGCACAGGAACTCATTTTGTCGAGCGTGTGTGCCAGGAGGGCATATCCCCGATAGTTTCTGGGTCGTGTGGGAAGGACCCGCCTATCGCCGTCACTCTCTAGGAGAGATTCCAAATGCCATCGTGGAAAGGGCTTAAAAACCGTTTGTATAGCACCTCGATGTACTAGTGTAATATATCCATGAGTGCCCCCTTCAAGCCTTGAATCTCGCGAAGGGCTTTATGAAGCAACTCATTGTTTTTCTCCACTTCAGCCATAATATGTTTATTCTTCGGGCCCCAAGAACTTGTTCCCGTGTAAAGGCCTCCTTGGTAGGAGTTCTTGAAATTCATGGCTCTCTTGACTGTTTGATGATCTCATGGCCTAGTGAGGATTAGGACAAGTGGAGATGCCAGCCAGCGTGCCCCTCTCAAAAACCAGAGGGTGAACTCCAAGAGAATTTCCTTCATCTTCCTCCATGGCAGCTTCGTCAACTTCCTCTCTCCTTAGCTCCCCCTGTGGCAACCAAGCATTACCTCCTTCACGATTGGATGAGGGAAAATCCATGGTGCCTGGCCTGACAGAAAACAGCAAGAAAAGAAAACAGAAGATTTCTCCATGATACGGTGGTCAATAGGTTCGGGGGGTATATAAATATTTTTTATATATTGGGAAACAAGCAAACGGAAGAAAAACATAGTCCAGAAGGTACCCGAGGTGGGCACAACCCACCTGGGCGCGCCTTGCCAGGCGCGCCTTAGTGTCTTGTGCCCACCACGGTCACCTTCCTAGTAGTTTCTTATTTTCCTAATGTTTTAAATATTCCAAAACTGACAGAAAATATTTTTGTGGATTTTTCAAAGTTTGTTTACTTACCGTATCACATACCTCCATTTTTTCATGATTTTGGAGTGTTCCAGAAGGTTTCTTTTATGTGTTCTTCCGGTGTCATAGTTTGGATAATATTGCTTTCAACATTAATGGGCATACCTAAGATATAATGTTTTATTCGTTGCCCATTAACAACCTTTGGGTTAGTACCTTCGGCATTATTTATTTTGATGAATCCAGATCGATAAACCTCCTCGATAACATAGGGTCCTTCCCATTTGGAGAGGAGTTTTCCTGCAAAGAATCTGAAACGAGAGTTGTACAAAAGAAAATATTCTCTAACTTTGAACTCACACTTTTGGATTCTTTTATCATCCCAACTTTTAACATTTTCTTTAAATAACTTGGCATTTTCATAAGCTTGGGTTCTCCATTCATCTAGTGAGCTAATATGAAATAACCACTTTTCACTGCCAAGTTTGAAATCATAGTTGACACTACAAAAAATACACTTCCGTGATGATATGTGTTTGTCACAGTAGGTCACGTTTTCTGTCATGCATGTACATCCATGATGATTTTATGACAGAATCAAGATAGTCATACCTGTGCTGTCGTAGAAGTGTTCCATGACATTACCAAAATTATCATCACGGAAGTGTCCACTTCCGTGAAGATAAATCGCGCGTCATATAAGTGCTTTCGTCAAGGGTGACCGACACATGGCATCCACCGTAACGGGTCGCTGTTAAGCTATCGGGTCTAGTTTTGGATCCGATAACCCATTAACAGCCTCGACCAATGAGGATTTTCCACGTGTAAAATTGTCATTGGCTGGAGGAAACACGTGTTGGCTCACTGTGGGACAGATGTCAACCATTCATTGGACAGGAGGTGCCTATGATAGGTCAACACGTGGCATGGCCCAACAGATGCCCATTCCGGTGAAAAGGTCGGGCCTGTCAAAATAAGCAGGCCAGCCCATTATCGGCCTACTTGAGTCAGGCCCATTTACAAGCACGGCCCATACAAGTTACACAAAATCAGCCCATCAAAGGCCCATTCTAGATTTGACAATTTCTAGCCCATCGTTAGTTTTAGCCCGTTAACAGCCCGCTATGTCTTTGGGGCCAATTGCGGCCCGAGATTCTTTCATCCTGCTAGCAGCCCATCGTCAGTCCCAGCCCGTTAACGGCCTAACACATATTTCGGCCTTTTCTCGGCCCATTCTGCAGTTGGGCCAATTCTAACCCACTATGACTTTAGGCCTGTCCTCGGCCCATTCGGTAAATGGGCCAACTCCTAGCCCATTTTGTCTCTCAGCCTATTAACGGCCTGCACAATAGTTGGGCCTTTGACGTTAGGTCCATTAGGGGCCCACGTTCCGCAGGGCATCATTTTAGCCCAATGCGACTTTCGGCATGTCAAAAGCCTAGTTTGCAAATTGGGCCTCCTCTGCCCCATAACACTTTCGGCCTCTTACTGGCCCGTAAAGTAAAAGGGCCGAAACAAAATTGACATCTATTTCGGCCTGCTAGAGGCCTGCGGGCCATTTCCATTTATACAGACCTATCGAGCTTTTGGCCTGTTAATGGCCTGCTAAGAGCCGTTGTTACGGTGGGCCACATCATTTGGGATCCACTTAATATTATTTTGACCAGCCCAATTAAGGCCCACTTTGACTACACATGTTTGTTCGTCTGTATGGCGTCCAGGAAAAGTTTGGGCGTGTTGGCCCCCATTTCAACGATATAGCATATTCAAGAATTATCCTACTCTATACTATCGCCTCTAGAAACATACACTATACAATAAAAAGACTAAGGCATAGAAACATAGAATAATCCTACACTGTACAATAAAGAAATTAGAGCCGAATATACCCACTGGGCATTATAGTTCGGCATCAGTGATAATAAAGCATACACAAACAGCAAAGTACATACACTAGACAAATAAAGCTCATACATCATGGACACGCATCAACAGAACTTACCATTTGACCTATAATCTCTTCAGAAAATAGGATTGGCCGGATTCAGATAGCACAAATTTCATTCCGCAAAATCTCCAATTCCTTCATGGTTACCTCAGTGTCTTGTTTCATTTTTTTGACTCCTGCATCTAATACCTGCATGTCCAGTCTCAACTTGTTGATTGTACGTTGAGAATCATGTACACGTTGTCTTGCCACCTCTAGTTGATGCTCGAGAACATCAGCACATTCCAATTCCAATCCATAATCATTCGATAACGGCCATGCTGCACTACTCGTGGATATTTGTGTTGATGTCACTTCATCCTGAAATGTTTCTATAAGTATACATGACTAGGGCAAAAATATAGTTACACCAGTGAAGCGAGCAAGATAGACTATTTTGTACATGGCAAAACAGGACCAACAATAATATTACATGTCATGAAGCATAAGCAGGTGATATTTTAAAAATTATAAAAATGGTAGTCTGTGCAGCCTGCATACAGAAATCTCTCTTAGCTCACCAGAGGAGCATGATGTTGGGGCCAAATCCAAAACACAGACAAGTTACAAATTTACACAGCACCTTGCGTGTAAGTAAGCAAGCGGTTGGCCATTCTGTAGCTCAATTAAAGTCTTAGGGAGCATAATGAACAGCAGAGGGTTTCATACAAACCTACTACAGAAAGCAAAGCTATGCAATCATTAGCCTAGTATAAACTAGATTGTGAGCCTCATGCGGTAATAGTTGGTTAATAGACTTCGAAGCTTCAGGCACACTTCGCCAGAGTAATTAAATAGTAAGGCCTTTAATTATGTCAACAAATAGTTATACAAGTACCCAACATCAGACATCATTGTTTGGGCATCTCATTAACCGAGGACAAATAAATCAATTGAAAAGAGCAAACTAACTATGCCTAAAACAAACAAGGAATTGAACTATTGAGTTGGATACAGTGACTTACCTTAACTAGTTAAACAGGCTCAGCACTGCTCCTACTTCTCTTGCAAGGCTCCTTCCTAACAACTTGTACTTGGAAATCCTCAATGTTATCTTCATTGCACCCCCTTTGCAAGGTGACACAAACTAGTTACTCGTCTCCTTGGAAGATAAATATGCATACTTTCCAGTCTGTGAACAACACAAAAGGATGAGATTATAACAATACAACACCACATAATGAAACATGCCACATCTCTTGCACTTGCACACAATGAAACAAGCATTTCCTATGTGTGCACTATGTAAAAACTAGGCATACCTTCGAACTGGATCTCCAGGTACTCTTAGAAAGCCTACTTTAGTGTACAACCAAACCTTTACTCACCTATGAGTTAGACAAGCCCCCACTACAGCAGCCCTTAGTGTTTAAATCGTTGACAAGCTCTATTAGAGTGTTAGATCAAGAACAACAAGTAATCATCATTGCACGCACAATTGAATTGCATATTCCAGATTCTACAATGGAATGCACATGTATTAGGTTATGACATGTATGATGATGCCTAAATGTACACTATAGTAGGCAGGAGTGATTCATCATTGCACGCACAATTGAATTGCAGGTTAAGGGCCAGTTCTATTTCGCCTTTTCAGAGCTTACATTGCAAAAAAATACACTTCTGTGATGATATGTGTTTGTCACAGTAGGTCATGTTTTCTGTCATGCATGTACATCCATGACAATTTTATGACAGAATCAAGATAGTCATACATGTGCTGTCGTAGAAGTGTTCCATGACATTACCAAAATTATCATCACAGAAGTGTCCACTTCCATGACGATAAATCACGCGTCACAGAAGTGCTTTCGTCAAGGGTGACCGACACGTGGCATCCACCGTAATGGAATGCCATTAAGCTATCGGGTCTAGTTTTGGATCCGATAACCCATTAACAGCCCCGACCAATGGGGATTTTCTATGTGTAAAATCATCATTGGCTGGAGAGAACACGTGTCGGCTCGCCATTGGGACAGATGTCATCCACTCATTGGACCCAAAGCACCTATGATACATCGACACGTGGCATGGCCCAACAGAGGCCCATTCCTGTGAAAAGGATGTCCCGTTTGACTTGGTCAAAAGGTGGCGGGCCGGCCCACGGCAAGCCTGTTAACAGCATGTTCACATATAGCCCATTTACAGCCCGCTAACCCAGGGCCCGTTTACGGCCTACCTGAATTAGGCCTAGTAGCGTCATCTGGGCCGTCCAATATAATTCCAGCCCGTTTTAACTTCCGGCCCATGTATGGCCCATGACGTTTTTCGGCCCATGTGAGGCCCTTAGTAACCCTCGGCCCATTGACAGCCCGTGGTAAAACTGGCCCGTAATGAACAGTGTATCACTTTATACCCATTAACGGTCCATTATTCCGTTGGGCCATTTCCAGCCCATGTTATCTTTCAGCCTTCTGAGTGCACATTTATTCTTGCGCTCATTTCTAGCATTCGTTTACTTTCGGCCCGTTACTGTCATTTTCTGCTTGTGGGCCAAATTCAGCCCGTGGTTACAGTCGGCCCATTTGTGGCCCGTTAATACGTTGGGCCATTTTCATAGCGTCATCAAATACGGCCGATTAACGATGGCCCATTATGGTCGGCCCATGAACGGACGATTTCAACTCTAGCCCATTTACGGCCATAATGTGGTCTGTTATTGGCCCATGTTTGGCCAACCAATCATACGGCCCGTAGAAGGCCCATAGATGATATGGCATGTAGAAGGCCCATTGTGTCAACGGCCCGTATAAGGCCCATGGTTTCTATGCCCCGTAGAAGGCCCATTGTTTCTATGGCCCTTAGAAGGCCCATTGTTTCTACGACCCATGGGAGGCCCATGTTAAATACAGTAAATATGTAGCCATGGTTAATGTGGCCTAGTTTTAAAAAATAGGTTATTGCGGCCACTAGCAAACCGCGGAAAAAAGTACTGTACTGACTACAAGAAAACAAATAAACAAGACAATAAGGAAATAAATAGGTAAGCAACTTACGCTAGGCTATCACGGCTATTACACATATTACATCTACTGGGCATCAGAGTTTGCCACCAGGCAAATATAGGGAACAAAGCAGCATATAAACGCCGCAGCAAAACAAGTCCAGAACTAAAACCACTTCAAAAGAGCTCAAGAAACAATATCATGGGTACCCATAATGCTGGCAAGATGCTTAGCAAGCTTATTAACTTTCTCTTGTTTGGCGCTTAAATCCTCTAGCACTTGTTGTTGCACCAGAAAGTATGCATCTGAATTCTGCAAGGACTTCCTCAGTCCTTCGGCTTCCTGTCGCATAACATCTGATCGATGTCTTTCAACTTGAAGTTCAGACTCAAGAAGCCGAACTGATTCAGGCAGCGAGTTCGAAGAGCTGGTGCCAGCAGTAGTAGCCAGTAACTCGAACACTACATCAATACAGGACTTTGGGGTTGTCTCAGTGTCTTCAATATAGTTTTTATCAGAATTCTTGGAGACCAACAGGGATGTCTCACTATCTTGAACCTTATCTGCATTACTTCCTATACCATTGCATAACGGGGTACTCTTCTCCAATATTTTATCCGCATTCTAAAAGAGAAATAAACAAACACATCACAGGTTTACAATGTAGTATATGAAACTCATTTTGGTAAACCAGTTCAGTAGTAAGGTGGACAGGATAATAGCATGAAACAAACATATATCTATGTAGTATGGTCATTGTATGGTCTATATCATTCTATTTTATGTTGCCAAATCAAGATAGATATCATTCGAATCATATCTATTTAAGACAAAGCAGCTTAGATAGAATATAAGTGTGGGAAACTACACAACAATAACAACACTTGTAAGGTGCATGGCATGAGAAAATAACTGTTTCTTTAGTTGAAACTGAAATCAACATAGAGCAAGTTACAACAACAAACACGTTAAAGAAACAGGTTTAAAACATACCTGATGCGCCATTGGAGTTTCAATTGCATCCTTCAAATTTGAAATTAGTTGGTATGAGTAAATACAGTGATGCAAGAGCAAAGTAGTATGAACCATAGCTACGAAACCTGACCTGAGAACAATTATTCTTCTGCTTTAAGCATTGACTTGGGGTTCAGAGTGGTGGTCCTCATGCTTTGGGCACTGCAGTTGCCTTACTAACTGCTCGTGTTTGGGTGCTCTGTGGTGGAGACGGTGCTGTGTCAACGGGAACTGGGTTAGTATCTGCTGGGGTTGGGGTTAGAATGGGTGTAGCTGGTTCTCTGTCCAACTGGGTAGGGGTACAATCTGTGTGAGTCTGTGTTATGTGTGGTGGGGCTGGTTCTTGGGCAAGTACAACCGTGGTTCTATCTCCATCGAAAGGTAGCATGATCTTTTCTGAAGACCGTGTTTTTACTCCCACAGATGCTGCCATCACCTCCTCCAATTGAAATGGCTGATAAACAAGAAAATTAATTGAATGTACAAACATTGTAAGATAGACAGGTGCAATGGATAGTAGGGAAGAAAACAGGGCATGAAATAATTCACATTTATGTTGTCTAACCAAACAGAATAACATGACATAATTTCACATATATGATGGCTAATTAAACAGGATAGCATGACACAATTTCGCAAGTATTATGGCTAACTAAACAGGATAGAATGACATACTTCAAAATATGATGACTATGTAAACAGGATGACATGATATAACTATACGATGTGTCTATTAAAGTGGTTGGCATGCCATAAATCACAAGCATGCCGTCGATGGAAACATGATGGCATGATATAATTCATGGATAGAATGACATAATTCAAAATATGATGACTATGTGAAGTGTGGACAGGATGAGATGATATAACTATATACGTCTTTAAAAAATGGGTTGGCATGCCATAATTCAGATACATGCTGTCTATGTAAACATCATGGCATGATATAATTCAAATATATGATTTATATACTAAGGAAGTGAGCAGAGGGCAATCGCATATATGATGTGTCAACTAAGGAGATGGCATTCAATATCATGTATATGATGTAAAAACTAAGCATTGCAATACAACATATGCATGATATGAGTAATATAACCCTGCCAAGTTTGAGCATACACCTTAGGAGGATAATAGGACTGGTCAGCTGCCTCTGAATCCTCCTCTGAAGAGCTATCTGTAACCAGCAAGATATCTGCTTCACCAGGTAGCATTGTCTGCTCCGAAGACCTTGTTTTCACTCCAGGTTTCTCCATCACCAATTCAAACGGCTGATGCACAGGAAGAGAAGTTGAATATACAAACATTGTCGACAAAAGCAATGAGAAATACAAAAAAGGACGGCATGATATAATTCACATATATGACGCTTGGCTAAACAGCATGGCATTGCAAAATTCACATATATAATGCCTTGCAACAAGATAGCATTGCATAATTCACATATATAATGTCTTGCAACAAGATGGCATTGCATAATTCACATATATGGTAATTAGACACTAAACAGGTGGCATTCACAGAAAGCATGTCTAAACTAAGCAAATGACATAGCAATGCAAGATACCATACGCACGATATGAGCAACATAACCCTGCCAAGTTAGAGCATGCACCTCGGGGGGAATAGGACTGGTCATCTGTCTCTGAATCCTCCTCTGAGGAGCTATCTGTAACCAGCAAGACACGCGCTTCGTCAGATAGCATTGTCTGCTCTGAAGACCTTGTTTCCACTCCAGATTTTTCCATGAATGTGCCGAATGGTTGATGCACAGGAAGAGTAATTGAATGTACTAAAATTGTTGACAAATTTAACACATAATAAAAAAATGATGTGATGATATAATTCACATATAAGATGACTGGCTAACCAAGGTGGCATTGCAAAATTCATATATATGATGCCTGGCTAAACAAGATGGCATTGCATGATTCACATATATGATAAAGAAACTAAACAGATGGCATTGACACAAAGCATGTCTAAACTAAGCAGATGACATCTTTGATGTATACAGTAAGCAATGCAAGGCACCATATGCATGATTTTACCAACATCAGCATGCCAAGTTAGAGTGAAGACCTCATGCAGTAAATAGGAGTGGTCTTCTGCTTTTGAATCCCCCTCAGAACAGTTATCTTCCTCTTGATTACGATCTGAAATGGGTGGAGGGGGCAGCCTTTGCGCCCACCATGGAGCGACGTCTGCATGAAATTTTATTGCCACGCAAGGCTCGTCTCTTTTTCTGTACATGTTCAGTTCCATTGTATACAATAACTGACATGCATAGGAATAAAACATAGTGAGATTATGTAAGGAGTGCATGCAAAAATCCAGAGTGATGGTAGCAAACTGTGGATAGACCCAAAACAAATGATAGCGTGCAGATAATAGCTTTAGTTAAAAAATACACATAATGGCTCCTTTAATGTTTGTTTACACCCAACATGAAACTCATAGTAGACACCCGAGATTAAGCAGATAGTAGACAGATAGTACTGATTGCTGCCCCAATATGTACCCCACAACCATTGAAAAACTCAAGTTTCAGCATAAGTTTGGACCTGAGTCGGAGTCTAATAGGTGAACACGATGATAAAGTAGCATGCCATCATATTAAGCAATGCATAACGTACGCAGACAAGGAAGAGTGCGGCCTCTCTTGCAGACCAGTGTAGTCCTTGTCGGCGTTCTGGGAACGGGGGTCCCCAGACTTGCCTGCCTGCGGCCTGCGGCGTGGCTTAAAGGGGGGCCCAGCACGGCCCATCTTCATCAACACAGACCCAAGACCCTCGCGAGGGGCCAAGCCTCGCGGGGCGGACGACGCGGAGCTTCCTCAGGCACGGCCTCACCAGGCTAGCTCACGAGGAGGCGGAGAGATCAAGGCGGGGTACCTCATTAGGTGCCCGTGACGCAAGCCATGGCGACCAAGGGCGCCAGGCGGGCGCCAGCCCGCGCAGTGTCCTCCTTTCCTCTTGGTGCAAAGGGAGCAAGCGCAGCCGCGGAGTACCGAGGCATCAGGCAAAGGTTGCCATTTCGGTGCAACAAGACCAAGACCAGGAGGACTGCAAGACAGAGGTCATTGTGGAGCCCAAGACGGCGTCACCACCAGAGCTTTGTGCAGGCGAAGACTACTTTTGTCAGGATAGTTGCTACTGGCTGTCCCCCTTCAAATTAGCCCGCCATTGTTGGCTCCCTTCCCGCTCGATATTTGGGAAGAGGACCAGGGCCTCTATAAATAGGACCAGCCACCCACAGGGCAAGGGGGGATCGAGGAAAATCAGATAATCAGAGGAGAGAAAGAATCAGAGAGAGAGAGAGGCTAGAGGTTGGGGCGTCAACAATCGGAGAGAGAGAGAAGCGTGACTGAACTCCTCCCAGCAGTTCATCGCCCTAGCCAAGAGCAGACCCTCGCGAAGCTGTTCTTCCTTGTATTTGAAAGTGCAACTATCCCTAGGTGGTTTTGGTAATTCATAACAACATATAGCTCATTGAGCTAATGCTATTCCAAGATGATTATTTCAGGAAAGCTCAATGATTGGCATGGCATGGATGTGAAAGTGGAACCCTCAAAATGCTAAGGACAAAGGATTGGCTCAAGCTCAAAAGCTCAAGACTCTTCATTTTATATTTAGTGATCCAAGATCACATTGAGTCTTTAGGAAAAGCCAATACTATCAAGGAGGGATGAGGTGTTGCTTAATGAGCCTCTTGCTTCATGTGCTTAGTGATATGCTCCAAAACCCTCAACTACTTTCCCATATCCACATATGACCTAAACCCTAAGCCAAACTCGGTCATACCGATTCTTTCTAACCGGCGCCACCGAGTTTCACTTGTCATAAGCCGCTGCCAAACCCTAGCAAATCGGTTCTACCGATAGGGATCTCGGTCTCACCGAGATGGGATTGCAAACTCTCTGTTTCCCTTTCGTAACTTTTCGGTCTCACCGAAAGAGCGAATCGGTCCCACCGAGATTGCAATGTAAATTCAGTGTTTCCTTTTTGTAACTTTTCGGTCTCACCGAAAGAGCAAATCGGTCCCACCGAGTTTGCCTGACCAACTCTCTCGTTATCTAATTACCAAAATCGGTGTCACCGAGTTTGTGTAATCGGTCTCACCGAGATTACGTTATGCCCAAACCCTAACCATATCGGTCCTACCGAGTTGCATGTCAGTCCCACCGAAAATCTCTAACGGTCACTAGGTTTACCTTTTCGGTCCAACCGAGTTTGTTGATTCGGTCCCACCGAGATTGGAAAACTGTGTGTAACGGTTGGATTTTGTGTGGAGGCTATATATACCCCTCCACCTCCTCTTCATTCGTGGAGAGAGCCATCAGAACACATACACAATTCCAACTCATATGTTCTGAGAGAGAACCACCTAGTCATGTGTTGAGACCAAGATATTCCATTCCTACCATATGAATCTTGATCTCTAGCCTTCCCCAAGTTGCTTTCCACTCAAATCTTCTTTCCACAAAATCCAAATCCTATGAGAGAGAGTTGAGTGTTGGGGAGACTATCATTTGAAGCACAAGAGCAAGGAGTTCATTACCTACACACCATTTGTTACTTCTTGGAGAGTGGTGTCTCCTAGATTGGCTAGGTGTTACTTGGGAGCCTCCGACAAGATTGTGGAGTTGAACCAAGGAGTTTGTGAGGGCAAGGAGATTGCCTACTTCGTGAAGATCTACCGCTAGTGAGGCAAGTCCTTCGTGGGCGATGGCCATGGTGGGATAGACAAGGTTGCTACTTCGTGGACCCTTTGTGGGTGGTTGCTTCTTCGTGGACCCTTCGTGGGTGGAGCCCTCCGTGGACTCGCGCAACCGTTACCCTTTGTGGGTGGAGCCCTCCGTGGACTCGTGCAACTGTTACCCTTCGTGGGTTGAAGTCTCCATCAACGTGGATGTAGGATAGCACCATCTATCCGAACCACGGGAAAAACATCCGTGTCTCCAATTGCGTTTGAATTCTCCAAACCCTTCCCTTTACATTCTTGCAAGTTGCATGCTTTACTTTCCGCTGCCAATATACTCTTTGCATGCTTGCTCGAATTGTGTGATGATTGCTTGACTTGTCCTACAATAGCTAAAATCTGCCAAGAACTAAAATTGGGAAAAGGTTAAGTTTTTATTTGGTCAAGTAGTCTAATCACCCCCCTCTAGACATACTTTCGATCCTACAGTATTGTTCTTCATCATTAGCCCAAGAGGCAATCCACCACGCCACACACTGGAGTAGGGTATTACACCACAACGGTGGCCCGAACCAGTATAAACCCTGTGTCCCTCGTGTTGTTCTTTCCATAGCTTAGATCTTAGCGAGGCGGAGGGGTGCAGGTAGGTAGGAGGCGAAATCTCTGCGCGCACCCCAGTGTTCGAACCTCAAGGGTCTGCCGGAACCCGAAATCCGACATTTGGCGCGCCAGGTAGGGGTGCGCCGGAATTCGTCTTCCACCACCCCGTTCTCCTCCGACCATCGCGCCCATTTCTGACGCTCGTCGGGCCCGCACCGAGCGCCGGGCCGCTCTCGCTTCCCGCGTCGCCCAGACGGCTCCTGTCGGCAGGCGTCCTCGCCGTTCCCCGTCACCTGCCGTCAATGCCGCCACCGGCCCGGCGGGGGACGAGCGGCAAGCATCGTCTCAGCATCCGTGCGTGCGGCAAGACGGCCGCACCGCAACTCCCTCGCTCACCCCAGCTGGTTCTTCGTCCTGCGCGCTCCGCGCACCCATGGAGGCTCGATCTGCGCTCATCGCGGCAAACGAGCTCCTGCGCTACCGTCCCGTCAACGACGTCTACGAAGAATGGCTCGACCGCGTCGCCGAGCTCGTCCGCGCCGCAGGGGGCTCTCCTGCGCCGTCCGTTCCGCTGCACCGCACCCCGCCCCGCGCGGGCAACAAAGCTCCGGCGGCGCCCCGGCCGCCTCCTCCTCAAGAAGGCGCCATGGCTCCAAGGCGCGTGGCCCCTGGGCGGAACCCGCTCCGTCAGGTGCCAGCGCGGCAAGAGCAGAGCTGCCAAGAAGTCCCTCGCCCGCAAGAAGCTGCCCGGGCGCTCCCTGCTCCAGCACGTCGCGACCATGCTCCTGCTCCCGCACGTCAAGACCCAGCTGCAGCGCGTGGGGACATGCAAGACCAAGCTCTCCGTCACCCAAGGCCTCCCGTGGCCACAGCAGGCTGCCGTGCCTTCACCACCGAGCTACGCAGCGTCGCGTGGCCCGGCAAATTCAAGCCAGACCTGCCTCCTCGTTACGACGACATGGCTGACCCTGCGGAGTTCCTCCAGCTCTACGAGCTGGGCATCGAAGCTGCCAACGGAGACGAGAAGGTCATGGCGAACTGGTTTCCCATGGCTCTCAAGGACGGGGCCCGCACCTGGCTCCTGAACCTGGCTCCAGGCACGATCTCCTCCTGGGACGAGATGCGCACCCGCTTCATCGCCAACTTCCAAGGTACTCGCGACCGGCCACCCGCCGTGAGCGACATGCGCCGCATCAAGCAACAACCCAGGGAGACCCTGCAGAAGTACATCCAGCGCTTCAACAACGCACGCCTCAAGATTCCCAAGGTGACTGAGGAGGCCATCATCTCAGCCTTCTCCGACGGCGTGCGCGATGTCAAGATGAAGGAGGAGCTGGCGATGCATGAAGACCTGTGCACTTCCTTGGAGCTGTTCAACTTGGCAACCAAGTGCGCCAGGGCTGAGGAAGGGCGTCTCTCCCTCCTCGAGCTGCCTGCCGCAAACCTAGAAGAGAAGAAGCCCAAGGCCAAGGATGTGAAGCGCAAGGGGGCTGCCGTGCTCGCGGCAGAACCAGACACCAAGTGGGGCAGAGATCAGCCTGAACCTTCCAAGGGCAGCCGGTACTGTGTGTACCACGACCTCCACACCCACAACACCAACGAATGTCAAGAGCTCCGAGCCGTGCGAGAAGGAAGGATCGGCCGTCGCCCCGACCACGGTGACCGGGGCTACGGTCGAGGAGGAGGAAGGAACGCAGGACGCTGGGAAGACCATGGCCCGCGCCAAGGGTGGCGCGATCAACCTCGCGAGGATCGCTGGCAAGACCCGCCTCGCGAGGGAGACTGGAGGGATCAGCCTCGCGAGGATCGCCCACATGGCAACGCAGGCCTCCCTCCGCTGCCGCTGCAGCCAAGGAGAAACGAGGACCACCACCAAGACGAGGGGGCTGGGGGCTTCCAGGAGCCGTGCGATCGCCTGCATCCTGGGCGAGGCTCAGGCCCCAGCCTCTCAACGCATCTTCAAGCAGTTCGCCCGCAAAGTGAATGCAGTCCTCCCCAGGCTTGAAGCCACGCGCCCTCTCAGGTGGTCGGCGTGCGCCATCACATTCAGCTCAGCAGATCAGCTCAAGTGTGCGGCTACAGCCGGAGTCCTCACAATGCTTTGTTCCCCAATCATCAGCAACGTGGTGGTCACCAGGACCCTCATCGATGGCGGGGCAGGGCTCAACGTCCTGTCCGTGGAAACATTCAACAATCTCCAAGTGCCCTACAGCCAGCTTCAACCAACCAAGCCTTTCTCCGGAATCACCGACGGCTCCACGGTCCCGATTGGGCAGGTCCGCCTCCCTGTCACCTTCGGGGCACGCGACAACTACCGCACCGAGCTCATCGACTTTGACGTCGCTCACATTCGCTTGCCGTACAACGCCATCCTTGGGTACCCAGCGCTGGCCAAGTTCATGGCCGTAACTCACCACGGCTACAACGTCCTCAAGATGCCAGGAAGTGGCGGAGTCATCACGGTGCCCTGTGAAGAGAAGGACGCGGTATGTTCCTTGGAACGAGCCTTTCAGGCCGCGTCACTGGAAGACCCGGATCGCGGAAGCAGGAGGCTTCCCGAGACCGCCCCCAAGAAGAAGACATTGTCCATCCCAGCCCCTCAGGAGGCAGGCCCCTCTGGGCCCGTGCCTGCCCAGGGGGAACCTCCTTCCATCGCATAGGAAAGCGCGCCCGGCGCCCTCCTCAGGCAGGGCTCGGGGGCTCTCCCCTGGAGGGCCACCGACCTGGCTAGGGTCACGAGGGAGGCGCTTGGGCACCGCATGGAGGCGTGTTTTGAAGCACGTTTCCCTCAAGAAGGAGTAAGGCAAGGAGAGCCAGACCCTCAGGAGTTCGTCAGCAAGGCCATTCAGGAGCTACAGGAGTCAAGGGTCATGAAAGGCGGCCGCCGTCTACCAGCAGTGGCTCCCCATCCAGGCAAGGATGGTGGGCTGCGCGTCTGCATCGACATATCGGGGCTCAACCGAGTCGCCTCTCTAGAGCGTCTCTGGCCCTCGCGAGTGGGGCGCTGCGGAGGTCCACCCCACAGCTACGTTCGCATGCCTTACGGCTTGCCGAACGTGGCTGCCACGTACCAGCGCCTCATGAGGGGCATCATGGAGGCATAAGAGGCCAGGCGTTCCACAGCCCTGGCGGAGATGGAGGTGGTCCGCGGGGAGCCACCAGCACCTCCGGAGCCTCCCGAGGCCCCCGGGCCAGGGGGCTCATGAGGATCGGCTTTCGCAGCCCACCGAGTCTGCTACACCAACACCCCTTCGACCTCAACGTCATCAGGTGACATATTTCAAGTTTCACTTCCAGCTGGGAGCGCCCCCCAGGGCTGCATTATTCCTAGGCCGCGTGGGTCCGTCCCTGCGGCATGTATCCCTTTTATTTCATGTTGTTAGCTTACCTTGTCGGGGGCGCCCCTCGGGCTGCATGATCCCCAAGTCGCTCAGGCCAGACCCAGCGTCTCATTTGCAGTTATTTCCGGTTATGCGTTATACCCACCATGCTTGATTATTTGATGCCGGTCCACGGCACCTCTTCTTCTCCATGCCGACCACTTGCACGTTAAAGGGGGGGTACCTGAGCATCGCGACTCAGGGCTCTTACTGGCTCTCCAGCCCTCACCCTCTGGCCTTGTCCACGGCATCGTGACCTGGCATACCAGCGACGGTTGAGACCAGCTCGAGGGCCGGGACCCGAGGACGTAGAGTGCCGGCATCTAACCAAATTTGCAGGGACACATCACAAGATAAGTCCCAGTGACAGGCGCAACCCACCTAGAGGTAGGGCCCCATGAGTACCGCGCTGGCCCACGGGTGCCCAGATACACCTCGCCAGGCCCTACCGTGCCAGCCACGTGTCAGGGCGGGGCTGTACATGCCCCGGGGGCTCCTCCCGAAGGGGGGGCCCCTCCCACATACCAGTGGAAGCACCATGCTCTGCGCTGGCTGACGACACTGCCGAGGAGCGGCTATGCCCGTACACATACGGAACCGCTATGCTCCGCGCTGGTGATAAACAACTGAGGGTGGCCCCCGGGCTGCATCAACCTCAGGGATCCCAGAGCTCAGTGTCTAGCCTCATCGTAACGCCTCCCCTCGGGAGTGCCATGCGAGGAGGCTGGGCACGGGGGCTGCGCCTGGGTCACGCCCAGACGCACGCCGCCCAGCCAGCCCCCCCCCAGGGCCTGGTTCGTCCCGCGTCCCTCCCCGAGCAGAGCCAAGGTACGAAGGCCGTTTGAGCGTCAAGGGGGACTCCTGAGCATCGCGACTCAGGAGCCTAACTGGTCACGTAGCCCCTCACTCCTTAGTTCCGAAAGGCTAACGCTGGGTGAGGTATGCGTGCGGCCGGGCTCTGCAGACGTAGAACGGTAGATCCACCCACATCACACCTCCCTACTTGCTGTTCGTGCGCCAAGGGGGACTCCTGAGCATCGCGACTCAGGAGCCTAACTTGTCATGTAGCCCCTCACTCCTTGGCCCCGTCCTGGTTTCCGGTTGGGACTAACGCTAGGTGAGGTATGCGCGGGGCCAGGCTCTGCCGGCGTAGAACATAAGCAAGTAGGAAGGAAAAGCGCAAATTTCAAGGAATTCAAAAGCAAATATCACAGTCCACACTGTTGTCTCAATGCCAAACGCAAGTTTAAACGCCTCCCCGAGGCATGATACATGTGCAGGAATTAAAGGCAGGACAGGAGCCACAACGGAGTCACTTGTCGGTGGTGGAGCAGTGCGGAGTGGGTTCGCCTTATGGAGCAGTGGGGTCAGTAGCGCCTTGCCTCGGCTTGGTGCTGAAGGCCCGGAACTTCCCCAGCAGAGCCTCCGCGCGACCCTTCACGGCCTCGGCAGCGGCAGCGGCACGCTCGCCGCTTACTAGTTCCAGCAGGCTGTCGAGGTCGACGTCGGGATTGCGAAGGTAGATGTGGGTGAGCACCCGCGTCAGTGCTGCAGAAGACAGAACACGAGCCTCAGCCTCGGCCGTGGGGCCAAGGCCAAGGGCGACATCTTCAAGAGCACGAACCAGGAAAGGAAGCAGCTTGGCAGGGCTGTCCTCGGCGCCAGCTAGCGGGCTCTCTAGTCCGCTGTCATAAAGCGTCCTCAGCGAGGAGCGAGCCTTCTCCTCCATCTCCGTGAAGGCCATGCGGTCCTCGGCAAGAACCAGGGCCTTGTCGTCCAGCTCGGCCTTCCTCGCTCCCAACTCCTGCTCCAGCGGCCTTCCTCCCTCTCCGTGACGGCCGCCTCGCGAGCCTTCACGCCTTCTTCCTGCTCTTGGCGAAGGCGGACCTCTTTCGTGAGCTGGTCCCGCAGGCCTTGCAGCTCGTCCTCCAGCGCCTTGCAGCGACCACGGACGTCGACCACCTCCCCCAGGGCTGCGTCACGAGGAGCCTTCGCCTCAAGGACGGCCTGCTTCTCCTCATCGCAAGCCGTCGAGGCCTGGACCAGCGCCGCCCGAATCGAAGCGTCGGAGCGAACCCATCCTGAAGCCAGCTCCAAGCGCCCGGCCACCAAGCGAGGGTCGGCGCCAAGAAGATCCTGCCGCAGTCGGTCCATCTCAGCAACAGCACAATCCAAAATGGCAGAAGGAGTCGGAGAGACAGCAGCCGGTGGAGTAGGAGGAGAAGGCGGCAGCGCGGCCACAGCATCCTGAGGCGGAGTCTGCTGCGCCCCAACGGCTGTAGTGGCGGCAGCAGGCAAAGGCACCTCAGGAGTCGCTTGGGCCATGGGGGTGAGCTCGCCCCAGCCAGCTGAGCCAGGCCTCGCGAGGACGACCGGGCAGGAGAAGCTCGTGCGCCGCGATCACCCTCCTTCGCGGGTAGAGGCGCTGCCACGGATGGAACCTCGGGAGCTCCCTTCGACTTCTTTGCTGCAGGCGCCAGCCTATCCAAGAAAAGCGGACGTCAAGCCTCAGAAGCAGAACAAGAAATAAAGACAAGAATCAAACGCTTACGGGTCGTCGCCAGTGAGCTCGAGCGGTCTCCGGCCAAATTTGAAGCCTGAAAGCCGGATGGAAGGGTCAACCTCGGGAAGCTTGGAAGCGGAAGGTGCGTCTGCGGTCCGTCTCGGGGCGGGGCAGACCCGCGGGAGATCAGCCCGGTCCTGTCCTTCTTCGGGATCGGGGGCAAGCTCCCGCCGTCATCCTCGTCGTCATCACTGGGAGAGAAGCGGAGAACGCGGGACCTGCGCCGGGGGAGGGGAGCCCTCGACTCTCCGTCAGTCGCTTCGGAGTCAGGCCCTTTTTCCCGCTCCCCTCCTTCCTCCTCTTCGCTGGAGTCGTCGGAGGGCACGTCCACCGGTTCCTTAGGAGTTTCCATGGGCACGGGCCCATCCCCGTTGAAGACGGGCATGGACTCCACTACCTGCTCCCAGTCGTCGCGGAGGAACAAGGGCGTAGGAGCGCCCTCCAACCTCGCCACATCGCCCCCGACCAGAGATTGGAGGACCGCAGCCAGATCTCCGTCGGCCAAGGCCGCGGGGCTCGGATGGGGCCTCCACATCGGAAGTGAGTACTGCCAAAGCGGAGCCAGCTGGTGCTCTAGGAATTCCCTCAGCAGCGACGCGCCGGTCAGCTTCGCCGCCGCCATGTTGGCCGGCCTTAGATCCGCGTCCATCTTCTCCAACACCAGCTTCGCGCGGGGGTCCGCGAGCTCCGCTCGACCCCAATCGCTGGAGCTCGTGGGCTGCTCCATGGGCAAGATCAGCCGAGGGTGAATGCGCCTAGCATCCGCCAAGACCCACTTGCTCCTGAAGCCCTCAATCCTTTTCCCGGGGTTCGAGATGGCAATGGCGCCACCGTACGCGATGAAGCTCGCGCACGAGGAAGCAGGACCGCGAGAGGTCCGGAGGTAGAAGTAGTGGCGCAGCAAGGCCACTGAGGGCTGCACCCCTACGTGAGCCTCGCAGTAATAGGCAAAGATTGCTAGGAAAAGGACGGAGTTGGGTGGAGATGCAGAGCCTGTAGCTTGTAATGGCGGAGGACAGAGAAGAAGAACTCGGAGAAGGGAGGCACCAGGCCAGCAGCAATGGCACTTACGAAGAACGGATAGAAAGTGCTCCCTTGACCCTCAGGGGTGGCGGAGCCGGCCTTGAACACCTTCGCCCCGTCGATGCCCCGCGCCGCCGCCATCTGGCGCAACCGGGCGAGGCTCGCCTCTGACACGTTCGGCGAGTCCAGGGCAGACGAGTACCAAGCTACGGCCGGGGGCTGACGAGGCGCCATGGCTTCCTAGGTCATGCGGTCAGAGTAGATCTGGAAATTTTGGAGGAAGGAAGGAGAGGCGCAAGAAAGGGGATCTGAGCAGCAACTGGAGAAAGCAAAACGCAAAGCCTAGGCAGATGCCGCTCCTTTATCAACTCGCGCGGTGGCTAAGGCGCTCACGTCCAATCAACCGCCACGCGGCGCCCAAGGCCACAGGCTGTTAGGGCCCGTGGCGCTTCGCTCTTGCCCTTCCGCCTCCCTGCACGGCCAAGTCCGGGCGCGCCTTGGGCCCGAGGGCTACTGTCGGCGTTCTAGGAACGGGGGTCCCCAGACTTGCCTGCCTGCAGCGTGGCTCAAAGGGGGGCCCAACACGGCCCATCTTCATCAACACAGACCCAAGACCCTCGCGAGGTGCCAAGCCTCGCGGGGTGGACGACGCGGAGCTTCCTCAGGCATGGCCTCACCAGGCTGGCTCGCGAGGAGGCGAAGAGATCAAGGCGGGGTACCTCATGAGGTGCCCGTGACACAAGCCATGACGACCAAGGGCGCCAGGCGGGCGCCAGCCCGCGCAGTGTCCTCCTTTCCTCTTTGGTGCAAAGGGAGCAAGCGCAACCGCGGAGTACCGAGGCATCAGGCAAAGGTTGCCATTTCGGTGCAACAAGACCAAGACCAGGAGGACTGCAAGACGGAGGTCATTGAGGAGCCCAAGACGGCGTCACCACCAGAGCTTTGTGCAGGCGAAGACTACTTTTGTCAGGATAGCTGGTACTAGCTGTCCCCCTTCAAATTAGCCCGCCATTGTTGGCTCCCTTCCCGCTCGATATTTGGGAAGAGGACCAGGGCCTCTATAAATAGGACCAGCCACCCACAGGGCAAGGGGGGGTCGGGGAAAATCAGAGAATCAGAGGAGAGAAAGAATCTGAGAGAGAGGCTAGAGGTTGGGGCATCAACAATCGGAGAGAGAGAGAGAAGGGTGAATGAACTCCTCCCAGCAGTTCATCGCCCCAGCCAAGAGCAGACCCTCGCGAGGCTGTTCTTCCTTGTATTGTTCTTCATCATCAGCCCAAGAGGCAATCCACCACGCCACACACTGGAGTAGGGTATTATACCACAACGGTGGCCCGAACCAGTATAAACCCTGTGTCCCTCTTGTTGTTCTTTCCATAGCTTAGATCTTAGCGAGGCGGAGGGGTGCAGGTAGGTAGGAGGCGAAATCTTCGCGTGCACCCCAGTGTTCGAACCTCAAGGGTCTGCCGGAACCCGAAATCCGACAGTCCTCAAGGTCATCTGCTCAGTTGATGATGGTAATGCAGTTGTCATGGCTGTCGGCGGCAGGGAAGAAGATCTGAGGCGGCGAAAGACAGTCTGGAGAGCAGATCCCTGCTGTGGTGAACCCTTCCGTCGTTGGAGCAGCTGAGCTGGGGTGGTACACAGCACCGCAGGAGTAGGACAAACCACACATGGTTTTCTTTGACACATATCTGTAACGTAAGTAATTGTGTAAGGGCTTGTTTGAATTTGAGGATTCTAACAATGCAGGGGTAGGAAATAGACAGGAATAGGATAGGAATGCACGTGCAAAACGGAGAATTTAAAAACACAGGATTTCTGCCAATCTGGGTGTTTGGTTCGCAAGAATTGGAAGATCACAGGATGCAAAGAAGCATGGTAAGATTAAGTTAAACCACAAGAAGTGTACAACCTCTTTGGCGAAGCCATGTCGATCTCAGCGTGATTGGGTTGGCCGGTGAGGATGCTCCGGCTGACTTGGCTGTCGGAGGAGGGGAAGAAGATCTTAGGCGTCTGGAGATGGAGCTTGAGGTACTGCTCCGCTGTGATGGAGGGTTTTTTCATTGGAGCAGCTCCAGTGAGTTGTACGACGCCGAGGTTGAAGCAGGACAAGAGAGACAACGTTAACCTGAGTGGAATTCTAATAGCATCTCCAATAGATGATGTAAAATACATAACCACAAAGTGCTAGATGTATACATCAGCCGCTCATCTCTGAACTTAATTGTCGAAGCTGAATTTAACTATCGAAACTGAACTTAACTGTCGAAACTGAATTTTGCTGTCGAAACTGAATTTTACTGTCGAAACTGAACACATAGAGGTGAGGCTACACGTCAGTCGACTAACTTTTTCATCTCTGGTCAGTCGATTTTGCAGCCGTTAGATACAAAATCAAGGGCCTGCAGTTCATCTTCAACCTCCACCCCCGTGAGCCGCCAGCCAGCACCGGCCAAACAGCCGCCACCCGCCGCCCACGGCCGGCGGTGCGCCGCCTCGCCCGCCCCGAAAACACTCCCCACCGTCGGTCCACCGCCGCCCCGGCCATCCCTGGCCCCCCCCCCCCCCCCGTGTTGAGCTTTTTCTCCGGCTATCCACACGCCACTGCCCCATCACCAGCAGCGACCACCGCCTCCACCCTGAACCCTAAGATAGATAGTGGGGTACCTCTCCAGCGAGCCCCCCTCCCCACTGCAGCTGGTTCTTCCTTAACTCTGGTGAGCCCCCCCACCCCCTGAAAATTGACTGACCCAAAAGTCGATTCAGTCGACTGAAGTGTAGCTAAATCGGAGCAGCATCGCAAGCAAGAGCAAGAGCGAGAGCAGCAGTGCGAGCAAGAGCAGACCAGGCAGGACCGAGAGCAAGAGCAGAGCAGCAGCGCGGGCGAGAGCTAAAGCAACAGCAGCTCCTACTGATGTGGACGTCGCCACCGAGTGAGCGACGCCGTGGAGGAACTGGTCGGCGACGCCGCCGTGGATGGAGTTGCGTCGTGTCGGCTCGGGGCCGAGCACCAGTAGCACCGTGAGATCGAATCAAGAAGAAAATGCGGTGATTAGTGTACAACCTCTTTGGTGGCGCTGATTAGGCCGCAGCTTCATCCAAGGAAACGGTGATGATGATGCTCTTTCGGTGGTGCAGGTGAAGACGGCGGTGTGGGAATGGAGGTGGCGCGAAAGATGAGGGGAACGTCAGGGCAGATCCTTGGAGTGGAGGGTGGGGTGGGTGAACCGGCGGGACAACCAGATCGATGACAGATCCTCATCCGGTACGGTGGATGAGGGACTTCGAGGTGTTGCTGTGGACGATGTCGTCGGGGAAGAGGCTCCGGCTGGGTGGTGGACGGAGGAGAGTGTGGGGCTTCGCGGGTTTTCTCGGCCTTGGTGTACGAATGGGTGGGCGGATGGGATGGGAGTGGGGAACCATGGCTTAGGGACGCGCTTGTCCGAAATATGGGGTAAGTTACGAAAGTACCCCCATCGATTTGAGGCGATTCTTTCGGTTCAGGGGTATCACGGGCATTTCGCGTGTCGGGATTTCACGGGAGGTGGGACTTTTCACGCGCATTGTAATTTAGGAATAGCATGGCGCGGGTTGAGAAGGAGGGAGTTGTTGGAGCACAACGAGACAAAGATTTATCTTAAATATTTCGGGGTAACAAGGCGCGGGTTGAAGAGGTGGGAGTTTCATAGCACGATAGACGGAGACGCTAGCTTGAAATTTCGACATAACAAGGCGCGGCTTGAAATTTCAGGAGAATAAGCTTAACGTGTACCCAAAAGAAAAAAGACAATTTAGACTAGTATGATACACTACGTACAATGTGTTTAACACGCACAACACACACAGACACCATTTAGACTAGTAAGGTACACGTGCATTGCACGCATGAGATTTGGCAACCAAATTATGAATAAATACCACATTATAGCATGTAAGCTTTGAGTCATATATGCATGATGTAGATGTTCGTTTAATTCTTATAGTTCATTTCATTCAAAATGATCTAGTTTTTATAAGAAAGCTAATCTATTTTAAGATTCATGGAATTGTGCGGTGTAAGGCATAAAGTAAAAACAAATCATGTAGAAAACATTTGGGCAATTCTGATACGGAAGATTCTAGAACAAAGAAGAAGTACTTGTGTTTTGAGGTTTGTGCATTATGCTTAAGTTCAACCATAGAGTCTTCTAGATTGTACATGTGGCAAAATCTGGTGGAATCTAGATGATATCCAATGCCCAGTAGTGCTCAAATTTGCCAGCTCTACACCATTGGATTGGCCTCATCCAACGACCATCTTTCAAAGTTAAAGTTCTCCGCACACTATATAAAAAATATAAAATATAATATATATATAGGGGTATAGATATAGATATGTGATGCGAAAGCCACCCATAATCTCCCATTAGAATAGTGTGTCCATGCACGGATGCAATGTGGCCAAACAATGTCTGCCATCGGTATCTCAAATTCAAACCAGTCTGACCTTGTTCAATGTGTATACATTACAACATGCTCTTTTCCAAACCACACCGCGCAGATATCCATTATATTCATGCATGCATGGGTTTCAAAGATCATGATCTCTTATTCAAATATTTGAATTCAACTTTACATTGATTATGACATCACCTAGTCTTTTACACCCACACATTGGTCTTCTCTTTATAATTGTACCACTAACTTTCTCTCGTGCATGCATGCACACACACTACCTGTCGGCATTATCCATCGCATACATGCAATCTTTTTCTTCAGGTCGGTCTCCCATGAAGGCACACACACACACATCCCCCTCTCCATCATATCGGGCATTGTTTATCTCTCACGTGCATGCGCAACGATCTATGTTCCTCTATGTGTGTGTGTATAGCTAGGTATTTCATAGTTTTCCAGATAAACCGATCAATCTATATATCTAGTGAGGTCTTACCCTCTTCCCCACGTCCACATCGATCAATCTATACCTCCCTATATAGGATTGCATATATAGCTAATACACCCACATTAATTATATATCCAACGCCCCCCTCTCATCATCCATGCCTTCCGCTTCATCTCTCAGACGTGCGCACAATGGCGAAGACAGGGGGCAGCAAGGGCCCTGCCCCCCCCCCCTAACATCACTGTATATCGAGGCTAATATGAATGTGATCATTAGACAATTGCTGGTAAAAATGGTTTAAGTTGATGAATTGGCCCTCCTCGTAAAGGATTAGCAATGCTTGGCCCCCTAGCTCACGGGACATTTTTCATGGCTTCGCCACTGCGCGCAACAGCGCACGTTCTCGCCCCCTCTCTCTAAATATCGATCTCGCAGTTGTGCACTCCTTCATAGTCTCCCTCCACTCGGCCCCTCGAACCATCTTCTAACCCCCACCGGATTTTGCCACATGTACAATCTAGCAGACTCCATGGTTGAACTTAAGCATAATGCACAAATCTCAAAACAACAGTGGTTCTCCTTTGTTCTAGAATCTTCCGTACCATAACTACCCAAACTTTTTTCTAGTTGAATTGCCATTATTTGTTTTTACTTTATGCTTTACAACGCACAATTCCATGAATCATAAAATAGATTAAGGTCTTCTTTGATTCAAAGGATTCTCGAAGGAATTTTGGAGGATTCTAATCCTTAGGAATTTTTCCTATCTTGGTTGTTTGATTCGTAGGATTGTAAACCATAGGAATTTTTCCATATGATTAATTTGCACTATATTTCATAGGAAACATCCCATCCACTCAAACCTCTTTGAAAGAATTTTACGTTTTTCTATGCACAATCAAACAGCCCATCCTGTAGGATTCAAGACGACATTCCACTCTAATCTGATGTTCTTCCTATTCCCGCGTTTTGGAAATCCTAGGAATCAAAGAGGCCCTAGGTTTTTTATAAAAACTAATTGATTTTGAATGAGCTGAACTATAAGAATTAAACGAAGGTCTACATCAGGCATATATGACTCAGAGCTTATATGCTACAGTGTGGTATTTATTCATAATTTGGTTGCAAAATCTGATGCGTGCAATGCACGCGTACCTTACTAGTACTTTGAGTATGTGCAAAACACAATGGCACGCTACATAGTATCGCTCTTACAGTTCATGAAGCCACGTGGCACATGTGGAGGCGTTGTCGCGACATCCTTCTGTGGATTGATCATAGTGACGTGCTGCTTCTTCCAAAAGAATGTACTCGTCCTCCCTGAGCCGCACTAGCGGTACATGCACGAAGCGAAGATGTGCATGCATGCCACGCACACACTCATTCCCTCGCACGCACACGCGGGTACACGGGCGGACGCAATTTTGTACCAAGATCCACCCCATGTGATAATTTGACATGTGTAAAGTCCTTCACTTCATTGATGGTCAATTAATACAGCGCATGCAAATTGAGTGGACATGAGGGCGTAAGAAAGACATTACTACTCCACTGCGCGCATGCGAGTAGTTAAATCATGGGTTGCTAGTATTACTTCCATTGGTCTCCTTCGTATTTTGTGCCAATTTTTGACAGTAACATAATATTTACGCATCTGAGCAGTGTAGTCTACTTGAAATTTATGTTCCACTAAACTCATTGGGAGCCGTTTCGGGCCTCAAAACCAAAAACCATCAATTAATCTTTACCTTGTTCCCATCACATTCGAAAGTACTAGTGCTACAATTAAGTGCAAGCCTGCTCACACCTACCAGTACATACCAAACCTGAACATGTTCCCACTATGCAGGTTTTAGTACTAGTGCTAGTACTTAGGTTATAAAAAGGGGAACTGCCTAATCGAAAATTACTCTACCTTCCTCCTCATAAGTCCTCCTTCTTCGTCCGTCCTTGCCATGGCCGGTGTGTAGAGCTCTAGGTCGAGAACTACTCGTAACAAGGGAGCGGCAACCAAGGCTGCAAAAAAATAAGAGAGGGCTCGCCGCCATGCAGAGACCTCGAAAGATCTCTCACGGGCAGGCGATGGCTCCCAGGAGGGCCCTAGACACGGAGGCAAACATGCGGCGCTGGAGTTGTTATCCCTCGACGACATGCCCGGTCAGCTCAATAAGCACCTCAATAAGCAGAAGGAGTTCATCCATGGCTTGGTGGAGCTGCTGAAGGAGAGCCTTGACGACATGCCCGCTGAGCTCAATGAGCAGGGGGGTTGACCGCCGGCTTGGTGATGCTGCTGAAGAAGAGCATTGCCTCGGAGAAGAAGGCGACCGGCGAAATCTTGCAACTTCAGGAGGACAAGGCGAAGCTCTAACACGAGCTGGACCTGCTCAAGGAGGAGAACGCCGGCTGGAAGAAGCTGCATGAGAATAGTAGTTCCTCGATGAAGATGTTGCAGGCCCTCGTCATGGAACAGGAGGAGGAGTTGGCGAAGCTCCGCATCGAGCACCCGGCTGCTGTCAAGGTACGTAATGCGGCCATGGAACAGATGATGAAGGCTCGCGTCGAGAAATCCCGTGTCATGGACACAATGATGAAGATGGCGGAGGAGACACGCAAGGAGATGGAGGTCGTGGAGGCGATGAAGAAGCAGTTATGACTCCGCGGCCAGCAACCCTTCATGTAGTGAGAGCAGCGCCCTAGACTTGTGTGTGCGTCTTCCTTCTTTTTGGGGGGTGATAATCCTCCTTCTTCTTTTGCTCATGTGTTTCTTATTTTGCTTCGGGTGTTTGGCTGCACGTGTCACCTTCTCTGCGAGGCATGAATCGAACAATGCTAAAAATGAGATGACTAGCAAATTAGATCATTCTTTATCGCCAATAGAACAATGCCTCTTGCTAGTAATATATAATAAGAGTAGAGAGTAGAGGATATGGCACTGGGCTGCCGTGTTTCGTGCTCCTCCGTCGTACTCAAGTGGAGAACTTGAGTATACCGCACGGTTCTTTGCTCCTCCTCAGGTCGTCGGCACATTTATACGAGCAATCAAATCACAAGGCCCCGCCTTCCAGCAGTAATGAGTCGTCAAATCACAAAGTCCCTCGCCTCTCGTGAAAAGGACCAAGCTAGACTGCCCCATCCTCTAGCCTTTTAAAAATGTATACATTTGTACAGTAGTAGTATCGATGGATTGCGCCATGGAGCAAAACTAACAAGATGTAATTAAAGAAAAATGGTGGTACATATAGAGAGCGCTCGTCGCCAAATTATGCATATACTATATGACACTACCCACTATGAAGGTACTAGTAACATAGACTAGTAACTAGTATATGCTACTCTCCACTATGACCAGCCAAAGTTGAGGCACGGATACCAATGAGGGCCTGGTTGTGTCTATACTTGGACAACTCACCTGACTGCGTGCGCACCAGGAAGCCGAAGCTCGTGTCGTGTTGGTGCTGTGTGCAGCCTGCACATTAACCAAAACCTTGCACCTCCATCTTAGCCTCCGTGTTTTAAACTTCTCAATCTCAAGGCCAATGAGCAACATGAAACCTATGATAGAGCCAATCGGATGGTTGAGAACACTACAATTCGTAGCTACAGATGCGTGTGTGTGAGAGGACGAGTGCGTGCGTGCACCTCTTCTTAGAGTACAACTGTATGTGGGTGGCATCGACCTAGGGAGCAGTGATGGTGCGTGCGACAAGTCCCGAGAGATAGGTGTAATGCGTCTGAAAAAAGACTAGTCTATAGCTCGCCACGAGGCTATTCCTGTCGAATGCCAAGCGTAAGATATGTATCCGACGGTGCCAATTTTTGCACATACATAGCAGTAGAAAAAGAACTAGTACCATGGCATATGCTACACCACGGCCAAGAAAATGTGCCGCTGTTACGCCATCCGGGAAAAGTGTCGCACTTCGAAACTACAACCGTCAATAAATTTTGAGCGCGTCTCGTCACATTCCAAATTACTACTACCACGCTATATTTAATTGCAAACCTGTTCACACCGATCACAACCTAAATGGTTTCCCACTTAGGAGCGTATTAGTAGTACTCGGTTATAAATACTACTATGCTAAGATGACTGCACATTCCTCCTCAACTCCTCATCCACAAAAAACAATCAAGCCATAGCCAACGTGAGTTCTGGGTCGAGAGATTTCCACCAGGGAGAGGTGAGCATGGAAGAGGAAGCACGAGAGATGTCCCGCCTCGCCGCAAAACCAGCCGACATGTCCAGTCGCGCAGCAGTAGCAGCACAGAGGTCCCGCCGTGCCGCCGAAGCAGCACGGAGGTCCCGCCGCGCCGTCGATGTAGCAGACTGGTCCGGCCACGCCGCGGGAGCAGCAAGGAGGTCTCGTCACACTGCCGAAGCAGCAGGGAGGTCCCGCCATGCCGCGGCGTCCTGGGAAAATTTCTCGCAGGCAGGCGAGGACTCTTACAGGCGCATGTATGCGATAGTCCATAGCTAGATGGATCAGATCTCCGGCTGGGCGAGGATGCAGGACGAGGCTACTGGCGTCATCCGGCAACTAGGGGAGGGCAATGCGAAGCTCCAAGGCGAGTGCGGCCTGCTGAGGGCGAAGATCACCAGAAGGGCGAAGCAGGAGGAGGAGACCGCTGCCTTGTTGCAGAGGATGGGCGTCATCATCAAGAAACTTATGGACGAGAATGCCATGCTCTGCATAGAGTGCAACAGGCTGGTGGTGGAATCCATGGATGCTGCCAAGCAGCGTATTAAGGACATGAAACTGATGAAAGAGATCATCGCCCGCCGCGAGAACTAGTCTCCGCGACCTGCGGTGCATAAAGAAAGAAGAGATCAGCGAGCCAGATCATTGTATGTGTCTTCCTTCTTCTTTTGCCCTTCTGTATTTCGGGCATAGCCGGATGTGGCTTTTTTAATTATCTTCCTAATTATGTAAGACAATTATTATCCACTCTCGTTGTCCTTATATATATTCATCAGTCTTGCTATAAGTCGCAATAGATGCTATATAGGTCCGCCGGATCTTACATCAAGATTCGTGCCAAATTTTCTTTTCAGATTTTCTTTTTTCTCTCTTAAATCTCAGTCGAGTGAGACATTGCCACGCCATTAAACAGAGGCTCGGGCGCCATTAATGGAGACCTTGGGAGAGAGGTGGACGGCAGATGGAGGTCAAAGGCCTCGCACGCCTCCCGTACTCAAATAGCTACCCTGCACGGCGCCTCCTAGCTAATAAAAAAAGGGGACGTGTGGCGGCACGTAAATGGTAAATAGAACGCCCACAGTTTCAATAATACTTGTGTTTCCGATTGTAACGTGACAACACTTGTTCCAAAATGACTTTGTTGATTGTTAATGTGTGCGCCTTCGCAAATCGGATAGCAAGATTACCACAGCATGTTGGTGCCATGTCATGACACCAAGCCAAGCTTCATGATTTTCATGCGTGTTTCGGATTTACAGGAATTAAAAAACCAAGTTTCTCAATGTTTCCAGCCGAGCCATGACGCCCAGATGTTTGAATTTCATTCCCATTTCTGGCATGGGACCTAGAAATATACCCGACGACACACATGTGATTTTTCAACCAGCTTTGGTGCACTGGAGCATGTGCTTGTATTTAAAATTTGAATTATGCACACAAAGGTGACACATTCCCTCTGAGAACCACGAGCCTTCTTGAGAGAAGCTTCGGTTTGCAAGAAACTTATACCAAAACTTGTTCCTATTCTGCAATTTTTTTACCATGGCATGGTAGTACCATGACATGACACCATGCCAAGTTTCATGATTTTCAGGCGTGTTTTGGATTTACAAGAATTTTAAAACCAAGCTTCTCAATGTTCTCGGCCGAACCATGATGCCCAGTTGTTTGAATTTCATTCCCATTTCTTGCATGTGACCTAGAAATTCACCCGAGGACAAACATGTGATTTTTCAGTCAACTTTGGTGCACGGGAGCATGTGCTTGTAGTTCAAATTCAAGTTATGCACATTAAGTGACCAGAAACTCAATTAATGTATAAAAAGGCCAAACGAACCCGGAATAATTCCAAAATTTAATAGGGTACTCATATAGTTCTATGTTGCCTCTGTAAAGAAAATCTGGGGGGAGGCAGTGTATATTGTTTCGCACACAAAGGTATAAAGAAATAAAGAAATTGGCATACCTATTTAATTCTTGGGTTCTTATTATTTATGCCACTAGTTGTGTATCACTACTCAGTTTTGCCATTAAAAGTTACAACTACTCAAAAAATGCCATCGATCCGTGAGATGCCTTCTCAAAATGCAATTAGATATCTAAAAAATGCCATCGTTAAGTTAGATGTTTGCTCAGAAATGCCATTAGACATTGTTATTTTCACGTCAAACCCGTTGACCATGCTACATGACAAAAATAAGCCGATTCTCACAATGATAAGTTAATGGTCTCCAGCACAACACACCCCTCAAATAAAACTAAGCACCCTGGAATTCTTTGACAAAACTAAGCACCCTGGAATTCTTTGACAACTAAACTGCTGGTTATATGATGTTGGCCATATATATTATACGTATATAATGTGAAGAAACGAGTGGTAGTACTATACCAACTAAAAGATGAAATGTACGAAATATAACGAGAAAAAACATAACATAGTTCTGTTGGGGGCTCAGCACAACACACCCCTCAAATAAAACTAAGCACACCTGAAATTAAACTAAGCAACTAACCCGGTAGACACTGCATTAGAACCACCATGAGCAACAACACTGCCACCTTACTCGGACTCCTCATCCACGTCCTCGACCTCGTCCTTGTCCCTCTTCCTCTTGGCGGATACTTCTTTGCTTGAACCGCACACTTGGCCCTTGCTCTTCATCCAACCCTTGTAGATATTGAAACAAAGGTAGCCATCCATTGCAGCGTAGTGGATGTGGTCTATATCTAGTACATACCACTCCCATGCAGGATGAAACTTGAATGGAGGTTTATTCAGTGTATCGTATGAAGGATGAACCATGGCTCCTACCAGGGTCAACATTGAAGGCTGATCATGGGAGGGCACCAGCCCTTTCTTCTGGAGGTCGAAGGGGTTGCCTACAACGAGGCCTATCTGATCCAGGACATCCCTATCGTTCCTAAAGTCTACAGTAACGAATTTGACTCGGCCGTCCTTGAGGAAATTCTTAAAATCCTGGCACTCAACGTCGGCATGGCATATGTGGTAGACCAAGAATAAGTCATGCATGCAAACCTGGATCACGGCGGGCTTCTTCTTCTCTGCCTCCTTTAGATTCTTCTCGCTTCCCAGGACTGTGGTGTACTCAACATCTAGCCCAGCAACCCACTCATCATTTGATTTTTTGAACATGCGTTTGAAGCGAGCAAGGCATTCTTTGACCTTTGCGGAAGAACGGGTGTAGATGACGTAGAACTCATCGCCGGTGATGGTTTTAACCTTGTACTCACCGCCAATCATGGAGATTTGGGACGCCATGCATTTGGGAGGAGGGTTAAGATTAGTGGAACTGTCGTAATGTGAAAGGATGGGACAACTAGGAGCGGTTTATCGATTGTAAAAATGTCGAGTGGGGGCGCATGCGAATGGCAGGGTAGTGGCTTGCCTGGTGGATAAATGGATTCATGCACAGTACTATGGGGGCCCAATTAGATGTCATGTCTACTCGACGCCCAATTAAATGGCTTTCGATGTCATGTCAAGCGTCGGGAAAATTACAGGTGATACAAAGCTTTCCATTCTCCCATGATACGGGCTTCCGAGAGCCCTTGGATCTGAGATCGAACGGTTGCATGGCGTGATTCTAGACCTATGGGTGAATATCCTATCCTGGAGGATTATTCTGCAAATTTTCAGCAACTTAGCATGCGACCGTTCGATCTCAGATCCAAGGGCTGACAGCAGCCCGTATCATGGTCGCGCCTACCACGACCGTCGCCTCGCTCGCGCGATCGCGCCCTTGGAGATTTAACACGGTGCGTTAGGCTATCTGATGTTGGCATATCATACATAGTCATCACTTAGTCACTCATACAACAAGGTTAGCTATAAGGTTGGCTATAAGAGTTTTTTTTGTTTACTTCTCTCTTTCTCTTTCTTCGTAGTATTTATTGCATTCTCCATGGAGTGACCTCTTCCAATGAAATGGTGCTCAGATGAGGTGCTATGGGCATTAAATGGCTTACCAACTCAAGTCCACAATGCATAGGTGCTTAGTTTTTTGTTGCTAAGTTTGCTTCATCTAGGTACACGCGCTTATCATCGTTTCTTCCTGGGGTCACCAAACTAGTCTCTCTATTCTTAATTAACTTGCCACATCAGACATTATGCATATGTGGTAGGCTTAGCACCTGTACGATCAAGTACAATAGTGGGATATAAGCCCGCTTTACATGGCATTTTTGCATATGTGGGGGAAAGAGGCAAGGAAAAAGTGGAGGAGTGGGCTCTCAAGCAAGAGCTAGCCTCTACATGGTGGAGCATCGGGAGAGGCACCTGTATGGAGGTGGTCAGGAATCGGGAGATTCAAGCCGGTCGTAGCACCGCAGTTAAAATGATAATGGCAAGTCAAATCACCGGGCCCCACCTGTCCGGCAATAACTCATTGTCAAATCACACATCCCTACGTTTGCAGCAGCCTACTCCCTCATCTTCTCACGTCTCTGTCGAACCGACTAGGCAGAACTGCCCAGCCTACCACACGGGAAAAGCCCCGCCCTCGACTTTTAGATAGTACAATATACTAATTTTGTATCCATGGATTGCGCCATCGAGCAAAGCCTCAAGAAAACGGTGGTACACATGTACGGACTATACAGCACGCCCATCGCGTTCGCCTCGCACCCCAGACGGTCGGTCGGTCTGGCACGCCGCTCTCCGAATGGAACGCATGTCATATTGTGTTTGCACACACATGTGGGACCGCAGTTGAGAACCGACCATAGGCACACTCCTCAGCCCCGCAAGTCGGGTGAGTTAATAGAAGCACATACGTTGGTACCTGGACGATCCCTGCAAGACATGAAAGATCAGTTCGTCCATGCATGTGACCAGACTCGAGCAGACACGCCTGGATTGGCTATCGTCTACATATCATGCAGGCTGTGTTGTACAGGGCTATAGTTTTGGTGAGAAATCTAAAAAAAGGTTTCTTGTCATCTCACAAAATTAGGTGTCATGTGCTTCGGATCACTGTGAGGGTTAAACAGCGACAACTGAGTTGGGCTAGTCATTGGGGGCACATGCACGAAGACTACTCAGCTGCCATCTAGGTCAAGCCGGCTATGTTAATTAGGACATCTATCGACGGACCCCTTTTCTACGAGTTTATCTTTAATTTGAGCTTTGGTCCTCGTCTAGTTTGTCCGTCAGGATTCATCTTGTCTCCTTTGGGCAGTGAGGTTATGATTTCTTGTCATGTGGCATTTTTTCGTGTTATATGTTATAATCCGGTGCTTCAGATCAAAATGATGACAACTGCGCCTCCGGGGCACGTGCATGAAGACTTCTCGACAGTCATTGTCGAGGTCAAGCCGGCTCCGGCCGGTAGACAAAAGAAAACTAGTACTCCACTATATAGGCAGGAGCCTCCGCGCTTCCTTGCTAGTGTTGCTCTCTTCACACTGTCTCATCCTCTCCATATCTAAAGACGACAGTGGTGGCCACACTCTCTCTCTCTACTCACCGCTGGTCACAGATCCAGCCAAATCCTCTCCGCCGGGGAAGGTGAGAAGGTGCAATGTTCACGCGGTCGTCCTCGGCGATGGCTCTTACCCACTGCCGGCGTGTCCCGATCAGCGTGCCTTGCCGTTCTCTCCCAAGCATCGCTGGCGAGGGAGGGCCTCCCACCCCTTCTTCTTCGCTGCTGTAGTGTGGGCAGATCCGGCCTCTCGCCGCCCACCTAGCGACATCCTGGGGACCCTCAGGTATAACTTCCTTAGAAACCGGCCTTGCTCTACTTCCCGAGCTCCTGACGTCGTTGCATTTGTATCTTTTACTATTTCTCAGCCCCTCTCGTGTAGATAGGATCGATCGGATGTTCGAAAACCACCTAATTTTTTACTATTAAGAGGTAAAACTAGTTCATGCACTCGAATCTAGTAGTACTTGGTTCAAACAAGGAAGAAAGGGGGTGAGGTGGGGGAAGATTTGTTACCTGAATCTAGGACTTGGTCGAAAGAGGAAATAATGGGGGTGAAAAGTAGCAGAGACTGGCTATCCAACTGGTCTCTAGGTCTAATAGGGAAATAAAGGGAACGCAGTACAAACTCAATATAAACCCGATCTATTGGTTGAAAAAGGAAAGAAAGTGGGGACTGGGGGACAAGTCAACAGAGTAAGTCCAGCACTAGATTTGCTAGCTTCACACAGTATAAGGTGGCTATATACCGAACAAAAATGGGACCAACCCAGATATCCTCTTCTGATGTTTGTTGCCCCGAGCCGCTCTTATGTAATGCCACTGGTAAAATGTAGCAGTCGCACTGTTAAAAGTAAGGACATGTTAAACCAATATTGTTTTCAATGTAATGCCTCCAGTAATATGAATCAATGGCACTTTTTTCATGTCCTGCTAAATTTCCCATTAAGATAAGTTGCTTCTTTTCGTTAGAGATGCAACTGTCCTGGTCCGCCTACTCTCCAGGAGCTTCACGCCCAACCTTGATGTTGCTCAATTTTATTGCAACTAATGAAGAAGAAGCTCTGTGGGTTTCGTTTTCTGATGGAAATGGAACCGGGGTTGGAGCCCTTTTCTTAAAAAAAGAAGAAGAAGCTGCTAGCTCATGGGACATCGCTTCATTTTAGGTGAACTGCACCAAAAGGTCCCATGGATTGAATCATCCATGTTGGTGACTAGTGTCATCCCTTCTACGATGGTGTTGACTGCAGATATGGTTCCCATCAGGAGGTATGTTCCTTTTTGGTCTGACTGTTTGCCAAAGATCCTGCATGTTGATCCTGCTCTTGTGCTACTGTTTTGGCACTGCCATGATAAAGCAGTAATGTTATTATTTTGCACCTTAATCTAGTGGCACTATTAATTTGAGGCAATGTTTTGGCACCGCTAGTGCCACTGTTTTTTTATATATTGAAAGAGGGGGTTCCCTCCGATTTCATTAAAGAAACCCAACCATAGAGAACCATTATCCGACAATATATCAGTGTAAACGGGCAGTTATGCAACTACTACTAGAACGGACTGAGTACTAGCAGGAGACAAGTTCGCCACATAAGCTAGGCAGGTAGGGGGACGCAGCACCAGCTCGACCAAGTTTGGATTACAACCCAAATGCTACCATAGAAACATCAGGGGGAAGATAGGGACTGAAAGAGCCAGCTTCAGCATCCCAGTCTAAGCACCCCCAGCCTTCATCCTTGCGATGCATGGTACACCTTGTTTGCCACCTGCTCGACCCTAGTGTCACTGATAAATGAAGTAATAATACAGTTAGAATAGAGCAAGTGTCCTCTCTATCATTTCATTTCCAATGTAGATAAAGAAAGTGCTTCTCTTTGTTAATTTATGTTTCATCAACTAGTCCCATTGTTAATGTTTAAGCGTTTCTGCACACTAGGGTGCTTAATTTTAGTTGATCTGCACAAATATAGAGATTTGAATGTCTCAAGGCCCCTCCTTGTACTGCCGCTATACACTGATGTTCATCACTGGCAGAAGGTGTATCGGGGAGATATGGGTCGATTTCCTGTATGATGTAATATTTTCTTCTGTTTATTAGTGTATGTTTCATCAACTAGTGCCACTATAATGTAATCACGCCTTTTCATTATCTATGCAAACAGGGTTATTCAGCTGCATTTTGGTGGAACTGCACGAATGTACGGATGGAACCGGCATATATGCAGAGTGCGAGGTGCCAAGTAAAAATTACTGACAGCAACCCTGCTCCATCTAAGCATTGGCATCCACCACCATCAGTGGGATGTGTGGCGCTCACTGTGGACGGATCTTTCTTGGCAGCAAATCCTCTAACCAAATACTAGTAGCTTAGACTTTAAAAAATACTAGTTGCTTATATTCGCAGTTTTCTAGGGGTGTACTCTTTTCTGAAAGAAGCACCAATCTATTTTTCTTTATTTGTACACAGTGTCACAACTTTGACCCAAAGGTCCAGAGCTATTTTAGGGTGATTGGCGTAGTACTCGGAGACTGATTGTAAGCATGATTTTTATTAGTTGTCACACTAATTGTAAGCATGAGAAGATGGAAGATTAGGTTAGTGCGAAGCTTACCTTAAACCCTACCGACGCCGTTGAAATGAGGCGAGCATCGAGGGAACCGTGGAGAACGGCGGGGAAGTGACGTCACGCCATCCGGCCTCCTCTTGCGGTGGGAGAACAAATACTCCTGTGGCTCCGGCTGGCTCTGCACCCTCACGAACGGCACACCGTACTCGATCGATTTGTTATCCTCTGGGTGCTCGACCTTCGACCTGTACGCCCACCACCTTCGCCTGACTTTCGCCTCGGGCGAATCTGTCTGCTCCATCGCCCAGAGGAGATACTCGATGAACTCGAAGGACTGTGGTGTGACTGCCGCCGAGGAGTACATTGCCGCCCTCATCGCCGTCGTCTCGCTCTTTTGCATACATTGCCACATGGCCCTCACCGTCCTCGAAATCTCCCACTCATTGTCAAACCAAGTAAGGATCTCCTTCAACTTGGCTAACTTTACCTGGTCACCACCGGCGATCTGCCTGATTCGCTGCTGCATCCCCTCCATAGATGTCCTTCTGAGTGGTCTGGTTCTAGCTTTGGAAGATGGGAGGAGAGATGGTGGTCTTGCAATAGAGAAGAGGGAGAGGCGAGACGGTGGTTTTGGAATGGAGATGATGGACAGGAGAGGGGGTGGTTTTGAAATGGAGAAGAGGGAGAGGTGAGATGGTGGTTTTGGAATGGAGATGATGGAGAGGAGAGGTTCCCCTGCCTTTCGGTCGCTGACAGGTGATTCTCAGAGAAGAAACTGCAAGTTTTAGTTTCAGATAACAAACTCCAAGTTCAGTTTTAGATAAGAAACTGCAACTTTTAGAGGGAGAGCATTTATATTAACACGGCCTTTTCAAATAGTGTTAACATCATGCTGGAAGTTTTATTCATGGTCGAAACTAGAACTACCCGCCAGTTAACATCATGTTGATCAACATTCTTGCATAGCACATCTTCATATGATGCACAGTCAAAAAGATATGCTATTTTTAAGATGCCCACACAATGTCGAGTGTGCGAAAAACAGAGAAAACGAGGGACGAAGTTTTGGCAAGTGATGGACGTGGTGTGCGTAGATGACAATTGGGACCCACATATCAATAAAGGCAGAGGCAAAAAAATTGGAGATATTTTCTCTGCATAGGTGGAATCGAACCCGGGCGGAACAGCTGTCGGGTAGTGTCACTCGGCCACTAGGCTAGTTTAGTTGTTTCGTTACTAATAAGGCACTTCATCAGGTGGTCGGATCTTCTCCTGCACTTTTGTGCGCTCACCGCGATGCCGCTGTCTGCCATTGTGAACATGCTGAACAAACAAGAGGAATCTGGAGAGGACTGTACGTGGAGAGGCGGACAGTCGGGACCCACCAGGTCTATGGCCGTACGCAAGCAAGTGCCTCATCGAAAAAATACTTGCTCCTAATGCTATACTGACGTTGGGGCCCACGGGTTTGTCAACATAGTTACATTTTTTAGGTGCTTCAACGTAGTTACTATAGGAGATAAATTCACAACGAAGCCGGGGAGCTGGCAGGTATCATTTATTATCACTGGGGCAGCAAGTATCAGCTGGGTTTTGGGCTGCCCCGTCTAGGCTTTCTTTTTTAACATGCGCAGCCCACGACCTCGGATGGGAGGTCCATAGGCCTATTTGTATTTTCTTGAGGGTCGTCATGTATCGACCGGCCCATGGACCTCCCATCTGAGGTTTTATTTTTCCTGAAACATCGGCATCCCAATTTATGTATTTTTTTGAAGAAAACACAAAGGTTTGTTCTATTTTTCTATATAAGAATAGGAACGCCTGGTCCAACTTATGTTTCCCTTCTAACTATATTATATATATTTAAATTATTTTATATGTTATTATATATTATTGTTATTGTCATCATATATTTAACAGATACTTACATATGTAAGAAAACAATACCCCACATCTTATTAACTTATAAAATAATTTCTTAACAATAAAATCCTGGATTTTTTTGGCAACGAAAATCCTGGTGATTGTGTACAAAAGCTTGGTAAGATTTAAGGACCAATGTAATAATAAATCACTTATTATTTAAATATATATATATATAACAAAATGCTCAGCCCTGTTTATTTTTTGATAACATTGCTGCGCCCACCCCAACATTATAATTAGAATAAGCCCAGCAAAATCGTGTATTTTGAGAAAGTGCAAATGGCCTGTAATTTTTTAGGAAAAACATAAATGGGCCGCATGGACGCTACATTATTTGTTCACCCAGCCCAACTAATGGACTGTAATTCAAAAAAAAGATCAAATGGACTGTAAATTCTACCCCGCAAAAAAGACAGTAAATTCTGAAAAAATGGGTTGAATATGTGCCACATTTTTGGAGGCTAAAATGTGGGCCAATAGGTCGAAGCCAATGCAAGTCATTGTCATCTTAGTCAACAAATGATTCTGACATCGTTAGCCGTTGGATTTACATCCAACGACCGGCATCCATCTTCAATCTCTCGTCTTCTTCCTCCGACGCCACCGGGACCACCTGCTCCCGCCTCCTGCTGCTAGCAGCTCTGCTTAGCACGCTTCGCTGTGAAGCGCTACTCCACCGTTGGCCAGGCCATCCCTCCACCCCTCCACACCTCCTGTTCTTCTCCACCGACTGCCGAACCACACCGCACCAGAACCAGTTAACCCTCGTACACCTCTCCGTCTACGACTCTACTCCCGCGTCTTCCCATCTCCGGCTCGTTGCTGTCTGGGGTCTCGCCGTCGTACACCACCTTGGATGCGCTCAGCGTGGAGTGCTCAATGTGGTCAACGAACGACACCATCAGAAATAGACTGTGTGTGGAGAGGCTGGCAGCTGGGTCCAAGGCCGCATGCAAGGAAATGCCTCCTTATTATGCGCAAAATAATGATTCCTCCACCTGACAGCTGGGACCCACCGGAAGGGCCTCTGTATTTCGCGAAAAATGTTCCCACCGCTGACAGGTCGGACCCACCAGCTATATCTTCTCACACAAGGAAGTGCCTCCTTATTATGCACAAAAAATGAATACCCCCTACTAGCTAGGACCCACAATAGTGGGAGGCTGACTTGTGGGCCAACTAAGTTGACGGGGACGGAGGGCTTTGTCAACTTAGTCAATATGAACGATTCTAGCTCCAGTGACCGTACGATGTCCATCCAATGGCCATAGTGCTTCTTCAAGCTCTGGTCTTCTTGCTCCAGCCGTCCAAAGTAGCACCGGTCGTGCCTCGTGCTCCTGCCTCCCGTGGCCGGCTGCGATGCCGCGGAAGCCTCACCGCCCCCTACTACTCCCACCGCTGGCCAGGCCATCCCTCTACTCACCCACACCCCATGTTATTCTGCGGCACCCCACCCCTCATACTCCTCTACGCATGGGCATCCACTGCCGCGTCTTCCCCGGCTCCGCGTCATCCCCTTCCTAGGCCTCGTCGTCGTCCACCGCCCTGGTGCTCTCGGCGCGGCATGGTCAACGTGGTCAAGGAATGACTTCCATTGGACGTGGATTGTACGTGGAGAGGATGACAGCTGGGTCCACGGAAGCGGCAAGGAAGTGCCTCCTTATTACACGGAAAATAATGATTCCTCCACCTGACAACAGGGACCCACCGGACGGGCAACCTTATTTCACAAAAAAAAAACATTTCCCCCTGACTGCTGGGACCTACCAGCGACATCTTCACATGCAAGGAAGTGCGTCCGGGCAAAAAAATGATTCGCCCCCTGACTGCTGGGACCCACCAGCTACATCTTCGCACGCAAGGAAGTGCCTGACGGTCGGGACCCACCTGGTTGTAGCGTATGTAGTGTTTTCATTATGGTCGTGAACATGTACGTACATACTGGTTGATGTATAGGCGCGCACGTGTCATAGTAGAGGCGCGCACGTAGCATGACACGTACGTACAGCGGCCAGGGTGCAAGAAAGTAAATATGGCCACGTACGTACATACGGGTGGGGTCTCGAATGCCTACTCACGCGTACGTACGGCCAGGGCTTGTGTACATGGCTGGATCAGAACAGAGAAACTGCTTCGTCGTCGTGTTCATGGGGAGGCAACGGAATGCGTCGTGTTCATCGGGAGGCAACGGAATGTGTGGGAGCCAACCGGCTTGGACGGAACAGCCGACGGAAACGAGTCCTGGCGTACCGCAGAACAGAGGAAACGGCCTTGTGTTCGACCGGCCACGTTCGAAACGGGATCATGTTCATCGGGAGGGGTCTGGCGTACCGCAAAACGGAGGAAACAGACCTCCTATGGTCGAAATGGGGGTCCTGTTGATCAGGAGGGGTGTGGCATACAGCAAAACAGAGGAAACAGACTTGTGTTGGAGTGCTATGGTCGAAACGAGGGTCCTGTTCACCAGGAGGGGTGTGGCGTACAGCAAAACGGGACTCCACGGGATACTGTTCATCTCCACCGTCGACCCCCTGCAGCCTCCATGTGCTACTATTCATCCATCGTCGACCTCCTCCAGCCTCCACATGTGATTGTTCATCCACGGGCTCCTGTTCATCCAGCCTCCACCGCGCGCTACTCCACCGGCTACTGTTCAACTAGCCCTCTCCACGGGCTCCTGCTCAACCACCCCTCCACGGGCTACTGTTCATCCAGCCCTCCACCATCTACTGTTCACCCAGCCCTCCATGGGGTGGTCCTGTTCATCCAGCCCTCCACGGGTTCCTGTTCATCTAGCCCCAACCGGCTCGATCGATCAGGGTCCTGTTCATCCAGAGGCAACACCACGGGGTCATGTTCATCCACCCCCACTGGGAACTGTTCATCCAACCCCCCAGCAATGCTCACTGTTCATCCAGAGGCAACACCACGGGGCCCTATTCATCCACCCCCATCGGGAACTGTTCATCCAACCACCCCCCCCCCCCCCCCCCCCCCCCCCTCGGGAACTGTTCCCCCCACCCCCCCCCCCCCCCCAGCAACGCTCACTGTTCATCCAGAGGCAGCATCGACCGGCTTCAGTTAGCAACGGTAGCGAAGGAATCGCTCGATCGGGTTCAGTTATGTAACACCCACGATGCGGCTATATCTCCCACATGTCGGAGCACGACTTAGAGGCATAACCGCATAGTAGGCATGTCGCAAGAGGGGTAATCTTTACACATCCCATGTATAGAAATAGAAAGGGATAAAGAGATGGCTTACAATCTCCACTTCACACAATACATAAATATAGCATTACATCATCCATGATACAATCAAGGTCCGACTACGGAACCAAAATAATAGAAGACCACCCCTAATGCTAGATCCCCGATCGCCGCGACTGGGCTCCACTACTAATCAACTGGAAACGAAACAACACAATGAACAAGACCTTCATCGAGCTCCTCCTTGAGCTCGGTTGCGTCATCTGCACGGTTATCATCGGCACCTGCAACTGGTTTTGGAAGTAATCTGTGAGTCACGGGGACTCAGCAATCTCACACCCGCGAGATCAAGACTATTTAAGCTTATGGGTAGGGAAGGGGTAGTAAGGTGGAGCTGCAGCAAGCACTAGCATATATGGTGGCTAACATACGCAAATAAGAGCGAGAAGAGAAGCAATGCAACGGTCGAGAAGCTAGAAGTGATCAAGAAGTGATCCTGAAACTACTTACGCACAAACATAAATCCAAAACCGTGTTCACTTCTCGGACTCCGCCGGAAAGAGACCATCACGGCTACACACGCGGTTGATGCATTGTAATTAAGTTAAGTGTCAAGTTCTCTACAACTGGCTATTAACAAATTCCCATCTTCCCATAACCGTAGGCACGACTTTCGAAAGTTCAAACCCTGCAGGGGTGTCCCAACTTAGCCCATCACAAGCTCTCACGGTCAACGAAGGATATTCCTTCTCCCAGGAAGACCCGATCAGACTCGGAATCCCGGTTACAAGACATTTCGACAATGGTAAAACAAGACCAGCAAGACCGCCCGATGCACCGACATCCCGATAGGAGCTGCACATATCTCGTTCTCAGGGCAACACCGGATGAGACATCCTACGAGTAAAACCAAACCTCAAGTTTCCCCGACGTGGCCCCGCAGTCTACTCGGTTCGGACCAACACTTAGACAAGCACTGGCCCGGGGGGCTTAAAATAAAGATGACCCTCGGGTTGGCCGACCCGAGGGAAGGGTAGGTGGTGGTGAGGCAAATGGTAAAACCAAGTTTGGGCCTTGCTGGAGGAGTTTTATTCAAAGTGAACTGTCAAGGGGTTCCCATAACACCCAACCGTGTAAGGAACGCAAAATCAAGGAACATAACACTGGTATGACAGAAACTAGGGCGGCAAGAGTGGAACAAAACACCAGGCATAAGGCCGAGCCTTCCACCCTTTACCAAGTATACAGATGCATTAAAGTAAATAAGATATATTGTGATATCCCAACAATAACCATGTTCCAACATGTAAGAAACTTCATCTTCACCTGCAAATAACAACGCTATAAGAGGGGTTGAGCAAAGCGGTAACATAGCCAAACAACAGTTTGCTAGGAAAGGTGATTAGAGGCTTGACATGGCAACATGGGAAGCATGATGTAGCAAGTGGTAGGTATCGTAGCATAGCAAAAAGAGCGAGCAACTAGCAAGCAAAGATAGAAGTGATTTCGAGGGTATGGTCATCTTGCCTGAGATCCCGCAAGGAGGAAGAACGAGTCCATGAAGAAGACAAATGGACGAAGTCAAACGGATCCTCACAAACGCGACGTTATCGGAACTAACCCAAAGAAGCAACACCGGAAAGGAGCAAACAACATAGTAAACAACCATCACATAAATGTGGCATGATGCACAACCAAGTATGATGCATGTCCGGTTTAATGAAGCATGGCATGACAAAGTGCAACAAACAACACTACAAATTAAGTGGAGCTCAATATGCAACGGAGTTACATATTGACGAAAACACCACATGACTTATTTAGTTCTCTCCCATTTATATACTCAACAAAATTAAATGTTGGTTAGCATGGCAAGAGTTGAATCAAAAGAAAACTACCTATCTTGGCAAGTTTAAATGAGGTCGGAACAACAAACACCAAATCCGGAAACTCCTCATGTGCAATATTAGGTTTGGTCCTATTCAGCCCTAAACCATATTTTAGAGTTGCTAAACATGCAAAGAGATGCCACCATGTTAAACTATGCATTTTTCTACCCCATTTACATATAAAGTTTATTTAAAACCGAGCTACGGTTATTAAGTTATGAATTAAAGCATTTTAACATGGCATAGGAGCAAATTTAACCAAACAGCATTTTAAACATTTTAAACATGTGAGAAAGTTGGAGATTATTAAACTACACAAAATTCTAAGCATTTTACATATATAACTTATTTACATGTGATGCACGGTTTGTGAGATATGATATGCATGAAGTATGAGGGCTTTTCTGCAAAACTGCCAACTCTGGAAAATTGGACAAAATCGAAGAACGGGAAAAAACAAAGTCGGGATGAAACTAGCAGGCCCAGAAGTGCACAGGGATCTGGGCGGCCGCTCACCAGCGTGGCCACTGGGCCGGCGCGAGCTGGGCCTGGCCCGGTCGGTGGGGATGCAGGCTGGACTGGCGCGACGCTGGGCCTCTCAGGCAGATCGAAGCGGAGGTAGGGCGAGGTCAACGCGAGGCAAAGGGGTCCCGGCGCTGGCAGGTACTAGCAGGATCTGGGCCTGGCGCGGCTTGGGTCAACGCATGTAGGACGCGCGGCTGGCTCGTCCTCGACTCGTTCCTGCAGCAGGGACCGACCGGGAGCTCGATGCGGACGACGGCAACGAAGAGCTTGCCAGATCCACCTGATCCAGGCGAGGCAGCGGCAGGGGAGGCCGGAAACGGATAGGACAATGGCGGCAGCACCCAGATCCGTTGGCCAGGGGAAACCTTGAACATGGCGGGAGAGAGAGAGGTTAGAGGGAGGAGGAGAAAGAGACGGCCAGGGAAAACAGCAGCGTGGCGGGGTACTGGCCTGGTCGGCTTGTCCGACGATGGCGCTCGCCGGCAACGAGGTGAGGAGGAGGATGTGGAGGTTCGGCCGGCGTGTGGATGCACCAGATCGAGCGGGAGGAGCTCGATGCGGCGTACGGGCGACGGTGGAGAGATCCGGGCCTGGACGGGCCCCGGATGGGCTTCACGGGGCACGGGGGCTGGTGGTGGAGGAGGCGCCAAGTGGCTGCGGGGGAGAGGGTGGCTTCGGAAATTGAGGAGTGGGGGTAGGTGGCTGGCGGCTGAGAGGTTAGGGGAGGGTCTAGGGGTAGGTTTAGACTAGGGTTTGATCTGATTTAGTAGGCGGTGGACTATATATAGGTAAAAACAATTGAGGTTGGACCCTCCGATCGTAATCGGGCGGTTGAGAAAAATATATGTTAGGAAGTCCAATTAACAAAACGGAGATGTTTCGTAGATGTTTGGGGATGTTCTGAGTCCAACGGTGACAACTGCCTAGGTCGGGTTCGGGGAAGTTTCGGACACGCACGCGAGGGAGTTTGTGCTCTGAGCAAAGAGGGGTTTTCGGACCGTGCAAACGCATCGGACGGCTCCGGGCGCGAAGACGGGTAGGCATGGGCCTAGGTGGACTGTGGAGAGAGGGTTGGTCTGAGAGAAGAGGGGAGAGATGCAGCCCGACACGGTTTCCGAAGACCGAAAACGTCCGACAAAAAGACCGGCTATACTACCGCTATAGTTAACCGTTGGGGCATCAAACGAACTCCGAACGCGATGAAACTTGGCAGGCGGCCTACCTACAACATGAAAACACCGCATGCAACCTTTCAACCCATTCCAAGAACATTTTTCGGCCACTTATAAAATAATATTTCGGAGGTGCCGCGGGCGCGTGCAAGTGTGTCCGGGCTCAGAACGGACAATGGAAAGAACGAAGAGACCGGGACGGATGCAAGCTGATGCAACACACAAGCGAATGACATGGCAATGACGGCGAATAACTGGAAGACACCTGGCGCATCGGTCTCGGGGCGTCACAAGTTAACAGCCATCGATCGATCGCCCGAATTCAGTAACGCGTAGCCTGCAGTGCAATCGCTCGGGTTCAGTTAGAGCCCAACGCCTCGCTCGGGTTCAGTTAGAGCCCAACGCCTCGCACCCACGCGCGTGCGTGTACGAGAGAAACGTGCATCGCTCGGCCCCGACCACCCACCATAACCGGGAACACCCTGATATTTTCCTCGCCCCCGCTTCTATCATGGTTTTTTCCATCATGGACGGCCCAAAGAATGTCATGCAGTTGCGTCTCTAGCCCGCCTAGGACGAAAAGCCCATTTTCTGTCATGATTTTTTGTCATAGAAGTAGGACCCCACCACATCTATGATGATACCGTGTTTTTCACAATTGTTGTCATAGAAGTGTCATAAGTATGACAGGAAAAAAATTCATTCGGCCCAAAATGTCACGGATGTGTCTTTTTTTGTAGTGTTATTGTCAAAATGAGCCATAAAATATGTAAAGAAGTCATTTTTGAGATATGGGATTGGGCTTAACTTATTTCGCTTTGGAGGGGTGTTATGGGTAGAAGCTCACTAAAAATTCAAGGGAAGGGGAATAGTGAAATGACTCTGTTGTCTGCCTATATTACACTCAAAATGCAACTGCTCACGCCCGCGTCACACCTGACCCTCAAGTAAAAACAAACACGCAAGCATTCATTGCCCTGCCCGCTTGCATCTCCTCTCCCCTTTCCCTCTACCTCGATCCCCTGCCTGCAGCACTAGGGTTCCTCCAGCGAGCCGTTGCCACTGGTCCCATCTGGCCTGGTCCTCAACAATGCTCTGTCCATCTAGGCTACATAGCCGGTGGGTAGGGCCAAATCTCCCCGGCTGCTCCTCCCTCTGGCACCGCCCCTCATTCTCATGGTCTCCAGCAGCTTCTCCACTATGGTCCGTCCAGCGCACTACTCTGGCGGGCGCCGCACAACTATGGCTGATGCCACACTGTGGCAGAAGGCACCTTATTCCCCCTCCCCTCCTCCCAGGCCATGGCCTTGAGGTGCTATTGAAGGATGAGCTCATCCAACAAGGTGAGGATCTCTTCTGATTTTTTTTGCAAAATTTTCATTCTGATCCACTATACGATGAATTGCTATGAGCTACTTTTACTGCTGCTATATTGTGCATTGTTATGAGCTGCTCCTGCTGCTGCTATATGATGAATTGCTATGAGCTGTTGCTGCTATATGATGAATTGCTATGAGCTACTGCTGCTGCTATATGATGAGTTGCTATAAGCTGCTCCTGCTGCTGCTATATGATGAATTGCTACGAGCTTCTCCTGCTGCTGCTATATGATGAATTGCTATGAGCTGCTCCTGCTGCTGCTATATGATGAATTTCTATGAGCTGCTGCTGGTATATGATGAATTGCACATTGCTTCTGTTGTATGATGAGTTGCTATCAGCTGCTGCTGCTATATGATGCTTTTAGGTGGTGCTGCTATATGATAATAATAACCAGCCACTTGGACCATCAAATTTCAATAAATAATTGGTCTTCATTTAAATGTGGGTCATGCGTTCTTTGTTTAAATTAGGCAATGGGATCTCTATGGACGACATTGACCAAAGTAGATTGTGCGAAGTAGATGGTATCTTTGTATTTGCATTTTGAACAAATAGTGATGGTCTGTTTTCCTATCATATTAATTACAACACTGGGTTCAATTTGTGATGTTTGCAAGTCAAATTAATTTTCATACGGGTAGCAAAATGACAAAATATAATGCAATCTAGACTTTTCACTGATCATACCAAAGATAAGCTGAAAAGGAAGGCAATGAAAAGAGCTGGTTGGCTTATAACCTGGAGCTTATATTCACAGGTGCTTATTTTCTTAGGATAACTCGTAATAACTGTCCCTAAGAAACTTGTCCAATATAACTAACATACAAATAACATGTCATGATGATTGCAATGGAGGAGTGACCTACCATAGCACACTATATAGGCTCACCATTGCCTCTCCTTTTTTGTGATGTTCCATGAAATTTCCACATACATCTTGTACTTTTTCACTGTGTCACCCTATCTGCAAGTTGACACGGCTAATTTCAGACATCTCTACATGATAATACATTGCATATCCCCTGCACATATTTAAACCACCAATTAACGATTGTGTGCGTAGCATAAACTAGCCATTACTCTGTGTGCTAGACTAGCAGGCACTCTAAGGGAGCCTAATGTAGTGCACTGGAATTCCTACATGCCACATACGATTTTGTGTGATGTACTACCTCTATTCCTAAATATATGTCTTTGTAGAGACTCCAATATGGACCACATACAGATGTATATAGATGCATTTTCGAGTGTAGATTCACTCATTTTGCTCCGTATGTAGCCTATAGTGGAATCTCTAGAAAGATTTATATTTAGGAATGGAAGTATGAGGCAGTATCATGTATGACATCTACATATCTAATTTAGCAGCCAGTAGTAGAAATCATTGTCTACACAAAGGGGTTACTGGTCAAAAATCCTAGCAGAGCACGCTGGCAGGCACACAGCAATACAAGAGAGAGAGAGAGACGCACTTACAAGATCATAGCAATGCCTTAGTCCAGGATCTTGGTTGGCCAAGCTGTTAGATCTAGAAGAAACATCATCCTTGTAGTTTTTGCCAGCTGCATAACAGGTAACAGCGACCTGTTAGTATATTTGAAGTACATCGGGTAGGTGATGCTGGACGGGTTTAGAGGTGACAAGTACCTAGGCCGTGGCGGGTGCTTGGCATCTTGCCAGACGGTGGGAATCAGGTTAGAAACGTCAAGGTTGATGACGCTATGCTAGCTATCAGGGTCCGGTAATGAGATCTAGAACCGTCGAGTAGGGTGTTTGTGGAGCGGCTCTGGTAGGGTGGACTACGGTGTAGGCGAAGTGGATCTGTGGCCGTGGACGAGGGCGTCGGTGAAGCTGCTCCGGTGGTTGGGTTAAGGATGGTGTCGACGATGCAGATCTGTGGTCGTGGATGGGGCGTCAGAAGCTGCTCCGGTAGGTTGGATGAGGGTGCGACGAAGCGGATCTGAGGCCGTGGACTTGTGAGTTGGCAAAGCGGCCCCGGTAGGGTTGAGAACGGTATAGGCGAAGCTACTCCAGTAGGGTTGACGATGGTGTCGGCGAAGCGGCTCCGGTAGGGTTGAGGAAGGTGTCGGCGAAGAGGATCAAAGGCCGTCGACGGGGCTGTCGGTTGGGCGGCTCCGGGAGGTGTGGACGAAGCGTCTCCGGTGGGGAGTACGAATGAGCCACTATAGATGCCATGTGGTTGACAAGAGTACCGGCGAAGCAGATCCGGCGCCATCGAGAAGGCCGTCACTGAATGGGCTGTGGTATAGTGGTGGATGAGCAGTCTACTTGTTTCTAGTGCAGGTGGGAGGGGTAGATGCGGCTGCAGAAGCAGATCCCGCAAGGTGGATGCCGCTGGTAGTGAATGGGCTCTGGTACACCGGTGGATAAACAGTCTAGGGTTTCGAGAGGGGAGGGGTAGAAAGGTCTATGGAGTACGGAAGGCGTGATGTAAGATGCTCTGGTGATGTGGAGTTAGTCGTTTTTGCGGGAGGGGAGAGGAAATGGGGGTGTCGTGTGGTGGGGGAACCGGAAGTTACCAAATCAGCCCCGACCTATTATGTAGATGAGGGCGGCGGAGGCGGCGCTCGCCAGGGAGGACGGCAGCACCGACGGCGTGGAGGATGAGGCCAACGCGGCCGCGGAGGAGAGGGAGCTCACCAAGTGGGCGGAGTCTACCAGGGAGGCCAGCGGCACCGGCGATGAGGCTTCCCTCGTTCAAGACGCGGGCGACGAGTCGTCCGAAGAGGAGGTCGAGGTGAACAACCCCCCAGCCGCGGGGAGGCAGCGCGTCCTGCGGCGGGCTACCTCTGGCGAGTCGGTCTGGCCCAGTAGGACCACGGAGCGGCAGCCGGCCCAGGGGCAACCCATGCGCGAGATGAGGGCGACGAAGGTCGCGGTAGCGAAGAAGGTGGTGAAGGCTGCAGTGGCGAAGAGGACATCAACTGCTTCTTCCTCTTCCAAGCAGCACCGGACCCTGTCCCCTTCTCCTCCTCCTTCGGACAGCACCTTGGAGTCCGAGTTCGACCTCGGGTCCTTTAGCCTGGCAAGGAAGAGGAAGCTAGCGGAGGAGGAGGTGGAGAACGAGTAAGTATTCTGCCCCCCATCATCTCCTGACCTTACGTCTGTGTTATCTTCCTTTGATTTGGTGTCATCTTCACAGGGACACGGAGACGCTGGCACAGAGGGTAGCGAAGAGGGCCAAGGCCTCAGCGGGCGACAAGCCCCCTGCAGGTACTTTGCATACGCTGCTGTTGGTGGAGACTAGCCCAGACAGCAGCCCCCGAAGTAGCCCCGCTTCAGCCCCCAGCGTGAGTCCGCCACTCACTCCTTCAATGATGAGTCTTGGGGTGTGAATCTTTGATGCTGACCTTGCTGGGTTTGCAGGAGAAGAATGGCAGCATGAGGAGCCGCCGAGGGCCACCCCCAACATGTCGTGTAACGCCCCGAGACCGTTGCGCCAGGTGTCTTCTAGTTATTTGATGTTGTTGCCTTGTCATTCGCTTGCGTGTTGCATCTTGCCATGTCATCATCCACATTGCATCTGCATGTTTTCAAAACTTGCATCCGTTCAGGTTCCCCAGTTCTCTCCGTTGTCCGTTCTGAGCCCAGACACACTTGCACGCCCCCGCGGCACGTTCGAAATATTATTTTATAAGTGGCCGGAAAATTTTCTCGGAATGGGTTGAAAGTTGGCATGTGGTGTTGTTATGTTCTTAGTAGGCTGCTTGCCAAGTTTCATCGCATTCGGAGTCCGTTTGACGCCCCAACGGATAACTATAGCGACAATATAGTCGGTCAAATCGTCGGACGTTTTCGGTCTCCGGAAACTGTTGTCGGGCTTTCCCTCTTTTTCCCTCACTAGACCGTCTACACAGTCCAGTACCTACCATCAGGCCCAACCTAACCTCTCTCGTCAGCCCGCGGCCCTCCTCGCGCGCATGTCCGAAAGTTGTCCCGGACCCAACCCGGGCAGTCATCACCGTTGGGTCCGGATCATCCCCAAACATCTATAAAATATCTCTGTTTTCTTATTTGGACTCCTCTAACCTTTTATTCTCGATCGTCCGATTACGATCGGAGGGACACGTTAGCCCCTAACCTAATCCACCAGCTTATATAATGGGGCAACCCTAAAAACTAGGAGAGATGTCCCATCCTTCCTCCTTGCCGCCGCCACACTCAAATCACACATCGGGATCCTCCCCGATCCCCTTCTCCTCGGTCTCCTCCTCCATCCAAATCGAACCAACCAAGCCACGTCGCTCTAATCCCACAGGAGCCCGAGCTCCCCTCATCCCCGAGCTCCACTCGAACCCCCTCCTGCTCTGCTTTGTCCCGATCACCGAGCCCAACAGAAGATGGGATCCTCCATGTCATGCTCCTCACCGAGCCCAACCTTGTCGCTGGAAACCAACGTCGTTCCACCTCAACTTGCGGCCTCCACTGCTTCTCCTCGAGCCCGCAGGCACCAGCTTCCCCGCGCCACTGGAGCGCAGCCTCCCTTCCGCCGCCATCGAGCGCCGGCCATGCCCGAATCCCCGTGTTCCCGCCAACCTCTGCGTCGTCAAGCAGCAAGCCGAGCCCTTGCTTCCTTCTCCTTCTTTACTCTCTCTCTCTCTCTCTGCCCGAGGAGATCGAGCGAACACCCGAGCGTGCTCGTCCCTGAGCCCCGTGCGCCAGCCTCGACCTCCTCCTCGTTAGAGTCCCGCACAAGCCGCCGCTGCGGGTCGTCCTCCACTTCTTCCCCACCTCCGGTCGCTTAGTGCCGGCGAGCCCAGTCGCCGGTGAAGCACCATAGAAGCTCGTCCCACACGCCGCGCCTCACTGCATCACCGCTCGCACCGCCCCATCCCTGTAGCCTCCACCTTCCTTGGTTCCGAGCAGGAGGGCACCCCCGCCGGCCAGCCAGGCCACCGGAACTCCCTCCGTCGCCGAAGAAATGCCAGCAGGACCAGCCCCGTCGCCCCTCTCCTTCCTTCCTCCACTTCTTCTCTCTCGCTCCCTCTGAAGGTGTCGCGACGCTGCCGTTCTACAAGAGCCTGCCGGCCATGGAGCTCCTGGAGGTTCCCGCCGCCTCCGCCTCGTTCCAGGGAGGGACGCCCTCGCGCCCGCTCTGACGCGCCATCGCCTAGATCTGCCGCCCTCCGCCAAGCTCCTGCCGCCGCCGCTTCCTTGCAAGTCCAGCCGCGCGCCCAGCTCCCCTGCTTCAAGCAAAGTCGAATCCTGCTTCCCCTGCGCGCGCTCCCTCCGTTTCGTTCAGATCGAGCAGGGTGCAGGGTCGCCCACGTTGACTCCGTCTTCGACCGCGCTGGCCAGCTGTGTGGGCTGCCAGGTGCGCCAGGCCGCCCGGGCCCAATGTGAGGAGCTTTCCCAACCCAGTTCAGTTCTATTTCGGCCCATTTGTTTTTTTCTTTGTCCAGCGAATTTTGCAATTTATCCAGTGCATGCATATTTACAGCAAATGCCATTTTCTTGCATTGCTCATAATTAAATAACCATACATCGGAATTGAACAAACCTTATATGAAAAATGTTTAGAATCTTGTCTAGTTTCATTATATCCAACTTTCATGAATGTTTAAAATGGTCAAATTGTTGTTTGTTTAAATTTGTTCAAATGTCATGTTAAAATGCTTTAATTCATAACTAAATAACCGTAGCTCCAAACTTAATAATATTTATATGTAAATGGGGTAGAAAAATGCCTAGTTTATCATGGTGGCTTTACTTTGCATGCTTAACAACTCTAAAATATGGTTTAGGGCAGAACATACCAAACCTAAAATATGCACATGAGGAGTTTCCGGACTTGTTGTTTGTTGTTCCGACCTCATTTAAACTTGCCTAGATAGGTAGTTTTCATTTGCTCCACCCCTTGCCATGTTTAACAACATTTAATATTGATGGGTACCTAAACGAGAGAGAACTAAATAAGTCACATGGTGTTTCGTCAATATGCAACGGAGTTGCATATTGAGCTCCACTTAATTTGTAGGATTGTTTGTGCATTTTTCCATGCCATGCCTCATTAAATCGGACATGCATCATACTTGGTTGTGCATCATGCCATGATTATGTGATGGTTGTTTACCATGTTGTTTACTTCTTTCCGGTGTTGCTTCTTCGGTTTGGTTCCGATAACGTCGCGTTTGTGAGGATTCGTTCGACTACGTCCGTTTGTCTTCTTCATGGACTCATTCTTCTGCCTTGCGAGATCTCAGGCTAGATGACCATACCCTCGAAATCACTTCTGTGTTTGCTTGCTAGTTGCTCGCTCTATTGCTATGTCGCGCTACCTACCACTTGCTATATCATGCCTCCCATATTGCCATGTCAAGCCTCTAACCCACCTTTCCAAGCAAACCGTTGTTTGGCTATGTTACCGCTTTGCTCAGCCCCTCTTATAGCATTGCTAGTTGTAGGTGAAGTTGAAGTTTGTTCCATGGTGGAACATGGATATTGTTGGGATATCATTATTATATCTTATTTACTTTAATGCACCTATATACTTGGTAAAGGGTGGAAGGCTCGGCCTTATGCCTGGTGTTTTGTTCCACTCTTACCGCCCTAGTTTCCGTCATACCGGTGTTATGTTCCTTGATTTTTGCGCTCCTTACGCTGTTGGGTGTTATGGGAACCCCTTGACAATTCGCTTTGAATAATACTCCTCCAGCAAGGCCCAACCTTGGTTTTACATTTGCTAACAACCTATAACCTTCCCTTGGGTTTTCGCGATCCCGAGGGTCATCTTATTTTAACCCCCCCCCCCCGGGGGCCAGTGCTTCTCTAAGTGTTGGTCCGAACTAGAGTCCCTTGCAGCGCCACCTCGGGGAAACTTGAGAGCTGGTTTTAGTTGTACGGATTGCTCATCCGGTGTTGCCCTGAGAACGAGATATGTGCATCTCCTATCGGGATGTCGGCACATCGGGCGGCTTTGCTAGTCTTGTTTTACCATTGTCGAAATGTCTTGTAACCGGCATTCCGAGTCTGATCAGGTCTTCCTGGGAGAAGGAATATCCTTCGTTGACCATGAGAGCTTGTGATGGGCTAAGTTGGGACACCCCTGCAGGGTTTGAACTTTCGAAAGTTGTGCCCGCGGTTATGTGGCAGATGGGAATTTGTTAATGTCCGATTGTAGAGAACTTGACACTTGACTTAATTAAAATGAATCAACCGCGTGTGTAGCTGTGATGGTCTCTTCCCAACGGAGTCCGAGAAGTGAACACGGTTCTTGTGTTATGCGTGAACGTAAGTAGTTTCAGGGTCACTTCTTGATCATTTCTAGCTTCACGACCGTCGCGTTGCTTCTCTTCTCGCTCTTATTTGCGTAAGTTAGCCAACATATATGCTTAGTTCTTGTTGCAGCTCCACCTCATTACCCTTTCCTACCCATAAGCTTAAATAGTCTTGATCTCACGGGTGTGAGATTGCTGAGTCCCCGTGACTCACAGATACTTCCAAACAGATGCAGGTGTCGATGATGCCAGTGTAGGGGACGCTACCGAACTCAAGTGTGAGTTCGACGAGGATTCGGGCCGTTACTATGTATCTTTTCCAGATGATCACTAGAGGAGCCCAATTGGGACGATCGGGGATCTAGCATTTGGGGTTGTCTTTCTTTATTTTGGTTCCGTAGTCGGACCTTGTTTGTATTCTGGATGATGTATGGATTATTTATGTATTGTGTGAGTGGCGATTGTAAGCCAACTCTTTATCCCTTTCTTATTCAGTACATGGGATGTGTAAAGATTACCCCTCTTGCGACATGCCTACCATGCGGCTATGCCTCTAAGTCGTGCCCCGACACGTGGGAGATATAGCCGCATTGTGGGTGTTACACGCCGCCCCCTCGACTACACCACCCAGAGGGGCATCCCCGGCAAGGGCATCGACCACCGAGCTCACACATATGGAGGAGGAGGGAGCGAGCTTGGGTGTCGGTGGCTCTGCCCCGGCAATGAACGTTGGCGGGGAAGGCGCCACATCTTCCCAGCCTGGTGTGGGTAAGTTGTTCGCTTCTCGTCCCTGTTCTTTCTTCTTCTTTTTGAATCTTGATCTTGGCTCTGTCTCATTCCCCTTCTTGGTATCCAGGCCCTTCCTCGGCAGTCCGGGAGGATATCGACACCGTCATCAAGGAGGTCGCCAAGGACACTGAGGACGAGGCCAACAAGATTGCCGCCGAGGAGGCCGCCAAGACCGCTGCTGAAGAGACCTCCAAGGGGCCTGCCGAGGAGACTGGCAAGGGGCCTACCGGGGAGGGGTTGGTCAACGATCAACCTTCCTCCTCGGCTGCCTCTGGCTCGGGCAAATATTTGAAGGTGAGCGACGACCTCTTCGTCCACCTCCCAGGAACGGCGAGCACCAGGGTGCCAACCGAGGGGGAGGTGTTCGATGACGAGGCACTCGCCACCGCCGGGCTTGAGGTTGTCGACGAACCAAGCGCCGGTGGCGGTGGTTCCCAAGAGGAGCAGCTCCTTCGAGCCATGAGCGCCAACTTCCAGAAGCTCCAGGCGCTTCACCGTGCCTGCCTGGATAAGGCGAAATCCAGGATGGCGGTGGTGGACAAAGCGGAGGTGGACCTCGAGGAGCACGTCGCTGAGACGCAGGCCTGGTTCCGCCAGGCCCATGATGAACTGAAAGTTGCTCATCCTGAAGCAGGCTGATATCGAGAAAGCCCAGGAGGCGGCGAAGGAACAGGCCGCCAAGGACGAGGCCGCCCGGCACCAGCACCAGGCCGAGCTGAACTCCTAGGAGGAGGACCTTGCCGCTCGTGAGGAGGTGCTTGCCGCCACACTCCGCGGCAAGGATGAGGAGGTCGAGAAGCTCGTCACGCAGCGGACCCAGGAGCTGAAGCAGAGGCACAAGGAGGCACTCAATGCTCAAGCCCTGGTTCATACCGGCAAGGTGGCGAAGCTAGAGGTGGAGCGGGATGGGCTGAAGGAATAGGTCCTGAAGCTGACGGAGGAGAAGGACGCGGCCAACGGCACTTTGGCGGAGGCGCATGCCATAGTCCTTGGCAAGGCCGAGCTGCTCTCCAAGGCCAACGACGCCATCAATGACCTGAATCTCAAGCTGGAGGGCCTTGAGGGGACGCTTTTGGAGGTCAGGGCCCGGGAAGAGACCCTGACCAAGGGCCTGGAGGAGGAGAGGCAGCTGAGGAGGAATGATGCCGCCGAACAGAAGGAGTACGCAGAGAGCATATACTGTTGGGTCAGCCGCCTCGCCGACGTTGCCGGCAGGATCACCACGAAGTTGGCTGCCATGGGGATGACGAATGTGAGGTACCTCCTAGAGCCGAACATGAGTCCCAACGCCAGACTGACCATGTTCTTCGAGGGCGTTCTTGGAGCCCTGGAGCAGCTCCGCTCCAACCGGGCAACTTATCTGGCGAACGAGTCCCGGAGGCTTTGCCGGGGCACCCTGACCAAGGTGCTCACCAAGGTGGCATTTCATAACCCCACCGTCAACTTTGCCGACACGTTGGAGAGCTTGCCGGAGGAGGCGGACCTCGCAGTGCTCAAGGAGCGTATCAAGCCCATCATCAACTGCATCGATGGAGTTGAGAGGGTAGAGGGCCAGCGCTGGGACTAGGCACCCCGTTTCTCGTTGCCGCTGCGAGTTCAAGACCAAGACAATTTTATCTTAAGTTAGAACCGCAGCGATTATTTGATGTAATATAACTCTACAACACTTCAATATCAAGCATGCTTTCTTCCTGTTAGATCTTTCTTTGTATGTTTGCACCCTACGCTTGGTGAGATAAGGCTGCCGGCGCGTAAACCCATGCCGTGGTGCTTTGAGGACAGATCCTTAGTGTAACACCCCGGATGTAACTTTCCCAATTTGTACTCCAACTCTTGTCGTTTCGGCGTTAAGTTATATTTATTCCTCAGGTTCGGGTTTTGTCTCCGTGTTTTGTTGTCGTTGTCATGCATCTCATATCATGTCATCATGTGCATTGCATTTACATACGTGTTCATCTCATGCATCCGAGCATTTTCCCCGTTGTCCGTTTTGCATTCCGGCGCTTCGTTCTCCTCCGGTGGTCATTTCTAGCTTTCTTTCGTGTGTGGGGATTAAACATTTCCGGATTGGACCGAGACTTGCCAAGCGGCCTTGGTTTACTACCGGTAGACCGCCTGTCAAGTTTCGTATCATATGGACTTCGTTTGATACTCCAACGGTTAACCGAGGGACCGAAAAGGCCTCGTGTGTGTTGCAGCCCCACACCCCTTCAATTTGTCCCAAAACCCACCAAACTCTGCTCCATGTCCTAGAGCGTTCGATCACGATCGCGTGGCTGAAAACCGCACCTCGTTTGGACTCTCCTATCTCCACTTATGCCTATAAATAGCCCCCCTCCATTTTCGGATCTCTCTCTCCCCGAAACCCTAGTCTAAAAAAAGGATCCCGCCGCCGCCGGACGTGTCCGCCCCCGGCCGGACAGCGTCCGCCGCCACCCGCGCCCAACCGGGCGTTGCCACGTGTCACAGCCGGCGCCCGCCGCCGCCGAAGCCCGCCTGGCCCATCTCGGGCCCCCGACGACGCCTCGCCGGGCCCGAGGAGACGCCCGCCTCCGTCGCCCTCTTCCCCGACGCAGTTGGCCGCCGCCGCCACCACTCCGGCGCGCCGCCCCGACCGGCCGCCGCGCCCCTCCTCGCCCGGCGCCCGATGCCGCCTCGCCCGGCCGCCCGCGGCGCCGCCTCGTCGCCGGCGACCGTGCCCCGGCCACCGAGCCCCTGCCTCTTCTTCCCCACCGGCCGGCGAGCCTCTCCCCGCGAGCTTCAAGTCCAACTCCGGCGAACTCCTCGAACAGCGTGCAGATCGGGCCAGATCTGGATCTGGGTCATCTCGGGGTTGACTTTTTCGTCCCTAACCATAATTTTTTATGCGATCTTTGACCTGCTGTAACTTTGCACCCATAGCTCCGTTTTGGACATATAGTATATAAAAATGTTTGCCTCGACGAGTACATCATTTAATTCCATTGCATCATTTTCATTTGAGTTCATCTTGATGCCTAAAATGCTGTTGGGAGGAGGCTTCGTGAGTTAATTGTCAGATCTGCTAGTTCATCTTAGACTTTTGTCATTTTTGCCATGATTATTGTGTACATGATATGCCTGTGAGTCCATTATATGTTTTGTTAAGCATCTTGTTATCTTTCCAGAGGTGCAACCCATGCATTTTTAGGATGTGTGTGGTGACTTGTGCAAGCTTGCAAAGTGAGGCACCCGGTTACTCTGTTTTCAGGGACTTTGTAGTTTTCACTAAGTCTGGGATTATTTAGTTCATGATGCCATATGTTCAGCTTGTTTCCTAGTGATTCGTGCCTCTTTTGAGGATGATCAGTAAAGGAGTTTTGTTAATAATGTTACTATATATCCATCCATGTCTTTGTTTGCAATTATGGATCACCCTAGATTGAGTCAATCGAGCTCTACTTTTGCTTCGTTGTGAATCTGGGCAGATCGTCAACTCGTTTGCGATTTTGCCGATGTTATTGTAGTTGATCCGTGCATGCTATGCCACTGTTCTTGCCATGTCTAGCTAGTATTTTGTGCCTTCTTTATGAATGTATGCTTGCCTTGCCATGCCTTGCACCGTAGTGAGTGCATCGAGCACGTATACATGCCTTCGTGAGTTATATTTCAGCATGTCTCAGTTTTCACTAAGTCTGGAAACTGATTGTGTTTTAGCTATGTTCGTGTGCCCGCTAGTACATTTTGTGAACCCTTTTGGCCCCAGGTCACTTTGGGTCTTTTGTTAAGCTTGTTGAGTAGCTCCATGCCATGTTCTTACTTGTCTTAATCAGGTCATGTATCATGTTGTTTTGCTGCTCCGAAGAGGGCTTCGTGATCTGAAATTTCAGACAAGTGTTAATTTCACTAAGTCTGGAATCTGTTTTGCATTTGCGTTTTTGCCATGCTTGTTTAAACCTCTTAATTGATGAATTGGCCGTGGCTCAGTGCTAGTCTTTTGTTAAGCATCTTGTTTTCATCCCTGCCATGTATTTTGTTGTCATGTTTGGTGGCTGTAGCATGTTCATTTCGTTGCATTTAGATGCCTACTTGCTGTAAATCGCAGACCGGTGTCATATCTTAAAAAGCTTGCCATTTCCAAACCGTAACTCTGATTCCGGCGTTCTTTATATTGTTTTCAAGCGATTTCATCTCATCTTTCCAGTGGCACCCTTGGAATTCCAAGTTGAGGCCAGGTTCATGCATTTCCTGTCATATCTTGCATTTTGCATCCCGCATCGCATCCCGCATAGCATTTCATCATTGCATCGTATTGCTTGTTCTTGCATGTGGTTGATTGTATCCTTGTTGCTTATTTGTCTTGTTTGGGTAGAGCCGGGAGACGAGTTCGCTACCGAGGAGCCCGTTGAGTTTGCTTGCGAGGATCCAGTCAACCCTGACAACTGTGCAGGCAAGATGCCTACCTTTGCTACTATCTTTGCTATGCTACTTTGCTCGCTCTTGCTATGCCAATGCTACGATGCCTACCTTTTGCTTGTCAGCCTCCCAATTGCCATGTCAAACCTCTAACCCACCATGTCCTAGCAAACCGTTGATTGGCTATATTACCGCTTTGCTCAGCCCCTCTTATAGCGTTGCTAGTTGCAGGTGAAGATTGGAGGCCGTTCCTTGTTGGAACATCTTTTATTTACTTGTTGGGATATCATTATATTGCTATGTTATCTTAATGCATCTATATACTTGGTAAAGGGTGGAAGGCTCGGCCTCTCGCCTAGTATTTTGTTCCACTCTTGCCGCCCTAGTTTCCGTCATATCGGTGTTATGTTCCCGGATTTTGCGTTCCTTACGTGGTTGGGTTATAATGGGAACCCCTTGATATTTCGCCTTGATTAAAGCTTTTCCAGCAATGCCCAACCTTGGTTTTACCATTTGCCACCTAGCCTCTTCTTTCCCTTGGGTTCTGCAGACTCAAGGGTCATCTTATTTTAACCCCCCCCCCCCCCGGGCCAGTGCTCCTCTGAGTGTTGGTCCAAACCGTCAGCCGCCGGTGGCTACCAGGGGCAACTCTGGGCTGGCCTACCGGAAGTTTAGACAATCTGAGTGTGCCCTGAGAAAGAGATATGTGCAGCTCCTATCGGGATTTGTCGGCACGTTCGGGCGGTGTTGCTGGTCTTGTTTTAACCTGTCGAAGTGTCTTGAGTTACCGAGATACCGAGTCTGATCGGAACGTCTTGGGAGGAGGTCTATTCCTTCGTTGACCATGAGAGCTTGTCATGGGCTAAGTTGGGACTCCCCTGCAGGGATTGAACTTTCGAAAGCCGTGCCCGTGGTTATGGGCAGATGGGAATTTGTTAATGTCCGGTTGTAGATAACTTGGACCTTAATTAATTAAAATGAATCAACTGAGTGTGTTACCGTGATGGCCCCTTCTCGGCGGAGTCCGAGAAGTGGACACGGTGTTGGAGTTATGCTTGCGCAGGTTGTTCCTCTAGATTCTCGCTCGCGCTTTGCCTCCTCTTCTCGCTCTCTTTTGCGAATAAGTTAGCCACCAGATATGCTAGTCACTTCTGCAGCTCCACATATATATTTGCCTTACCCTTCCTATAAGCTTAAATAGTCTTGATCACGAGGGTGTGAGATTGCTGAGTCCCCTGTGGCTCACAGATACTATAACTCCAGATGCAGGTCCAGGTGATTCCGCTCCGGATGACGAGTACGAGCTCAAGTGGGAGCTCGACGAGGACTCTCAGTGATACTACGTGTCTTTTCCTGATGATCAGTAGTGGTGCCTAGTTGGGGTTCGATTCAGGGCCTTGTCGCATGTTGGGTTCTCTTTCATTTTGGCGCCGTACTCGGGCCATGATTGTTTGTATGATGGATGTTATTTATGTACTCTGATGTGACGTGGCGAGTGTAAGCCAACTATGTTCTTCCCCTTTTATTATATGTTACATGGGATGTTGTAATGATTACCTGACTTGCGACATTGCTCTCAATGCGGTTATGTCTCTAAGTCGTGCCTCGACACGTGGGAGCTATAGCCGCATCGAGGGCGTTACAAGTTGGTAATCAGAGCCTTCCCCGACCTTAGGAGCCCCATTGCTTGATCGTTTTTAGCAGCCGAGTTGTGTCTAGAAAAAAATGTTTTGAGTCTTTAGGAATTATATATCGGAGACTTTAGGAATTCTTTTTACTTCCCAGTCTCCTCATCGCTCTGGTAAGGCATCCTGACGTAGAGTTTTGACTCTTCTCTTCTCAAATTTCACCAAAAAAAATTTAGGATCACGCGAGTACCTTGGAATCGTTCCGATGGCTTATGATGAGAATACTATCTTGGTGCCTCCTGTCAGGGGTTTAGTGGAAGTGTCCCGGGGAGTTGAGCTCTGAGGTGTTGTCATCATAATTTTATCGTTGCAATTCTGGAATACTTGAGATATGTTTGCCGACATCGAAAATCTCTTTTATGCAGTTCGTTGGTGAGATAACCTCGACGCCACCCAGTACTGGGGCGGGAGTTCGGGAGTATCGCCATAACTTGTATAACGGATGCTTTTCGAAGGTTGAGGTAGATGGTTTCCGAAGTTTTGTTGGTTATGTGTTGAAGGATGGATACAGCTGGATGTAGGATTTGCTAGTTTGGGTGAGATATTATGCTTCCCCTGTATCCCCAACACCTGATTGCATAACCGGAAAGGTTCGGGAGTTTCATAGGTGGGAATTTTACTAGCTCTAGTTCTTCTTCCACGGATATTGGTTTGAGATTGGGATTTCTTACTGATTATTCGTTCTTGATCCGTACCTTGTTGATTTATTTCTCTACCTTAATTCTACGTGGCTTCTCAATTTATGGATATGTGACCATTTGAAGAGGAATGCATTCGTTCATTTTGTTTGGATGTGAAGACTATATGTTGCAATTTTCATTCCGTTGGATTCAGCTTCAATATTTATCTATCAATGTGCTAATGGTGGTCAACCTCTTCAGGATGGCTCCTCCAACGCGCACGACTCCGAATCCTGATCCGCCACCGCCTCCACCTCCTCCAGAGGCATGGCAAGCTGTGATGGCTGCAACCAATGCAAACACTCAGCTGATCATGCAAATTCTCCAAGAGCGCAATCAAGGCAGTCAAGGGAATCAAGGCAGCAATCAGAGTCACTTTGCTACACTCAACCAGTTCCTTGCTAACGGGCCAAAGACTTTCAGCAATTGTGTTGAGGCAACCGATGCTGACGATTGGCTTGTGGATCTGTGTAAGCATTTCGAGTGCAGTAACGTCAGGCCTGAGGACTTTGTGAAGTTCGCTTCCTTCCAACTCAAAGATCAAGCTGCAGAATGGTTCCAGCAGTACAAGGACTCCAGAGGTGGACGTGTTATCACTTGGGATGATTTCCGTCGAGATTTCCGAGCTCATCATATTCCGTAGAGCGTGGTTGAAAGCAAGCGTGAGGAATTCCGCAATCTGAAGCAAGGCTCTTTGTCTGTCTATGACTACAACAAATTGTTCCAGAAGCTTGCCCGCTTTGCCAAGCAGGACGTGCCTGATGAGAAGAGCATGATATATCAGTTCAGTGGTGGTCTCAGAGAAGAAATTCAGCTCGCTCTTGTCCTCTTTGAGCCCTTGAGGTACGATGAGTTCTACAACATGGCACTGAAGCAAGAGGCTGCTCAGTTGAGGTGTGATGCTTCCAGGAAGCGAGTCAGAGATGTTACTCCTTCTTCCTCTACTCAAGTGGCCAAGCAGCAGAAGTTTTGGCTTCCTCCTCCTCCGTTCCGTCAGCCGTATCAGCAGAAGAGCAAAGGTGGCAGTGGTTCTTCCCACCCACCCAACCCTGGCTTTCAGAACAAGGCTTCGTCTCAAGCTCCAAGATCGAGTGCTCCGTATCACCGTCCGCTTTCAGAGGTCACGTGCAACAAGTGCCAACAGAAGGGTCACTATGCCAACAAGTGTCTCAACCAGAGGCGTCTTCCTCCTCCTCCTCCTGTCAGATCGGCAAGTACAGCTGTGGTCAAGCATAACCCCAAGTACGCCAAGGTCAATATGGTGAATGCAGCCCAGGAAGAGGACTCGTCAGATGTGATCATGGGTAACCTTACTGTTAATGATATTCCCACAAAAGTTCTTTTTGACACGGGTGCATCGCATTGCTTCATTTCCAGACCTTTTGCATCTAAGCATGGGTGGTTTTCTCAAGTTATGTGTAAGCCATTAGCAGTCGTATCTCCGGGTAGATGCTTGCTTGCTAACTACGAAGTTCCGGATATTTCTATATCGATGGGTGATTTCAAGTTTCTGGCTTCCCCAATGATCCTTGGTAACTCGGATATTGATCTTATTCTCGGAATGGATTGGCTTTCTAAGCACAAGGCTCAGCTTGATTGTGCAGCCAGGCAGATTCAATTGACTCATTCGTCTGAGGATGTAATTATGTTTGCCGCTCGGGATAATACTATCCGTCTGTTTTCTCTCAATGAGAAGGGTGAATTGGATGCCATCTCGTAAATTCCAGTCGTTTGCGAATATCAAGACGTCTTTCCAGAAGAGCTCCCAGGAATGCCTCCGCACCGGCCAGTGGAATTCGTTATTGAACTTGAGCCTGGCACGGAACCTGTGTGCAAACGTCCCTACAAGCTCGGTCCTGAAGAGTTGAAGGAGCTGAAGAAGCAACTCGATGAGCAAGAAAGAATGGGTCTCATCCGGCCTAGTTCTTCTCCGTGGGGTTGTGGTGTTCTTTTTGTGAAGAAGAAGGATGGAACGGACCGACTTTGTGTTGATTACCGTCCAGTGAACAAGAAGACCATCAAGAACAAATACCCACTTCCCAACATCAATGAGCTGTTCGAACAACTCAAAGGTGCCCAAGTATTCTCCAAGCTTGATCTCTGTATGGGTTATCACCAGATTCGCATTCGCGAAGAAGATATTCCCAAGACAGCATTCAGAACAAGCTTTGGTTCATATGAATACACTGTCATGTCTTTTGGCCTCGCCAACGCTCCTCCGACGTTCTCTCGCATGATGAACTTCATCTTCAACGCCTACACCAATGACTTCGTTTTGGTCTATCTCGATGACATTCTGGTTTTCTCCAAGAACAAGGAAGATCATGCCAAGCATTTGCGTTTGGTTCTTGATAAGCTCAGAGAACATCAGTTCTACGCCAAGTTCTCCAAGTGTGAATTTTGGCTCGATGAGGTTCTTTATCTTGGTCATATCATCTCTGCCAAGGGCATTGCCGTGAATCCTGAGAAGGTGTCCGCAATAGTGAATTGGGAACCTCCTCAGAATGTGAAGCAACTCCGCAGTTTTCTCGGTCTCGCAGGCTATTTCCGAAGATTCGTTGAAAACTTTTCCAAGATCGCGAAGCCTCTCTCTAATCTTCTTCAGAAGCACGTCAAGTACGTTTGGTCTCCGGAGTGTGATATTTCTTTCAACACTTTGAAAGAGAAATTGATCACTGCTCCAGTTCTGACTCCGCCTGATGAATCCAAGCCGTACGAGGTCTTTTGTGATGCCTCTCTCCAAGGTCTTGGCGCAGTATTGATGCAAGAGAAGAAAGTGGTTGCTTATACATCTCGCCAGTTGAAGCCTAATGAGAAGAACTACCCCACTCATGATCTCGAGTTGGCGGCAGTTGTGCATGCTCTTTTGACTTGGAGACATCTTCTATTGGGAAGAAAAGTGGACATTTTCACTGATCACAAGAGTCTCAAGTACATCTTCACTCAGCCTAATCTCAACCTCAGGCAAACTCGATGGGTCGAAATGATTCAAGAGTATAATCCGAGTATCGAGTATACTCCGGGCAAGGCCAATGTGATTGCTGACGCATTGAGCAGGAAGGCTTACTGCAACAGTCTGATTCTCAAGCCTTATCAACCCGAGCTTTGTGAAGCTTTCCGCAAACTTAATCTGCAAGTTGTTCCTCAAGGTTTCCTCACCAACCTTCAAGTCTCTCCTACCTTATAAGACCAGATTCGCCAAGCCCAGCTTCTTGATGCTATGGTGAAAAGGTGAAGATTGGGATTGCCAAGAGTCAGTCCAAGTACAAGTGCTACCGCCTTGATGACAAGGACACTCTCTTCTTCGAGGATCGAATTGTGGTACCCAAAGGTGACCTTCGTAAAGTGATCATGAACGAGGCTCACAATTCTCTCCTCTCCATCCACCCTGGGAGTACGAAGATGTATCAGGACCTTAAGCAAGCTTATTGGTGGACTCGAATGAAGCGCGAGATCTCTCAATTCGTGAATGAATGTGATGTCTGCAGAAGAGTGAAGGCAGAACACCAAAGGCCAGCAGGTCTCCTCCAACCTCTTGCCATTCCAGAATGGAAGTTTGACCACATTGAAATGGACTTCGTGACTGGGTTTCCAAAGTCCAAGCGTGGCAATGATGCTATATTTGTTGTCATCGACAAACTCACCAAAGTGGCTCACTTTCTGCCTATCAAAGAGTCGATCACTGCAGCTCAATTGGCGGAACTCTATACCTCTCGAATTGTCTCTCTGCACGGTATTCCTCAAGTGATATCTTCAGACCGTGGCAGCATCTTTACCTCCAAGTTTTGGGATTCTTTCCAGAAGGCCATGGGCACCAACATCCGCTTCAATACTTCTTTCCATCCCCAAACAAGCGGTCAAGTCGAGCGTGTCAACCAGATTCTTGAAGATATGCTCAGGGCTTGTGTGATCTCCTTCGGCATGAAGTGGGAGGATTGTCTTCCCTATG